>NC_133331.1:150841130-151168214 GCF_042186555.1 Aquarana catesbeiana | reverse complement strand
CTCACCCCCTCTGATGGCACATTGTTACATTTTAGGGGGTGGTGAAATTCGAAATTAAAAGTGTAAGGACACGCAGGGTTTTGTTGACTAAAGGCTACAAGACTGTGCAGTTGTCGCACTCTGCAAGTGCAGTTGCCCCACAGCTTAGTAAATGAGGTAAGGTAAAAAGACATTCATGTTGCAAGGAGTACCCAATCACATGCAAGGGCAATTAATCCAAACACTTTGTGGCTTGCACGTGATTGGATGATGGAAATCAGCAGAGCTTCTGCTCATTTACTAAAGCCCTGGAGCAAATGCACTAGCAGAGTGCAAATGCATTTTGCAAAGTGCAACATATATTTGCTTTGTAAAAACCAACACCACAGAACATTATAGCAAAATAATTAGGGGGGGGGGTTGGAAATCAAGTTAATTACACGCACACTATTTGGATGGAGTTTATGTGGGGGGAGGGGTTTGGAAATCAAGTTAATGACACGCATACTATTTGGATGGAGTTTAGGTGGGGGGAGGGGTTTGGAAATCAAGTTAATTACACGCACACTATTTGGATGGAGTTTAGGGGGGGGGTTGGAAATCTAGTTTATGACACGCACATTATTTGGATTGAGTTTAGGGGGAGGGTTTGGAAATCTAGTTTATGACACGCACACTATTTGGATGGAGTTTAGGGGAAACAAAATACAATGCAGCTGACTAAATACATTCAAACTGAGTAGACTAGGTGGATATGTGCCCAGCATTGTATGCTGGGGAAGTTAATGAAGGCAAATATACATGCATGACAAAAAAGAACAGGAACATGTGATGCTAATAAAAGAACAAAATCTTACCTTAATATAGTCCTTCTGCAGGACCTGGATGATGGCATAACAGGTCTCTGGGATAATGATCCCCAGAGCCTGGGGGGAGATGCCTGTCGAGAACTTGAGGTCCTGCAGGCTTCTCCCTGTCGCCAAGTACTGCAACGTGGCAACTAGCCTCTGCTCCGGAGTGATGGCTTGCCTCATGCAGGTATCCTGCCTGCTGATATAGGGGGGTCAGCAAAGCCAACAAGCGGTCAAAAACAGGGTCCGTCATCCGGAGAAAGTTCCTGAAATCCTCAGGATTATTCTCACGGATCTCACGGAGCAATGGCATGTGACAGAACTGGTCACGCTGGAGCAACCAATTCTTGGTCCATGAACTCCTCCTCGCCCTGTTCATGGACTGGTCTTGGGCTGAAGAATGAACTACAGCACCAAGCACATACAATGCACGAGCTCGACGACAAGTACGTACAGGTAACATGGCTTCAAAACGGTCGGCTGGTCAGAACGCACTTAACAGAACGCACTGAAGAACAGCAAGGCCTGTGAAGAGCGACCTGAAAATCAGGAACGAGCGGACAATAAAACAAAGATTTCTCAATGCCAACTGACCAAACGCACTGAAAATCAGATACAAACCTCACAAGCACAGACTGAACAACAGTTAAAACGAACTGAAAAATACGAGTCTCACAATCGTCTCTCACCAAACTTCTACTAACACGAGATAAACACGAGATTAGCAGAAGGAGCCCAAAGGGTGTCGTACGGGCTATTGAACTTCCGTTTTATAGTCTCGTCGGACTTGGTGTACGTCACCACGTACTAGGCTGTCAAACTTTTGTGTGATCGTGTGTAGGCAAGTCCGTTCGTTAGAAAGTCTGCCGCAAGTCCGCCAAAAGTCCGCTGAAAGTCTGTCGGACGGGCTGTCGGACTTTTGTAGATGAAAAGTCCGACCATGTGTACGCGGCATAAGGGAGGCGTATGCTGCGTGCGTGGGTGTTAGCGCTACTGGCGCTGATCTGACGCTGCCTGGGGCGACACATATCACCGCTGGGCAATCAGGGGGATAAACCTTTATTCAGTAATAAACGGCGGGTTCCCTGACACTATAAAAAATAAACAAACTAACCAGCGTCACCCGTAACAGTTATACGGTGATCAGTGGTGAAAGGGTTAACTAGGGGGCAATTAAGGGGTTAAAACATTTATTAGGTAGCATATGGGGGTCCCTGTCGCTATAAAATGCTGATGGCGAACCTAAATATTTACCTCCCTAACTAGCGTCACCAGTGACACTAATACAGCGATCAGAAAAATGATCGCTTAGCGACACTGGTGACGGGGGGTGATCAAGGGGTTAAAACTTTATTGGGGGGGTAGGGGGGTATCCTAGACCTAAAGGGGGCTAACACTAACTGCCCTACCACACTAACTGTCACAAACTGACACCATGCAGTAATCAGAAAAAAAAACTGCTTGGTGTCAGTGTGACGGGGGAGGGGTGATTGGGGGGATCGGGGGGTGATCGGGGGGGGATCGGGGGTGTAATGTATGCCTGGCATGTTGTACTGTGTGTGTGTGTGTTGTGCACTCACATTACAAACTTCTCTCCTCTGCGCCAGAACGGAAAATGCCGAGCCGAGGAGAGGTGACATCATTTCCTCTGCCTCTGTGTACAACACAGAGGCAGGGAAATGATCCCATTGGCTGGGAGCGATCGCGAGGGGGGGGCCACGAATGGATGGCCTCCTCCTCACCTCCGATCGCCGGGGAAGATTTGCCGACCGCCGCAGTCACCGGGGGGTCCGATCGGACCCCCCACCCGCGGCAGGCAAGGACGTACCTGTAAGTCCTTTTGCCTGCCCATGCCATTCTGCCGACATACATCTTCGTGCGGCGATCGGCAACTGGTTAAACATGCCTGTTTTACCTTAAATGGACATTTCTACTTTTTCTAATGTGACCCCAAAAATTGTTATACAACAAACATGTTGGTTTGTTTTAAAAACCTTTTCTAAATGCACATGTGATTGTGCTGGTATTAAAAAGATTGATAATCAAGAATGTGTGGATTATTGTCTCAACGCTCCAACACTTTTGTAGTGCTCTAATTGGTGTTTTCTGTGACAATGGGTCACAATTTCCTAAGGGCAAATCCACTTTGCACTACAAGTGCAGTTTCAAGTGCACTTGTAGTGCAAAGTGTCTTTGCCTTTAGTAAATAACACCCAACAATGCTTTGTAATGTTACACAATCGCGCCATTTTCAGGACTCAACACATTTCTGTCAGGGTCAGCTAAAAGAAACACAAGCAGTAAATGTCACCAAAGATTTGAGTAGTTATTTTTTTTGTATTGTTTGAAAAAGGTTTCAGACATTGTCTGGCATATTGATAGCCCCCCTACCCGCAAAGTATTCAAGGTATCTTAGCCGGACATCACGGGCACTCAGGGGGGGCAAGCCAGGACGGCCACTTTCAAGCGCCGTCAGGGTTGGTTCATTTAGAATTCCGGCCTCAGGCCCAAATGAGCCAGCATAGCTGGCAGAATGTTGCCATAAAAACTTTTGTAGAACACAGCACGCCAGGATAATATGATTCAGTTTATACTCCGCCATGTGTATGGGTGTAAGAAATAGACGGAACCGGCTGGCCATGATTCCAAACGTGTTCTTCACCACTCTTCTGGCTCTGGCCAGCCAGTAATTAAAAACCCTCTGGTCCGGGGTGAAGGTCCTCATCGGGAATGGCCACATAAGATGGTCCCCCAGCGCAAATGCTTCATCTGCAACGAAGACGAATGGGAGTCCTTCCACATTGTCTTCTGGAGGTGGCAAGTCCAAGTTGCCATTCTGGAGAGGCCTGTAGAACTCCGTCTGGGCGATGACTTCACCATCGGACATCCGGCCATTCTTCCCCACGTCCACATACAGGAACTCGTAAGTAGCCGACACCACCGCCAACATCATAATACTTTAGAACCCCTTGTAATTATAATAGTATGACCCTGAGTTGGGTGGTGGGAGGATGTGGACGTCCCAACGCTGGGCAAAGTAGGAGGCCACAGTCTGCCATTCCTGTGGCGTGGAAGGAAACTGTGGAGTCAAACAAGAAAAAAAAATAGTCATTTTGCACATAAACAGGGAAAGCAGATTAGACACAAACATTCTTGGCCAACATCAAGATAACATTTATTTGAGGGAGTTTTTAAAGACCAAAGTATAAGGTACACCTATCAGATTCCCCCTCCCCCCCTCTCATGGGCCATTTCTAAAATTATGGACAGGTAACCCTCTCCACTTCATTGAGAGATGAATGCCTAAATAATGGGTATTACTTTGGCCAGCCCCTCCTTAGTTACACTATTGGAAGCCCACTGGACAGGTAAGAAGTGTCATAATACAAAGATATAAATACACATTGTACACATTTGAGCACATATGGAAATTCTACTATTACTTATCAAGATAATAATAGTATACAAAAACTTTAAACAGTACTATTTGAAAGTATACAGGCAGGCCCTTGCACTACATGCTTTGAGGAATTCATCCATACATCTGACCACAAAAGAGATGGCTATAGTGTGTATGGGTTTGGCAAAGTCACCAGATAGATGATTGAGGATAGATAAAGAATTGTTATATGTATACATAAATATGTATGAAGGACAAAAAAATCATTACATAAAAATCCAGCATGCATGAGAACAAAGGGAACATTCACAGCATACTACAATCATGGTAATTAGGAAATGAGGAAAGAAATACAATATATTATCAAACATTAAATACAATAAAATGTGATATTAAAGGATAAAAATCTTACCTTAATATACTCCTTCTGCAGAACCTGGATGATGGCATAACAGGTCTCTGGGATAATGATCCCCAGAGCCTGGGGGAGATGCCTGTTGAGAACTTCAAGTCCTGCAGGCTTCTCCCAATCGCCAAGTACCGCAGGGTGGCGACTAGCCTCTGCTCCGGAGTGATGGCTTGCCTCATGCAGGTATCCTGCCTGCTGATATAGGAGGTCAGCAAAGCCAACAAATGGTGAAATACGGGGTCCGTCATCGGGAGAAAGTTCCTGAAATCATCAGGATTATTCTCACGGATCTCATGGAACAAAGGCATATGACAGAACTGGTCACGCTGAAGCAACCAATTCTTGGTCCATGAACTCCTCCCCACCCTGTTCATGGACTGGACTTGTGTCAAGGTCAGGACCCCAACACCAAGCCCCCGCACAGCACGAACTCTACGAGGAGTACGTATACGCAACATGGCTAGAAAACGGTCGGCTGCTCAGAACAAAGTAACAGAACGCACTGAAGAACAGCAAGGCCTATGAAGAGCGACCTGAAAAACAGTAATGAACGAACAAGAACACAATGACAAGAGTCAATGGTAACTCGCTGCACGCACTGAAGAGCAGATACAAACCCACAAGCACAAACTGAACAGCAGAAAATGATCTGAAAACCACGAGTCTGAAAAAGCGCAAATCGTCTCTCACCAAACTTTTACTAACACGAGATTAGCAAAAGGAGCCCAAAGGGTACTGCGCTTGGTTCTGAACTGGCCTTTTCTAGTCTTGTCGTACGTGGTGTACGTCGCCGCGTTCTTGGCAATCGGAAATTCCGACAACTTTGTGCGACCGTGTGTACGCAAAACAAGTTTGAGCCAACATCCATCGGAAAAAATTCATGGATTTTGTTGTCGGAATGTCCGATCAATGTCCGATCGTGTGTACGGGGCATTACAGTGTTGTGCCACCAGCACCACCACCACCACCAAAGGCCCAATTTTTCTGGCCCTGTTCAACAGGGGCATGTAATTACAATTCTTGATCTAATATTTCACAGCAGGGCCCATTTCTGCGCCCACCAAGAGTAACTGTGAGTACTTACAGTGTTGTGCCACCAGCACCACCACCAAGTGTAACTGTCAGAGAGGTTACCTGGTTGGGCGCCGGTGCGCGCCGGGGCATGTTGGTGCTCGTGTCTCCGTGCGTACTAGGGCGCGTGTTCCTGGGGGCGCTGGCGTGTCTGGTCTGACCAGCCGTGGCGTGCAGGGTGGCGTCCGGGCAGATGTGCGTACGCACGTTCGTGCTAACGCACTTCCGCGCTAGCGCGCGTTCGCCTATGGGTGTTGCCGCGGGCGTGCCCGGTGGCGTTGGCGTGCACACCGGCATCGGGAGCGCGCTCGGGCGTGTGCGGGGGCGCGCGGCGCTTTGGCAAATTGGCGTACGCACGACCGCGGCGTTTTGGCGCCAATCAGCCTATTTAAGTCTGCCTCTGTCCCTGTTCGGTGCTGCCTGATCAACAGCTCTGTGTCTCGTTCGGTGATCCTCTCTGTGTTCCTGTATTCCTGAAGTTTGACCCGTTGTGACCCGGCTTGCCTTTGGACCTCCCTTGATTGCTGCCTGAACCCGACCCCGGCTTGTTTGACCTTGTTACTGCCTGCTCCACTTGTACCGTTGCTGCCAGCTCGCTGCCAAACTCTGCCTGTGTGTGATCTGCCTGATAAGCTCCTGTTCAGCATCAGTTCCAGCCTTCCTGAAGCTCTACCGGTTGCCTGTAAAACCACCCTGCTCCAGGACTCCACATCAGGCCCTCATACCACTCCGCATTCGTGGGCTTCCTGTTTACTCTATCAGGGGTCCCGAATCGGATACGTAAGGGAGCCTACCCTCTTACCTGTCTGGTAAGTGTGGGACCTGACAGTAACTGTGAGGATTTACAATGTTGTGGCACCAGCACCACCACCATCATCACCAAAGACCCAATTTTTCTGACCCTGTTCAACAGGGGCATGTAGTTACAATTCTTGATCTAATGTTTTCACAGCAGGGCCCTGTGAGGGCTTATAGTGTTGTGGCCACAACAACACCTAAGGCCCAAATTTCTGCTGTGTATATAGGGCAGGCCCCTACTTTCAAACATTCAAACGAATCCTACTTGCAAACGGAAGGAAACAACAGGAAGTGAGATGAAATCTACCCCATAGGAAGGGAAATTATCTCCTGTAAGAGTTAATATGGGAAAAACTTTTCTTCTTTACACTGATGCTTTATCACCAATCCTTGTTTCACTAAAAAACCCAAATTTTCAAAAAAATATTTGTCATTGGGACAAAAAGTGAGGTGAAATCTTCTGAAGAGGAGCACAGACCGCAAATCAAATGTCACAGGGGTGATAACCCTTCCCTATGTTTTCCAAAAAGCTTAAAAACTGATTTTTTTGGCTGGACCTACACTTTGAAAATGCACCAGTTCAAAATTACAAACAGATTCTACTTAACAACAAACCTACAGTCCCTGTCTTGTTTGCACTGCCTGTATACTGCTGTTCAGAGTATATAGGGCCTGGGGGCCCCACACCTTTCCTTTTTTAATTTGGGTGCGGGGTTCCCCTTAATATCCATACAAGACCCAAAGGGCCTGGTAGTGGACTTGGGGGTACCCATGCCATTTGTCTCACTGATTTTCATCCATATTGCCATGACACGACATTACATTAAAGCCGCAAGCAGTTTTAAATGACTTTTTTTCCTTTAATAATGTCATTTTGTGCAGGGACTGTTCTAAGCACGGGAAACACGCGCTACTTTACAGGCATACTATAGACACCCCCCAGGTACGATATTTAAAGGAATATTTCACTTTTTTTTACTTTAAGCATCATTAAAATAACTGCTCTCGAAAAAACGGCCGTTTTTAAAAGTTTTTTTTGCATTGATACATGTCCCCAGGGGCAGGACCCAGGTCCCCAAACCCTTTTTAGGACAATACCATGAAAATTAGCCTTTAAAATTAGCACTTTTGATTTTGAATGTTCAAGTCCCATAGACGTCAATGGGGTTCTAACGTTCGGGCAAATTTTCGGTCTGTTCGCAGGTTCTGGTGCAAACCGAACCGGGGGGGGTGTTCGGCTCATCCCTATTGATGGGTAAGGTCCTCTTGATTTTGGAACATTTCCCTTGGACAGTCGTCTCTTCCAAAACTGCTTCCCAACCCGAAAGGCTGGCATCTGTTGTTACCACCTTCCAGGTAACTGGTAAAAAGGATTTCCCTTTCCGCAGATTCTCGGGTACCAAGCACCAACTGAGGCTCTGACGCACTATTGGCAACAAAGGCATCAGAAAATCTAATGCCTGGACTTTTTTGTTCCATGCAGACAGGATATTGTTCTGCAGCAGTCCCGAATGAAACTGAGCATAGGGAACCGCATCGAATGAAGCCACCATCTTTCCCAACAACCTCATAAAAAGGCGAATAGAAGGACCCTTCTTCGCCCTGACTACCTGAACCAGCTCCTTTATGGCGCTGATTTTTGACTGGGGTAAAAACACCCTCTTCTGGGTTGTATCTATAACTAGCGGGTGGCCCCGCTCTCTGCTATTTAAGAACAGTCAGAAGACGAGAAGCGTCACACAGCGGGAACCTCCCTCCATACCATCATGGATGCAGAGCGGCCCGAAAAGAAGATGAAGACAAGAAGATGAAGACAAGAAGATGAAGAGAAGAAGATGAAGAGAAAAAGATGAAGAGAAAAAGATGAAGAGAGAAGCGTCACACAGCAGGAGCCTCCCATCCAATCATGGATGCAGAGCTGCCTAAAAAGAAGATGAAGAGAAGAAGATGAAGATAAGAAGATGAAGAGAAGAAGATGACATGCCGGTAGATGCCGGACGAGAACAACGGAGAAAGAAGCAGAGGATCGGAGGAAGAAGAAGATGGAGGAAAAAAATGAAGGAAGATAGAAGAAAGAAGAAAGGAGATAGAAGATGGAAAAAAGAAGACTTTAAATAAAGGAATTGTCAAAAACTGTCTCTTGTCATTTTTAAAATTTTTGACAGTTTTTTTGTGAAATGTTAGGGGTAGGGGTTTTGTACCATCTTACCATTTCACACAGGGGGGGCCGGGATCTGGGAGTCCCCTTGTTAAAGGGGGCTTCCAGATTCCGATAAGCCCCCTGCCCGCAGACCCCCACAACCAAGGGTTGTGGGGATGAGGCCCTTGTCCTCATCAACAGGGGGACAAGGTGCTTTGGTGGGCTACCCCAAAGCACACTCCCAATCTTGAGGGCATGTGGCCTGGTACGGTTTCAGGAGGGGGGCCGCTCTCTTATCCCCCTCTCTTTTCCTGCGGTCTGCCAGGTTGCGTGCTCGGATAAGGGTCTGGTATGGATTTTTGGGGGGACCCCACGCCAATTTTTAAAAAAAAATTGGCGCAGGGTTCCCCTTAAAATCCATACCAGACCTGAAGGGTCTTTTATGAATTTTGAGGGGGACCCCTACGTCCTTTTTTAAAAAAATTGGGGGCGGGGTTCCCCTTAATATCCATACCAGACCTGAAGGGCCTGGTATGAAATTTAGGGGGACCCCCACGCCAGGTTTTTTAAAATTTTGGTTCTAGGTTCCCCTGTGGGGAAATCCCATGCAGTTTTTATCAATGAACTTTTATGTGTATTGTCGGACTGGCAATTCATTAATAGCCGCGAGTAGTTTTAAATGACTTTTTTTCCTTTGAAATGTCATTTTGCTGTCAGACTGTTCTAAACACGGGAAACATGCGCCCCTTTACAGGCATACTATAGACACCCCCCAGGTACGAAATTTAAAGGAATATTACACTTTTATTGTTTGACTTTAAGCATTATTAAAATCACTGCTCCCGAAAAAACAGCCATTTTTAAAACTTTTTTTGCATTGATACATGTCCCCTGGGGCAGGACCCAGGTCCCCAAACACTTTTTATGACAATACCATGCATATAGGCCTTTAAAGTTAGCACTTTTGATTTCTCCCATGGATTTTTAAAGGGTTTTCCACTGCTTTTGAATATGCCGCAAACACCCAAATTGTTTGCTGTTCGGCGAACTGGCAAACAGCCGATGTTCGAGTCGAACATGAATTCGACTCGAACTCGAAGCTCATCCCTACCCATCAACATTATAGAGATTCGAGCAGCGTACCAAGCCCTAAAGGCCTGGACATTCAGGTTGCAGGGCTGTGCTGTCAGGATCCAATCCGACAATGCCACAGCAGTGGCTTATATCAATCACCAAGGGGGCACCAGAAGTCGTGCAGCTCAGGGAGAAGTAAACTAGATACTAACCTGGGCAGAAAAGCATGTGTGGTGCATATCGGCAATCTTCATTCCAGGTGTAGATAACCGGCAGGCGGACTACTTAAGTCGCCAGCAGTTGTTCCCAGGGGAATGGTCTCTTCACCCCGACATCTTCCTGGCTATATGCCAAAAATGGGGGATCCTGGACGTAGATCTGTTTGCATACAGGTTCAACAACAAGATCGAAAACTTTGTGTCAAGAACAAGGGATTCACTCGCATGCTGCAGAACAGATGCATTGGTGACCCCGTGGGATCAGTTCTCACTGACTTATGCATTCCCTCCTATTCTGCTACTACCATGACTTCTTCACAGGATCAAGCAGGAAAAGAAGTCAGTACTTCTGGTGGCCCCAGCATGGCCCAGAAGATCTTGGTATGCAGAAATAGTAAAGATGGCGGCAGGGCCCCCATGGACCCTACCACCATGTCCAGACCTGCTATCACAGGGTCCAGTGTTCCATCCTACCTTAAAAACACTAAATTTTACGGTTTGGCTATTGAAACCCACATTCAGAAGAATTTCAGGCTCAGTGATATGTACCTTGATTAATGCAAGGAAGCCAGCTTTCAGAGTCATTTATTATAGAGTCTGGAAGGCATGTTTCCTGGTATGAATCCAGGGGTTGGCATCCCAGAAAGTATGTCATAGGTAGAATCCTTGCTTTTCTGCAAATGGGGGTAGAGGTGAAGCTGGCCCAGAGTACTATTAAGGGCCAGCTCTCGGCCTTATCAGTATTGTTTCAACGTCTGCTTGCTTCGCATTCTTTGGTCCAAAGCTTTATACAGGGGGTAACAGGGCTTAATCCACCGGTTAGAGCACCCCTGAACCCTTGGAACTTGAATTTAGTTCTGTCAGTATTACAGAAACAGTCTTTTGAGCCGATACAACATATTCCCCTGGTCCTTTTGACAAGGAAGCTAATTTTTCTGGTAACCATTTTCTCAGCAAGAAGGGTATCAGAATTGGCGGCTCTTTCTTGTAAAGAGCCATATTTAATTATTCACAAGGATAGAGTAGTATTGCGTCCTCATCCTAGCTTTCTACCGAAGGTGGTTTCAGGTTTTCAGCTAAACCAGGATATTATTCTGCCTTCATTTTTTCCAGAACTCTGTTCTACGGAAGAAAAGTCACTACATTCTCTGGGTGTAGTGAGTGCTGTCAAAACCTATTTGGAGGCGACTACTCAGATTTGGAAAACGGATTTTTGTTTGTGTTGCCTAAAGGTCCTAAAAAAGGACAGGCAGCCTTGAAATCTACTATTGCCAAGTGGATTCGGCAAGTAATTATTCAAGCTTATGGTTTGAAGAGGAAAGTTCCACCTTTTCAAATCAAAGTGCACTTCACCAGGGCTGTTAGTGCTTCATGGGCAGCGCATCACCAGGCCTCCGTGGCTCAAATCTGCAAGGCCGCAACTTAGTCTTCAGTCCATACATTCACCAGATTCTATCAGGTGGATGTGAGAAGGCACAGTGTGCTGCAGGCAGCAGTATAAGGTCCTCCGGTCTGATTGCACGCTACTTTTTGTTTGTGTCTCCTTCCTCTCAGATAGCATTGCTCTGGGACATCCCATTCTGTAAATACTGTGGCTCTGTATCCCGTGATGTATGAAAAAGAAAATAGGATTTTTTACCTATTTTTACCTGTAAAATCTTTTTCTTCGTGAACATCACGGGACACAGAGGTTCCTCCCCTCTTCTAATACATGTATATTGCTTTGACACAAAACTGAGGTACTCTCAGTAAGGGGAGGGATTATATAGGGAGCTAAACTTCCTGACTAGGGTGTGCCAGTGTCCTAGAGGTGCCTATATTACCCATTCAGTAAATACTGTGGCTCTGTGTCCCATGATGTACTCGACAAAAAGGATTTTACAGGTAAGCTGTTCTAAAAATTCTATTTTAAGAGCTATGGACGGAAGTGACGTTTTGACGTTGCTTCCGCCCTGCAATGGTATGGAGACGGGTGGGGGCCATCTTCCCCTCACTCATTTCCATACCTAACACCAAGAAGGATCTGATCGCCTCCTACTCCAACTACTGACGGCTCCAGTAAGCAGCGGAGGGCAGCAGAGGGCACCGGAGCATGGCAGGAGGGGGGCCCTCTCCCGCCGCTGATAAAAGTGATCTTGCAGCGAATCTGCCGTAAAAAACACTATTATCGGAAACCGGACCGCCGGCCAAAGAAGAGGATACCGGGGTTATGGCAGCTAGCTGCTGCCATAACAATGATATTCCTCTTCAAAGTTAGGAGGTATATTGGACGTATATATATTAGAACACACACAAGGACACACTTATCCCCTTCACTGCCCCCTAGCGGTTAACCCCCTTCACTGCCAGTGACATTTTTACAGTAATCAATGCAATTTTATAGCATTGATCGCTGTAAAAATGCCAGTGGTACCAAAAATGTGTCAAAATTGTCCAACGTGTCCGCCATAATGTCGCAGTAATATAACTTTTGCCCAAACCAATCAATATATGCTTATTGCGATTTTGTTTACCAAAAATATGTAGAAGAATACATATCGGCCTAAACTGAGGAAAAAAAAATGTTTTTTTTTATATATTTATGGGGGATATTTATTATAGCAAAAAGTAAAAAATATTGCGTTTTTTTTCAAAATTGTTGCTCGTTTTTTGTCTATAGCGCAAAAAATAAAAATCGCAGAGGCGATCACCACCAAAAGAAAGCTCTATTTGTGGGAAAAAAGGACATTAATTTTGTTTGGGTGCAACATCGTACGACCACGCAATTGTCACTTAAAGCGACGCAGTGCCGAATTGCAAAAAGTGCTCTGGTCAGGAAGGAGGTAAAATCTTCCGGGGCTGAAGCGGTTAAAGAAGTAGATAGTAAACATGAAAGTGGAGAAAGGCAAGTTTCTTTAGAAGAGGAAATAAGTATGTTATCTTTACAAGTAAGTGATTTACTGACAGAAAAATCTGAGAGGAACAGAGAACGAACTGAGATTTCAGGATAGACTGTAAGAATGCTGATGTGATGGGACTTAAGGAATCAACAAGGAAATGGTTAATGGCAACAAAACTAAAATGGAAGGGCTTTGAATGGGCTTTGCTGGGAGACGTGTGCAGTAGCATTGAAGCCCAGAGAGAGGTAAGAAAAGAGGAGACAACAGACTTAATGCTTCCATAGCTCAAGATAATGTGTTTTTCAAAAAGAAATCAGGAAATGCTTAAATTGTTGTAAAATTGGGCATCTTGCCAAGAGGCGCAGATACCAAAGATCATTTTGAACAAGATGATGGAGTAACAGATACTATGATAGCCTTTGTTTGGCTGGTAATTTTATAGTTGCATCTATTTCTGACCCTACTGAGATAAATCACATTAATAGATTTAGTGGGAAAGATAAGGAGCAAACGTTTATGCTCATCTGATGCCAGAGACCAGCAACCTGAAGAAAAAGATGGTGACGAAGGCAAAGATGGGACTGGTGCCAGTACTTTAGCATTAAGTTCAACTAAGAGGTGTCCAATTCATCTGAACAGTCTTTCCCTGGAGATTGGCCCCTCTAGAAGATTGTTAAGAATGTGAAACCTCCTCATCCTGCCCTGTTGACCGCAAAACCTTTCAAACCGTGTATAAAATAGATCTGGTTGGTGGATGCACCAAGATCCATGTTGTGGCAAGAACACAAAAAGAAAACTGCAGCTGTAACCTGTGCCAGTGGTGCTGTACAAAAGGGAAGATATGCTTTTACAATCCTGCTTTGATTAGGAGAAATAGAAGTGAAAAGATGTTATCAGAGAAGATCCCAGAACAGAATTAATATCAGGCACATTGGTGTGCGCTGGTTCACGCCCGTGCGCGCCGTTGTGCAGGCGTGCGCAGGTGTGCGCGGGCACGCGCACGGTGTTTGGCGCCAACCGCCCTATTTAGTGTGCTGGTACACTTTGCTCGGTGCTGTCCGATCTGCAGCTCCCAGTCCTGTGTTTCCTGTTACCTGTCTGAAAGTTGATCTCCTTGTTACCCGGCTTGTCTTTTGGATTCCTCTCTGCTATCTACCTGCATCTGACCCCGGCTTGCCTTTGACCTTGAATCTGCCTGCTTCTTTGTACCACGCTGACCGCCTGCTGCCGACCCTGCCTGTGACCTGGACTTTGAACCTGCCTGCCCCTCTGTACTGTGCCGACCGCCTTCCAACTCTGCCTGTGACCGGACCTGCCTATTCTGCTCCTGCTCTGCACTGGCTGACTGTGCTCCAGCTTACCAAGCACCTCCAGTCTACTTGCACCAGGATCCTGGGCCTTAACTCCACAAGTCACCCGCCAGGCTCTCATACCATTCTGTGCTCCCGTGCCTTCTGTTTACACTACCAGGGCCCGGGAACCAGATACGTAAGGCCTTCCCCTGCTGTATCGGGTTCGTCAGTCAGGTACGTGAAAGTCTGACAGTATCGGACAGCCATGTCCAAGCCCAAGCAGGGGACCTCTCCCATGGAGGAACTGTGCAGGCACCTGGCGGGTCTCACACAAGCTGTGAAGAGCCTTCAAGAAGGTTATACTAGGCTGGAGGAACAAGTCCTGGTGCTGTCCTCACCTGCTAACCCTCAAGTTGCTTCTGCTGCTGGATTCTCATGTGCACCCTCTGTGGTTATGCTACCCCCTGAGCCTAGGGTCCCTACACCCAAAAGATTTGCTGGTGAGCGTAGTAAATACCGATCTTTCCGCAACGCCTGCGAACTTTACTTCGCTTTGCAACCACGTACCTTTTCCTTGGAAGCGACTAAGGTGGGCTTTGTGATTTCTCTACTGTCCGGTGAACCACAGGCCTGGGCCCACCGTCTTCTGGAGCAAAATTCAACATTCCTGGATAGCCTGGATACCTTCTTTGCCGCTATGTCTCAGCTATATGAGGATCCTCAGTTAAAAGCCACCACTGAATCCGCCTTGCACGCCCTACAACAAGGGCGTAGGCCCGCAGAAGATTATGTCCTGGAATTCAGGGGTTGGAGTTCGGATACGGATTGGAATGATGCTGCCCTGCGTTACCAATTTCGTATGGGCTTATCTGACTCACTTAAAGATGAACTGGCACGGGTTGGAATACAACCTGTCTGTTCAAATTGATCGGCGTCTAAGGGAGCGCCGCTCCGAGAGATCCGCTAACCAATTCCGTCCTACCTGGGTCCTTTCCAAGGTCCCTAGTGCTACTAGCTCTGTCGGCCAAAGTCCTCATGTACCACCTACCTCGGTCCTCGATACCTCTGAACCAATGCAGCTCAGTCTTCTCTGCTCGTCTCTTACTCCAGAAGAGCGGCAGCGCCGACGTGTCAACAATCTGTGCATGTATTGCGGAGAATCAGGTCACTACGTGAGATCTTGCTCTAACAAGACACGTAAGTCCCTTTCAACCTCTTCTAAGTTTGCACCTACCTTGCCTAATCCTGCTAACCACCTGGCTCTCTCCATTATTCTACAGCAGGGGTCTCAAACTGGTGGCCCTCCAGATGTTGCGAAACTACAAGTCCCATGAGGCATTGCAAGGCTGACAGTTACAAGCATGACTCCCACAGGCAGAGGCATGATGGGACTTGTAGTTTCCAACAGCTGGAGGGCCACCAGTTTGAAACCCCTGACTTGAGACTTAAGGAACTATTTACCTCTGCCTCCATTCTGAAACATCCAGATCCTGCTTTACCGTTTGTCCTTGAAGTGGATGCATCAGAGTTCGCAGTAGGGGCAGTGCTTTCTCGGCGGCAAGGTGCCAAAGCTCTCCTCCACCCAGTAGCCTTTTTCTCACGGAAGCTTTCCACTGCAGAGAAAAATTACGATGTGGGAGATCGGGAGCTTTTGGCCATTAAAGCCGCCCTAGAAGAGTGGCGCTACCTATTGGAGGGTGCTGCACATTCCATTCTGGTCTACACCGACCACAAAAACCTGGAGTACTTGAGAACAGCCAAGAGATTGAGACCACGGCAGGCAAGGTGGGCCCTGTTTTTCTCTAGATTCCAGTTCCACATTACATACAGGCCTGGCTCCATCCCGCATGTTCCATGACTCCGGGGAATCCTTGCCTCCAGACACCATTCTCCCTGCCGGAAATTTTCTGCTACTTCAAGGGGATCTGATATCCCAAATAAGACTAGCCTCCAGGAGTTGGTCTCCATCTGTGGAAGTCAATGTAAGCATGCAAGATGGCTTGTTCTGACACACGGACAAAATCATGGTTCCAGAAAATCTGAGGGTGGCAGTACTGGAACTCTGCCACGATCACAAGTTGGCCGGGCATTTCGGTGTTCTGAAAACAACAGAGCTGGTACAATGTACTTTTTGGTGGCCTCAGTTGACAAACGATTGCAAGAGCTATGTGGAATCATGCACCACCTGTGCTCGAAACAAGAATAGCCGAACGAAGGCCTGGGGCCTACTAAGACCTTTACCCGTTCCAGAAAGGCCCTGGAAAATGATTTTGATGTATTTCATCATAGAGCTCCCTCTGGCAGAGGGTTTTTCCACCATCTTTGTCATTGTGGATAGACTGTCTAAAATGGCTCACTTTCTTCCCATGAAAGGCACACCTTCAGCTTTGGAAACAGCGAAGATCTTCATCAAGGAAATAGTGAGACTGCATGGAGTGCTATCAAGTATAGTTTCTGAGCGAGGTGTTCAGTTCACTTCCAGGTTTTGGAAGGCTCTCTGTGGTTCGCTTGAGATTGAATTGGCGTTCTCATCTGCCTACCATCCCCAGACGAATGGGCAGACGGAGAGAACTAATCAGATGCTAGAACAGTACCTCCGCTGCTTTTCTGCCTTCTCACAGGACGATTGGGTCTCTCTTCTGCCTATTGCCGAATTTGCCTACAACAACTCTGTGCACTCTGCCATTAAACAAGCGCCATTCTTTGCCAACTATGTCTTTCACCCGTCCTTCTTGACCGGTTCATTACCCGAATTTGCGATTCCTGCAGTCTCTGAAACAATGAATTTTTTCATTACCAACAATAAGTTACTATGAGAAACCATGGCTAAAACCAAAGAATACAATAAAAGGATGTTTGACAGAAAGAAGCGAGGAGAACTCATATTAGAACCTGGCAATCAGGTTTGGCTGTCTACCGTTAACTTAAAAATGGCCTGCCCCTCAAGTAAGCTAGGTCCCAAATTCATGGGTCCTTTTTCGGTCAAGAGGAAAATCAATGATGTGACCTATGAGCTTGACTTACCCAATACATTGAAGGTCTACCCAGTCTTCCACGTGTCCTTGCTTAAACCTGTTACTCCCAATTCCTTTTCGGACCGTAATACCGGCCCGTCTGAACCTGTAATCATCAACAATGAGGAAGAATTTGAGGTGGAAGCAATCCTAGACTGCAGGAAGAGACACAACCAAGTTCAATACTTCATCAAGTGGATGGGGTATGGACCAGAATATAATTCCTGGGAACCGAAAAGCAACCTGCATGCTGAAGAACTTCAAAGGGATTTTTGGAGTGCCCATGCTGATAGACTGGCCCGGATGGGCATCCAGAGGCTGCCCTTAAGGGGGGCACTATGAGAGAATATCCCAGAACAGAATAAATAACAGGCACTCTGGTGTGCGCCAGTTCGCATGGGTGCGCGCCGTTGTGCAGGCGCACGCGGGTATGCGCACGGTGTTTGGCGCCAACCACCCTATTTAGTGTGCTGGTACACTTTGCTTGGTGCTGTCCGATCTGCAGCTCCCAGTTCTGTGTTTCCTGTTACCTGTCTGAAAGTTGATCTCCTTGTTACCCGGTTTGTCTTTTGGATCCCGTTCTGCTATCTGCCTGCATCTGACCCCGGCTTGCCTTTGACCTTAAATCTGCCTGCTCCTTTGTACCACGCGGACTGCCTGCTGCCGACCCTGCCTGTGACCTGGACTTTGAACCTGCCTGCTCCTCTGTACTGTGCCGACAGCCTGTTGCCAACTCTGCCTGTGACCGGACCTGCCTATACTGCTCCTGCTCTGCACCGGCTGACTGTGCTCCAGCTTACCAAGCACCTCCAGTCTACTTGCACCAGGATCCTGGGCCTTAACTCCACAAGTTACCCGCCAGGCTCTCATACCATTCTGTGCTCCCGTGACTTCTGTTTACACTACCAGGGGCCGGGAACCAGATACGTAAGGGAGGCCTTCCCCTGCTGTATCGGGTTCATCAGTCAGGTACGTGAAAGTCTGACAGATGTACTACAATCAATCCTGCCAGCGTTTTCCTAGAGAGAGAAGAAAACCTTGAAGAGGATGGTGACCACATCTGCTTAAAACTCATGGAAGAAGAAATGCAGCAAATCTCCCCAGTAAAGGACACACCTCTTGAAGACTCTGATCTGATCCTGTTTGGAGAGGGTTCATGCCTGTACAAAGATGGAGTTCCAATAATGGCATGCAGTGATAACATTGGAGGACGTGATTGAGACCCAACTACTCCCTTCATCACTTTCAGTGCAGGTTGACAAAGTGGTGGAACTCACCAGAGTCTGTGAGGCCGCAAAAGATCAAACCACCAACATCTACACTGATGGAAAGTATACTCTCGGAGTAGTCCATGATTATGGACCCATAAGGAAGAACAGAAGATTCACAACTGCTGCAGAAGAACCAATTCAAAACTGGAAATATGTTCAAGAACTTTTTGAAGCAGTCACCCTCCCAAAGGAAGTAGCCATCCTGAAGGTCAAGGCACATACTGGAGGACAACCCCTGGAAGAAAAAGGAAACCAATTGGCTGATCATACTGCCAGGAAAACTGTTGAAACACCAATAGAAGCATTCATGGAAAGGAACAGAGCAAAGAAGAACCAAGAAGGACTCTTGTGCAAGGAAAATGAAATATGTTTCCCACCTCAAACAGAGAAGATGATCATGCAACTAGCCCATGGCCCAGGTCATGTAGGCCCTAAGACAACGGAGAGAAACATAAACAAGGCTGGATGGTTTATTTAACACTCCAGAAACGCATTTCAAGACTTTGTTTAGGGATGCATAATCTGTGCTAAAAAATAACCCAGGAAAACCGACCAGAGTAACATAAAGACATTTGGCCAAGCAACTTTTCCCTTTCCAAAGACTTCAGATTGATTATATCCTATTGCCCAAATCAGGCCAATACCAATATGTTTTGGTGTGCATTGACATGTTTTCAAGCCGAACAGAAGCCTGACCGATGACTAAAGCAAATGCCAAGACAACAGCAAAGAAGCTCCTTTCAGAAATAATATGCCGCTTTGGAATCCCTAAAACCATAGAGAGTGACAGAAGAACACATACCACTGGACAGATCATACAAATTATATGCAAGGACTTGGCAATTGAGCGGGCCTTCCATGCCCGTATCATCCTCAGAGTTCAGGGAAGGTAGAGAAATATAGTGGAATCAATAAAGACAGGCTAACTAAATTAATGCAAGAAAAGGGAAGACGGGTTAGTAAAGAAACAATGGCCAGAACTGTTGCTTCTGGTTCTTTACAGCATCAGGACTACCCCTACTTATAGGTCAGAGATCTTGAGCCCTTATGTGATTTTGTTTGGGGGCCCACCTAAGACAGGGTTGTACTTTCCACATTAGACTGCTGTAATGTATAATTTTGTTTTTTATGTAACTGTCTAATACAAGCAACTAACTGTGATGCACAAGCTTGTTTTTGATTCAATTCTAGATCCAGATCAAGTAACTGGAACACATGATTTACAAACCAGGTGATTGGGTCCTAGTAAAAGAACATGTGAAAGTACCTTTGGGACCAAAGTTTGAAGGACCCTTCCAAGTGCTCCTGACAACTGTTACAGTTGTAAAGTGACGTGGATACATGCCAGCCATTGCAAGAAAGTACAGCTAATTTCAAAAGATGAGTAAACTACTGTTATACCTTTGCTTGATCTTAGCAGTCAATGCTATGGAGGAAAATCTCCTGTACAAATTACACATGCTAACAGGCATAAGGAGTAATTTGAGTAATTGCTGGATCTGTTCACATAGATGAGACAGTTCAAAAAGGCACACATCAGATATTTTTTCCCATTAATTTAACACCTGGAAAGCTGTATCCTTATGAGCCAAGCCAGAAATTGGCCTTAACAAACCCATTTACCTTCATGTTGAGTTTAAGCAATACAAAGCTGCCCAAAAACTAGTATGTGAAGAAATACCACAAGTGTCCTATTATTGTGAAAATACATTTTATGCTAAATATAACTTAAGGCCCTTGGGAATATCCCATTGTTTAGTAGGAGACAGAGGTATTCAATGTGACATTATGATAGGAAATATGACAAACCTAGATTACACTTAATTTATAAATGTAACAGATATTTTTTGTCCTCATATGAATCATCGTTATAGGACTGCTTGTTTATTTTTTTAAGGTGTGCTAAATGTGAAATACAAGGATTACTACAATGACAGTTAGAACTAAGGAAGATGACCCCAAGGAAGAAATAGAGTGTTATTAGATTAGTAAATTAGTAAATTAGTCAAATTAGCAGATTCTTATGATGCCGAGATGGGTGATACGAATGAGTAAAGATATATATCCACATACACCCTAAGAAGAGCTTCACTCCACATAGATGTGAAGTAGTACTGTGGACCCTCTGGTATAATACTAGGTAGGGAAGATATGGTAGTGACCCCTCCATAGGGGTCAAGAGGAGGGGAGTGAGTAGAATTATAGGGGTCTGATAATGTTGATATATATAGGAACGCCTGTATACTGGCCTGAAATTATGGGAGGAGCCCAGAGGGTATTTAACCAGACCACCCACGATGGTCTGTGTCGGTTCCAGGGTGCGGTATCACGTCACCAGGCCAACTTTCCTAAACTCACCGCACGTTTGTGAGTTCCTACTCTCGAGATCCAGTGTGTCGTCAGTTCCTGTTCGCAGTTCCCGACTGTTACACTTGCTGTCGCAGGTAGGAGCTATTGTTACCGTTTCTAGGATTGAATCGTTATGTTATGCGTACGGAGTCACTTTCGGATCAAGTCGCATTAGCGGCGCACAGTCCTGAAACCTTTGTTTAACACATAACACCCCCCTTCTAACCATACACCTCCTACGAAACCCCCACTTTCATCTTAAACTGATTCTCTACACCTCTTACCACACAAACACTCACCAACAGCCGATCTGAATCTAGTCGCAGCTTCGGCACTACGCTTCGGAATTCTCGGCAAAACGCAAGCCCCTTCAACCACCATCACCATCAGTCGATCCGAGTCCAGTCATATCAATTCGGATCCGACACACAAACCACATCGTCACCTTACATCAGTGCTACTTTCATCCGACCGATCCAAGTCCAGTCGCATACCGGCTCAATGATTCAGATCCTGGGCATTACAACCTACCAACCAATCTGAGTCCAGTCGTAGCACCGGCTCAACGATTCGGATCCTTGCCAATCCAACTTTCACCAATCGATCCGAGTCCAGTCGCATACCGGCTTAATGATTCGGATCCTCGGCATTACAACCCCACCAACCAATCCGAGTCCAGTCGTAGCATCGGCTCAATGATTTGGATCCTTACCAATACAACTTTCACCAACCGATCCAGTCCAGTCGCATACCGGCTCAATGATTTGGATCCTCGGTATTACAACCCACTAACCAATCCGAGTCCAGTCGTAGCACCGGCTCAACGATTCGGGTCCTTGCCAATACAATTTCACCGACCGATCCGAGTCCAGTCGCATACCAGCTCAATGATTCGGATCCTCGGCATTACAACCCCACCAACCAATCCAAGTCCAGTCGTAGCACCGGCTCAATGATTCAGACCCTTGCCAATACAATTTTCACCAACCGATCCAGTCCAGTCGCATACCGGCTCAATGATTTGGATCCTCGGCATTAAAACCCACTAACCAATCCGAGTCCAGTCGTAGCACCGGCTCAACGATTTGGGTCCTTGCCAATACAATTTCACCGACCGATCGGAGTCCAGTCGCATACCGGCTCAATGATTCGGATCCTCGGCATTACAACCCCACCAACCATTCCGAGTCCAGTCGTAGCACCGGCTCAATGATTCGGATCCTTGCCAATACAACTTTCACCAACCGATCCAAGTCCAGTCGCAAACCGGCTCAATGATTCGGATCCTCGGCATTACAACCCCACCAACCAATCCAAGTCCAGTCATAGCACTGGCTCAACTATTCGGATCCTTACCAGTACAATTTTCACCAACCAATCCGAGTCCAGTCTTAGCACTGGCTCAACGATTCAGGATCCTTGCCAATACAACTTTCACCAACCGATCCGAGTCCAGTTGCAAACCGGCTCAATGATTCGGATCCTCGGCATTACAAACCCCACCAACCAATCCAAGTCCAGTCATATCACTGGCTCAACGATTCAGATCCCTCACAAACAATATCATAAACACACACAACTCACACCATCTATTTTGTACCAATGCTGCGCACGGTTATTCCTACATAATCAAATTTCCGCTAAACAACTTTCTTTCGCCTTTCAAAGGCTGCTTACTTGCAATCGCTGCAAACATTTTATGAAATGGCTCTAATTAGCCACTCATCTCCAGTAGCAACATGGCTACACATCAATCTCTCTATCACTTTCCCCTTTTCAGGTCAGTAGAGTTCCCCAGTTGGTCCATCCTGCACCAGGACAGTATCTTCTTCAGGTAAAAAAAAAAAACCTTGTCGAGGGCTTGCATCTCTTCACCAGGGGGCCAACTCAATGGCGTCCCTAGGGGGGGGCAGAGGGGGCCCTGACCCCCCCCCCCAACATTATGCTGTGCCCCACCATGTGCCCCCCAATAAAAAAAAACATTTTTTTTTTTTTTTTACAAAAAATCAATGTCTAAGAGGGAGAGAGTCCCCAGTCAGCTCCTCCCCCTCCCTCTGCTTGCTGGCACTGCATAATGCAAGCGCTCACACAAACACGGCCGCCCGATCTGCTCCTTCCCCTGCATCCTCATTGGCAGGGAGAAGAGCGAGTTTCAGGAAGGACTCAACCAGGACTCTCAGTTACTGAAAAAACAGACTGATTTCTCCCATCCTTAGGACAGGAGAACCAGCCTGTAAATTCCAAGAGATGCCAGACCAGAGCAGTCAATAGCAGGAGCAGGACAGCAAGAGGAGACTGGGGAACCCCACAGTGGCAGAACACCAGGGCCCGGTGGCAAGACAACCTTTGCAACCCTGATAGTTCTCCCACTGCTTTGGATCCTTATATTTTCTTGGTATGCTGGTGACATATATATCTTGTTTTCTGCCACCCTGGGGGACCCCAATACAGTAGGAAGGGAGCTCACTGCAGAACATGTGAAAGGGCCGTTGTAGTAAAGGGCCCCAGTATATATTTATATATATATCTATCTATCTATCTATCTATCTATCTATCTATCTATCTATCTATCTATCTATCTATCTATCTATCTATCTATCTATCTATCTATCTATCTATATGCATTTTATAGTTGCCCCCCTACTTTTGTCCCTGTCCCCCCATGTGCCCCCCCTAAATATGAAAGCTGGAGATGCCACTGGGCCAACTTCTGCCCCAAGCAGATCTCTAGCACTCCCTCTCAAAAAAAAAAAAAAAAAACCCCAAAAACTTCCTATGTCACCCCTACTACAGGTTCCCGGTCGACCCAAGTCTCGACCCCAAAACCAAGACTCCACTACTAGGGCTTCAAGTCAGGTGCATAATTCAAAGGGATCCCCCTTTGCTTTTTCTCAAAGACACACCTTTCACGACATATTTACTTCACATACACAATTTGATTCATTCCGAGGCGTTAGCAACTGTCACATACTTCTGTGCACTTCACTCTGTTTTCGAAGAGCGATCCGAGATCCTTCACCACGCAGACAAGGTCACTTAACGTCCAGCTTGCTGGCAGTGCAAGCGTTAGCAGACCGAACATACGTCAATTAACTACAGATGCCAACATTCCTACTTGGAACACCAGACTTCAAATACCCGCCCCAGTCTGCCCTGGGGGCTCTGGTTCATTAGTCTGTGCCGAGCACAGGGGACACCTGAGCTATCGGTTACCTAGCCAGTCACCTCCTGGCTCACCTCGGTTGTCATGCATTCTTTCGAGCGCTCGTATGCAAACTAGCTGTCACTATGGCTGTCGCTCCTTCTCCTATCCTCTATTTTTCTTCTACCTTCCATCTCATCTACCCAAAAATCTATCCCCTCCTACCATTATACACTTATCTAAAACATATGCATTTCCCCCCTATCTTAGCTGACGCCATGTCGCAGGCCGACAGCGAGGACTTCGCCTCCACCCCGCCATCACCCGGAGCAGGCTCAGCAAACAACGGTTTACAGTCTCTCAGAGTTTGGACCATCCCCAAGCTTACAGCAGAACTACGGCGCAGGAGTATTCCCTACCCTGCGACTGCTAGGAAAGCTGAGCTCTTTAGGTTGCTGTTTCCTCCGCCAGTGGCAGCCCAACCATGCACCTAGGTGTCACTGCACTCAATCTCCTCAGCGATTACTCAGCTGCACTCCTTGGTGACCACACTGTCAGCAGCAGTCACTGACGTCCAGACAAGAGTGGGAACCCTGGAGGTACATCAAGCTGCACCCCCACCATCTACAGTAACCACCATCACCCCCATGCCTCTCCTTACAGGTATGCCCGACATCTGTACCTACGTCTTCCCCACACATCTCGTCCCAGCAGACATCAGGAAGGACATCATGGATGGGAAGGACGTTAACTTAGCATCCCTCCTCATCGCAGTACATGACTTGGCTGAAAACAAGTCCTATTCATGGGGGGACGTTTCCGTCGTCCTAAAGGCTAAAGACCATAGGCTTACCCGCAAGCTCAACATTGCAGAGTTTGTGCTGGCCTTTGGGATGTTCAGAGACGTACTATGCACAGTCAACCCCAAGAGGAGGGAATAGCTGGTTCTATACTTACATGCAGTAGTGGATCTAGGTTATAAATATGGAGGATGCTCATTTTATGACTATCACAGGTCTAAAGCAGCAGCCAGACTCTCCCAGTTCCAGGCAACTATGTGGAGCACCATCGATACAGAGCTGTTCTGTCACCATTTCGCTGGCCTACATTCCCCACTCTGTACTAACTGCCAGTCGTCTACCCATATGGCTAACTGGTGCTCCGAGTCAGGTGGCAGACGCCCCCCCCCAACTTTCCCTCCATCTCCAGTGCCGCTCACAACCCAACGGCATTTACTCAGCCGGCCCAGGCAGACAGATTAGGACGACCCATCCGTGCACTAGGGGGAGCGGCCATATGCAATAATTTCAACTTCGGGGGTTGTAACTTCCCTCACTGCAAACTCCTTCATATCTGCCTCACATGCCACAAAGCTCACCCCAGGTACAAACCGCTTAAATCTGCATGACTAAGCCGAGTGCATGTTGGATGGCTCGGGTTTTACCTCTCCTCACACCCAACACCTTCACTGGCAGCCTTCCTCATCCAGGGATTCACAACAGGCTTTCACACCAGACTTATCACACTCCCTAACACAACTCACGAGTGCAAAAACCTGCTTTCAGCCGCTACCGACGAGGAAGCCATCACCACCCTGCTGCAGACAGAACTAGACCAGGGGTACATGATCGGTCCCTTTACACAATCATCTTTCTCTGTATGGAGAGTCAGCCCTATCGGGCTCGTGAAGGGCAAGTTTTCAAATAAACTTTGTTTAGTCTATGATTTGTCCGCGCCTCATTGTTCCCACATACCCAGTTTAAATTCCCTCATACCTTCAGAAGAGTTTTCACTTAAATATTCATCAGTAGACTCAGCTATTCAATCTATCATTTATGCAGGAGTAGGCGCTTGGCTGTCTAAAGCAGACATCTCGGACACATTCAAGTTGTTACCAATCGAGCCGTACCTATGGCGATGGCACGGAATCAAATGGAAAGGCTTGTATTATTTCGCCACCAAATTAACTTTCGACTCCAAAAGCAGCCCATGGCTATTTGACACTTTTGCTCAGTCCCTTTCCTGGATTCTGTCACAACACGCGTCCTGTCAAAAAGTGATTCACTACTTAGACGACTTCCTACTCATAGAGAAACCTAGCAAGCCCCCAGTTGATCTAAACAGCCTAAGAGAAATCTTCCACAATCTTAACATGCTTTTAGCAGAAAAGAAAGTGGAAGGCCCGGCACAAATCATCACTTTCTTGGGTATCATACTCAACACTCGCACCATGCAGGCTAGCCTGCCTCCCAACAAATTGACCCGCATCAGGACAGTCATCCACACGTTTACTAATACTCGAAGCTGCACTAAAAAGCAACTACAATCCCTCCTTGACATGCTTAACTTTGCCATAAGGATCATCCCTCAAGGGCTATCCTTTGTCTCACACCTCCTGGTGTTCCTCTCCCAGGTACAAGACCCTGACCAAATATTTAAACTAGACGAGGCAGCTGTAGCTGACCTGGCCATGTGGGACAATTTTCTAACAGATTGGAACAGCATTTCAATGTTTATTCCGTCAGCATCTCCCACTTCACCTCAGATAATCATGGACGCCGCAGCCTCCACAGGCTTTGCAGCTATTTTTGGCCATCACTGGTTTGCAGCACCATGGCCACCAGAAATACTCTCGATCCCCGGGTTCAGTCAATCCTCCTCGTTGTTTGAGATCTACCCCATTGTTGCAGCAGCCCAAGTCTGGAGCAACAACTGGGTAGGACAAACAGTGACATTTTCTACAGATAATCAAGCCACAGCCAGTATTATAAAGGTCGGTCCAAGTCCTTGGCCATCATGTCCTTCCTATGCAGGCTGGTGCAACTCTCACTACAGCACCAATTTAACGTCCTCTGTGTCCACATCCCAGGCAAATGCAACACCTCGGCTGACGCTCTATCTCATCTTAACTTCGCAACGTTCTTTTTGCAGGAACCTGGAGTCGACCCGACCATGTCTGCTATCCCACATTGGTCGCAACTAACCCTGGATTGAAGCGACATCTTCATGACGCCACTAGTCTAATTAACCAGTCACTATCTCACAATACCCTGAAAGCCTACCATACTGCCTGGAAGATCTATCACAGGTTTCTAGCCGCTAACCCCAGGGCATTACCAGGAGATCTCCATCACATCCTGGCCTTCATATCGTACTGCCACACTCAGCTGGCGTTATCCTACAATACCATTAGACTCTACCAAGCTGGCAATCAGCATTTCACCTCCTTACAAGATCCTACCAAACCATCTTTTTTCGCTGCCCATGTGGTCAAGGCCATCCTGTGAGGTATCCACAAGCAACAGCCCCAAGTCAGCGGTAAACGCTTACCGGTCACCAGTGCCATGTTTCGAGATATGTCCATTATCCTTTCACGTTCCCCTTTCGGCTTATTGCCCAGCTTGGTCATCAAAGCAGCCATCTACCTGCCATTTTACGGCTTTCTATGGCCCAGCGAATTCACAGTCACCGGCCCCAGTCATAGGATGTTACGTAGACGACACCTCACGCGTCACCACAGTTACTTCACATTGCACCTCGTGGTGTCTAAAACGCAACAGTCTGGTCCGGGGGTTGACATCAAGCTCTTCAGAACGCACAACGCCTGGTGCCCCGTAGCCATCCTAGATCAGCTATTAGCCCATCTGTCTGATCCCTCGCAGGACAGCCCATTGCTACCATTCCCCATAAGCCCTCTAAGTACCAACCAGTTCACTACTCACGTCAGGATCCTTCTGCGCAACTTAAACCTTGACCACAACCGTTTTTCTGGACATTCTTTCCGCATTGGAGCAGCATCAGCAGCCTCATGAAATGGGGTCCTGGACCACGTGATCAGGAAAATGGGTAGGTGGAAATCCACCTGCTTTGCTCGATACATTCCTTGACTGTTGTATAACAGATGTGTTTAACTCCCCCATAAACTATACTACCCCACCTTATAACCGTATTCATTAACCGAGACCACACCGTACTCTTGGGGTAACAAAGGCCGTAGCAGCCTACTTTATTTAACAAATATAATGACTCAAATATCAAAAATATAAAAACGTATAAATGGAAAAAACATATTTGTTATAAAACCTTTGAAATCTAACGTTGGTCTGAGCAGGAAATCAATAAACCTCTGTGTTAATAAACCTTCTTGCACTGCAGTCCCTCTCAAATGTATTATCCCTGCCTCAAGCCGACAAGCTGGCTCAAAGACTACCCCTGACCGCAGTGCCCCATTATCCCTTCCCGGCTAACCTCCGTCAACCGGGAACCACCATCAGGACCCCTCCAACGATAGTCCCGATCTCATCCTTCTGATATCTTCTTTTCCTGCACAGACCAACGTCCGCCACCGCTACGACATCCCATTGCCAGTACCTGTGAAGAAAAACAGAAAAAACACTTCCCAAACAACCAAAAAACTGCTAACCATAGGGAGGGTGGGTGGGAACTTTCCACCACGCTTTGGTGACTCATCCCAGGCGGGGCCCCCTTACCAAAGCTCCTCCAGCCCCTCCCCCTCGGCTCTATACTCACCACCCCTTAGAAACTAGTTAAATCCCTGTTAACCCCGTCATGCCCGCCCTGCGCTTATTCTCCTGTCTGATATTGCTCCGGGCTTTCTTGACTGTTGTATAACAGATGTGTTTAACTCCCCCATAAACTATACTACCCCACCTTATAACCGTATTCATTAACCGAGACCACACCGTACTCTTGGGGTAACAAAGGCCGTAGCAGCCTACTTTATTTAACAAATATAATGACTCAAATATCAAAAATATAAAAACGTATAAATGGAAAAAACATATCTGTTATAAAACCTTTGAAATCTAACGTTGGTCTGAGCAGGAAATCAATAAACCTCTGTGTTAATAAACCTTCTTGCACTGCAGTCCCTCTCAAATGTATTATCCCTGCCTCAAGCCGACAAGCTGGCTCAAAGACTACCCCTGACCGCAGTGCCCCATTATCCCTTCCCGGCTAACCTCCGTCAACCAGGAACCACCATCGGGACCCCTCCAACGATAGTCCCGATCTCATCCTTCTGATATCTTCTTTTCCTGCACAGACCAACGTCCGCCACAGCAAACAAGGGTAATTCCCTTACCCTTGGATGCCCCTCCACACCCGAAATGCTCGTTGTATACCGTCTTGAAGGCCCAAAGCCCACATGTCTATGCCTACCTCGTTTAAATGAACCCCATCCTTTTTTAAATATCTCCAGGTTTCAAATTCCAACTCTAGATGACGTATTGCCAACCCTCCCTTCCGTACCATGAATTTGGTCACCTCCCTATTAATCTTCCTCCTGGCTCTATTAATACCTTCCACTGATCTGGCCATTCTCTATGTCGTACGCGCCACTATATCTGACCATACAACGATCATATCAGGAAATTGCTCCATCAAGCGGTCAATATCTGATTTGATGTCTCGTGTAATGTCTAACATGGACCTAATCCCCAAATCATTGCCGCCCACATGTAGTACTAACACATCAGGCGGTCTGTCCCTAGCTGCATAACGCTGCACCTCAGGAACCAACCGGCCCCATAACATTCCCGGGACTCCAAACCATTTTATGTAGGCTTCCTTTCTGTCAAAACCCAACTGCCTACCATCGTACCTCACGTCCCCTCTCCGTGCCCCCCAGCAGACATAGGAATGGCCCATGATCCAGACCATCCTGGTCGCCGAACCTGAAATTAAAAGAGGAAAAAACAACATACACTATAACATGACCATCATTTTCAAAAATCATACCCGGGCAGACTGAAGAGTCCTGCCCACTTGATTACCTCACAAACCTACTACCAGGTGGGGCCTAACGTAAGACCTGAACCTGTTGGACTCCCACCGCCCAATCCGTTTCACTGCCTCCATATCCATCCCTTGCCTCGCTGCTTCCGTTGCTGCTCCTATCCTGAATGAGTGGGATGAAAATGCTTTGCCCTCCAAACCCAACTGCTCCAGGCATTTTCTAAATATAGCCCCAAACTGAAAACGTGGCAACGGCGTTCCATCCTCGTGTACCAAAAACGCGCCTAGCCCCACCGGGCGAACCTGCATAAAAACCCTTACCGCTTCCAGTGGGCATAAAGGCGAACCCGGAATCGGAAACACCTGTACCAGCTTCCCCCTGCCCTCCTGATCTGTTTTTGATTTTTTTTAACCACAAGGACAGCCTTCCCCTACTGCACTCCACTTCCTGGCTTCCAATTCCCCCTTGTACTTTCTTTGAAGGACTGACCAGTTCCCCAATTCTGAATGCCCCAAAAAACGCCAACAAAAACGCTACTGTAAACAATTTTATCTCAAATTCCGATGCACACACCTCCCTCAATTTAGCTATTATACCCTCGAGAATCTCGAATGTCACGGGCTTCCTGGTATCCTTCCGAACCACCGATCGCCTGTAACCTTTTACGGCCTGTCGCACCCAGAAATCTTTGGTAAAATCAGGCCGCCCCTGTAATTTGAACAGGAAGGCTAGACCTGACAGTTGTGCATTCACTACCGATGCAGACACCCCCTCTTCCATTTTCCTGGCTACGTAATATAAAACGAGTAAACGTCCTGCTCGCCCCTTCGGCTCTTCACCCACCTCTTGCACAAACGCCAACCACTCCTTCCAAACCCTCTTGTATGCTGACCACGTAGACCCACTTACCGACCGCTTTATCCATCCCGTGATGATTCCAATGCAATCCCCCACAACCATTCTGGACAAGGCACTCCTTGTTGCTCCGCCTCCGGCGCCAACTGTCGGAACCTGTCCCACTGGAAGCGAGATAATGCATCAGCTATCACATTCTCCACTCCTGGCAGGTGTACAGCGTGAATGAAAATATTCAGTTGTAAGCATTTCAGCACCAAATGTTGAAGTAATCTAATAACCGGCGGAGAAGACGCCGTGTTCTTATTGATTACCTGCACCACCCCCAAATTGTCCCCATGGAAACGCACCTTCAGATCCCTGAAAGATGCTCCCCACAACTCCACTGCAAGCACTACTGGAAATAATTCCAACAGCACCAGATTCTTCGTGAAACCCGCCGCTATCCAGGACTGTGGCCAGGGGCCCACACTCCATTGTCCCTGGAAGAAAGCTCCAAAACCTGAAGACCCTGCTGCATCCGTAAAAAGCTCCAGGTCGAAATTACTGACCGGTCCTGCCATCCATAACGCTCGGCCATTGAATGACTCCAAAAAGGTATGCCATACCCTCAGGTCATCCCTATGTGCCTTAACCAAGCGTACAAAATGTCTCGGGGACTTAATACCACTCGTACTTGCTGCCAGACGCCGACTGAACACCCTCCCCATAGGTAAAATGCGGCAAGCAAAATTAAGCTTGCCTAACACCGATTGCAATAGGCGCAGTTGCACTTTTCGCAATCCAATCAGCCTCGCGATCTCTGTTTTCAGGTCCGCCAACTTTGCCTCCGGTAACCTGCATTCCATGGCCTCCGAATCCAGGACGATGCCTAGAAACGTGATGACCGTACAAGGTCCCTCAGTTTTTTCAGGCGCCAGTGGAATGCCGAACCTGTCTGCTATGTGTTCCAGCGTCGCCAAGAGCATCACGCAGATCCTGGACTCGGCCGGTCCTATGCATAGGAAGTCGTCCAGCTAATGAATTAAAGAATTCACACCCGAAACCTCCCTTACCACCCACTCTACAAAAGAGCTGAATTGCTCGAATATCGCACATGATATAGAGCAACCCATCGGTAGGCATTGGTCGACGTAGAACTCATCGTCCCAATGGCATCCCAGCAACCTAAAACTTTCAGGGTGCACTGGTAGCAGCCTAAAAGCCGATTCTATATCTACCTTAGCCATCAGTGCCCCTTTTCCGTACCGGCGCACCCACCCTACGGCTGCATCAAATGACGTATATGTCACTGAGCATGCTTCTTGATCTATGGCGTCATTCACCGACCCCCCTTTTGGAAAGGACAGGTGGTGGATGAGCCTAAATTTATTGGGTTCCTTCTTCGGCACTACCCCCAGTGGTGACACCACCAGGTCAGCCAAAGGTGCCGACGCAAATGGCCCCGCCATCCTTCCCATTGCAACCTCCTTACGTAGTTTTTCACCAACCACGTCCGGGTGTTGCAAAGCGGACCGGAGGTTGGGTGGAACGGGAGGAACTACCGCCAGTGCACAGGGTATTCGGAAGCCCACTGAGAAACCTTCTTCCAATAATTTTGCCGCTTTCCTATCCGGATACCTACCGAGAAACGGCCGCATCCTTCCCACTCTCACCGGAGTCCTCCCTCTTGTGTCCAGCTTCCCCTGAACGACCTTTTGCCTGCTTGAAGCATCTGGATGCCGAATGGGCTCCGTTGCACCCCGAACACTCATGCTTGAATCTACATGAACTTCCGAACTTGCATGTCCCTGAGTTATATTGCCAGCACACCCCTTTTTTGTTTCCGGCCGACTGTCCTTGTGCTGAAGTTCCGCCGGCCCCCCCCTGAAAAAACTGGTTCGGTGCCCGCGCAGACGTCAGTAAACGCATCCAGAGGCTGATATCTTTGTGGTCCCAACGCAGCTCTTTCCGGACTGCCCTCCGTTGCCGAAACTGCTCATCATACCTCAGCCACGCAGTCCCACCATAAACTCTGTACGCTTCCCCAATAGAATCCTGATAGCAAAACAGCGCCGAACAATGTTCGGGCTGTTTTTCCCCTATAACACTTGCCATTATGGCGAACGCCTGCAGCCAATTGGTAAATGTACGCGGGATTAACCGGTATCTCCTTTTTTCTTCGTCCTCTTTTTTGGAATCGTCAGGTTTTACTCTATCTAGATTGAATTTTTCCAGAAGGAGTAAAGAAAAGATCTCCACATACTCACCTTTCCACAGCTTCTCTCTGACTTCCTGCTTCAAATGTGCTCCTAACGGCCCTTCATAACACACATATACTTCACATTTTGCTGCATCCGCAATTCTAACTATATCTTGCCTTGCCACCGTCTCACTGGTCACAGCCGTCTTGCCTGTCCCCTGCGCAACGACCGTCCCCTCCCCTTCCTTGGCTGGCACCGTGCCGGCCGCTGCGACCGCCGGCATCTCTGTACTTACCCCTGACCCTGCATTTTCCCCCGCTCCTGCTATCGGCGGGACCCAAGCTGCCGCTGGCCCCACTGCTGTTTTGCCGGTCTGTTTGAACTTCCGAACTAGATCTTTAATTCCTTCCAAGAAGCCCAACAAACCTACCGCACCCCCGGAGGTCTCCCCTGTCCCCCCCCTTTCTGTCCCAGACCCTGACCCTCTGCTAGGCCCACTGCACTCTTGCAAACATGGTACAATAGTTGCTGACTTACCGGGCTGCATAGGTGTCGCCCCATCAGCCGATCGTCTGCCGTCCACCTCTGCTGTCCTCCCTGAACGCAGGGCCTCCTCTTCTTCTGACTCCGATCGATCGTCCGCAAGGTCCAGCACCAAATCTTCCTCCTCTGCGGATGAGAGCCCACCAGGCCCGCTGGCTGTTACTGCCTCAGGTATACTCTCCCTCCCCTGAGCAGCGCGTCCGTGTGGCGACTTTTTGACAGCCTTACCAGGACCGGTGTGCTGTACCTCAGTCCTGGGGGCCTCTGTTCTCCCCTTTCTCTGCCCCCCCAGTCCTAGGTCAGGGCGCTGTGTGTCTCCTGCCGCTGGAGGCCCGGAGCTCCGGTCTGCAGTCCTACTCTGTATCTGTCCCCGCTCTGTCTCTGGTAGCCTGGGGGAGGGGCCAGCGCGCTCGCGCTCCCCGCGTCTGCTAGGCCTCGATGCGGCCCTGTCTTTTCCCTGCCTGGTGCTGCCTGCTCCGGGTTCTCGGGTGTCCGTTCTGGCTGGGCTGCCGCTGAGGAACCGGGCCGTCCGTTTGGGGGGTGGGCCCGCCGTAGATACCCCCCGGCTCCCCCCCGCCTGCCGCTGTACCTCCGCACGCTGCTCCGGCGAGTACCGCTCCGGAGGTCTGGCCCTGCGGGCTCTGGTAACGCTCTTGGCCGCCTGCTCAGGCGCCGCATCAGTCCCCCTGAGTGCCGAACCTAACGCCGCCTGTAGCCACTCAGGACCCCGCACTGCTGCCTCCTCTCTGAGCTGGGCCAGGATTCTTTCCACCTCTGCCATGCTGCTGCTCTCAACTAAACTTTCCACCACGCTTTGGTGACTCAGCCCAGGCGGGGCCCCCTTATCAAAGCTCCTCCAGCCCCTCCCCCTCGGCTCTATACTCACCACCCCTTAGAAACTAGTTAAATCCCTGTTAACCCCGTCATGCCCGCCCTGCGCTTATTCTCCTGTCTGATATTGCTCCGGGCTTTCTAATCCACAAGCAGAAATGTCACGAGCCTTTAGCAAGCTTGCCCTGTAGTATGTCAGTAAACTTAAATAAATCATTACCTCCCTAACCAAGTCTTTTTGCGCCCTTCTCTGGCATACCACCCAGCAGGTCTGGGTTTACCATACAGCAGGCCAGGGCACACTTCAGGTCTATTTTTATGTTGTTAGTCTTGTGACTTGTTTATGTGCTTCATATCTCTCAGGACGGAGGGCCCCGACCATAAATAGGAAGGCCTGTATACTGGCCTGAAATTATGGGAGGAGCCCAGAGGGTATTTAACCAGACCACCCACAATGGTCTGTGTCAGTTCCAGTGCGCGGTACCCACCCACCAATTCCCCTTCTCAGGGTACTTCTCTTCAAACAATTTCTCTACAGAAATATCTATTTACTTTCTTAAGGTATGCGCCCTTCTCTGGCATACCGCCCAGCAGGTCTGGGTTTACCACACAGCAGGCCAGGGCACACTTCAGGTCTATTTTTATGTTGTTAGTCTTGTGACGTGTTTATGTGCTTCATATCTCTCAGGACGGAGAGAGAGAGAGAGAGAGAGAGAGACAGAGAGAGAATATCACTTTAAGAATTGGAAATTCACTTTTTTACTTTCCCTAGGCATTTTTTTGTGTTTCAATTCCTCGGAAATCGAAATTCTTGGATATGTGACGACACAAACTACTGATAACAACCCAGAAAGCTGCTCAAAATGACTTCCTCATCAAAACCAGTCTGAACTGACCAAATACTGCTGAAATCTCTTTTTTTTGCCAGTCACAAGATGTATACATCCATTTACCTGTTCCCTTGCTACTAAGAAGATATGGACATTGATTGGACTAAACTATACAGTCACACCTATAACACGCCTAGACCTTATGCATATTCATAAGGTATATATTGTTAAACTTGAGGTTTGTAAATCAGAGACACTTCCTTCTTCAATAAGCCTGGTAGACCTAAATATCGGTGTGTGTGTTATGTCTCACCACTGCTGTGTATGAATAAAGCACATGATTATATTATTTTACAAAGATCTCGATCTACTATCTCATCTGAATGTCTTGTTTGGAGACTCCCTAACCTGATTTAACACTTTCATGCATAGAATGCACAAAGTTAAAACACCTTCAACATATACAATCACTTTAATTATTCTCAATATCTATCACATTGCACTTTATTGTTGATGCCTTCTGTCCAAATCTCCTTTGCTTTGTCCCCATATACTCTTCCCTGACTTCCCTCATGTTCCCTTCTGTCCCCATCTCTCTATGTCCCTTCCTCTGTCCCTATATCCCCTTCTCTGTCCCCATCTATGTACTCATAAAACGCAGACAGTCAGGCAGAATAAAGCACCATGCCATTTCCACTCCTGTGCCTCTTGGTCCCTCCCGCTGATCTCACTCAGCTCCTCCCCCTCCTGTCACATGCCTCCATTTCAAAGGTGATTGTCTCCCTGCTGGACTAGTGCTTCTGCTACCGCCCAGATGTGAGGGATTTACTATTCATTGTGGAGGCTGGAGCCTGGAATGAGATAAACAGGTGGAGAGAGGAGGAGGAGGGGTCAGGATAGTCGGTGGAAGTTAGTGTGGAGGGCTGGAGGCAGTGGCTGATGATCTAAGCATTGACATAGCCTGGGGGTGTGCTGGCTCGCACCATGTACCATATACAGTATCTCACAAAAGTGAGTACACCCCTGAAATTTAAAAAAAATATTTAATTATATCTTTTAATGTGACAACACTGAAGAAATGACACTTTGCTACAATGTAAAGTAGTGAATGTACAGCTTGTATAACAGTGTAAATTTGCTGTCCCCTAAAAATAACTCAGCGCACAGCCATTAATGTCTAAACTGCTGGCAACAAAAGTGGATACACCCCTAAGTAAAAATGTACAAATTGGGCCCAATTAGCCAATTTTTCCCTCCCTGGTGTCATGTGACTCGTTAGTGTTACAAGGTCTCAGGTGTGAATGGGGAGCAGATGTGTTAAATTTGGTGTTATTGTTCTCACTCTCCCATACTAGTTACTGGGAGTTTAACATGGCGCCTCATAGCAAAGAACTCTCTGAGGATCTGAAAAAAAGAGTTGTTGCTTTACATAAAGATGGCCTAGGCTATAAGAGCAGGACAGGTTCCACTCAGAACAGGCCTTGCCATGGTTGTCCAAAGAAGTTGAGTGCACGTGCTCAGCGTTATATCCAAAGGTTGTCTTTGGGATATAGACGTATGAGTGCTGCCAGCATTGCTGCAGAGGTTGAAGGGGTGGGGGATCAGCCATTCAGTGCTCAGACCATATGCCACACTCTACATCAAATTGGTCTGCATGGCTGTCGTTCCAGAAGGAAGCCTCTTCTAAAGATGAATCACAAGAAAGCCCGCAAACAGTTTGTTAAAGAAAAACAGACTAAGGACATGGATTACTGGAACCATGTCCTGTGGTCTGATGAGACCAAGATAAACTTGTTTGGTTCAGATGGTGTCAAGCGTGTGTGGCTGTAACCAGGTGAGGAGTACAAAGACAAGTATGACTTGCCTACAGTCAAGCATGGTGGTGGGAGTGTCATGGTCTGGGGGTGCATGAGTGCTGCTGGCACTGGGGAGCTACAGTTCATTTAGGGAACCATGAATGCCAACATGTACTGTGACATACTGAAGCAGAGCATGTTCCCCTCCCTTCAGAGACTGGGCCACAGGGCAGTATTCCAACATGATAACGACCCTAAACACATCTCCAAGGCAACCACTGCCTTGCTAAAAAAGCTGAGGGTAAAGGTGATGGACTGGCCAAGCATGTCTCCAGACCTAAACCCTATTGAGCATCTGTGGGGCATCCTCAAGTGGAAGGTGGAGAAGCGCAAGGTCTCTAACATCCACCAGCTTTGTGATGTCATCATGGAGGAGTGGAAGAGGACTCCAGTGGCAACCTGCAAAGCTCTGGTGAACTCCATGCCCAAGAGGGTTAAGGCAGTGGTGGAAAATAATGGTGGCCACACAAAATATTGACACCTTGGGCCCACTATGGACATTTTCACTTAGGGGTGTGCTCACTTTTGCTGCTAGCGGTTTAGACATTAATGGCTGTCTGTTGAGTTATTTTGAGGGGACAGCAAAATTACACTGTTGTGTGTATATATATATATATATATATATATATATATATATATATATATATATGCACACACATACCCACTGTATTTTTATTTTTACATTTTTACATTTCTTTTTTGTTTTATTTTTGTCCACATTATTTTGATTTCTCTTTTTTCCTTCATGGGGTCTCTGGCATTGACCAATGGAGAACTGATCCAGACCCCGCATAAAGCTGTGTAGGAGCAGATCACTTCTAGTAGTAGGACTGTTGCAAGGTGAGGTTGGACAGAGCTCTAACAGCTATGCCCTGGCCTCCATATTCAAAGGAAGTACCCTGATGTCACTTGTGATGTCACTACACCCCTGATGTAAACAGAACATGGAGCTATTTTGCTTATATATGTGCTTCTACAGCTGCTCAATTGACAGTCAATGATTCCAGTGCTAGTGCAGTCAGGGGCCAGCAAGAGCCACTGAGACTGCTGATGTTTTAAAACTGTAATGGGATTAATAGCCACTATCCCAGCCCCATTTTAAAATGGTGGCTGGGACTCATATGTTTTAAATGCAGGTTCAAATTCTGACCTATCATACCAGGTGGCAATTAACATTACTATGTGCGTCTTCTACCCTGATTCCTACTTCTGAGAGGCTGGACAGAGATGTAACAGCTCTGGGTTGGCCTCTATACTCAGCGGAAGTGCCCTAATGTCACTTATGACATCACTACACTACTGATGTAAACATAACATGGAAGTGTTGTGTTTTACAGTACATCTACCTCTATAGCTGCTCCCATAGAGTGATCTCGAGAAGCATCAGAAGCCCAGGAGTCGGCTGTTACATACAACCAGTGGCTCCAGTGCTAGTGCCTGGAGGGGCCCAAATGAGTCGCCAAGATTGGCCCTTGTTTTAAAGGCTAAGTTCACCTCTGGAACATATTTAGGGTGGAACATGCAACATGTTCCATCTCCCTCCCCCCAATCCCCACCTCCCTGTGACAGTGGGCGGGGGTTCATCTCACCTCACCTGCTGTCACTTTTTAAAAACAGTGCGGCTGTGCAGGGCTCCATCCACACAGCGGTGTCATTCATTCACAGATTCCTGTAAATGAATGAACTACATGTACCATTACATGCAAGTGAGAAAATGAAGCACTCAATCCCAGGCAATTAAACACAAGGTACACTCCACATGGTGGCACAGTAGCTTAGCACCTTAGGCTTTGCAGCACTGGGGTCCATGGTTTGGCCAGGACAATATATGCATGGAGTTTGCAAGTTCTCTCTGTGTTTGTGTGGGTTTCCGTCAGGTACTTTCTGTACTTTGGTTTCCTCCCACACTGCAGAGACATCTAAGGTTAAATGACTCCTGTTTAAATAGACCCTAGTATGTGTGCACACAGTGGCCATGGTATTAACACATTCTGCATGTCAGTCCTAAGCCGAGCTAAAATGAACTATAACATTAGGTGCACACAGTGGCAAAGCTACATTATTCAGGTTCATATGATGAGAAAAGTCTAAAGACTAAGGTTACAAAAGATCTGCAGCAAAAAATGAATCATTAAAAGCAAAATGAGATGAATGCTAACTTTCCTAAATCTAACTGTGTAGAAGAGTTAGCTCTATCAGTTACCAGTTTTTTATATGAATCCCTTAGCATTAGGAAACTGATGAAAACATACATTTAACGTAAGGGTTTTACATCATGTATCTTAAAGTACACCTATATGGAGGGTTTAGCTACCTGTGTAGGGGAAAGGGGGATAAGAGCCAAAGCCCCACGGTGAATGTGTATTGTTGGTATCCATAGCAATAGGAAACACAGTAACAATCAGTCTGCAGACCCCAGCCTCTATAGGGAGGTAGCAATGTGCTCTGCATTGACGTTGGTGAGTCAGAGTCTAATGAAGGGAGGAAATTCGGAGCTGTGAATAAGATGGGGAGGAGAAACCTCAGCCATAAACCACTCGCTACTGTCAGTATCTCTGCCTATAAACAGGCAGGTACAGAATCCTAAGGCTGCATATAAGCTTTCTTCACAGTTGCTCTCATCTCTACTTACTGAGTGCACAGCTTGCCTTGTGGATTTAATCCAGATATCTCTTAGCTGGAAAAATGACTGCTATTTTCATTAAATGAGTGATGGGTTAATCCAAAAGAAATATTGTAACTGCCATGTTTTGTTTAATTTCCTATTTACATGCCAGAAACTTTAAAATTCTTGGAAATCTATATTGTATTTAGTCCAACTGCTCTCATTGCTAATAATCCATACATATAGTTCCTGGAGCAAGGTTACTGCAGAGTGCAGACAAGGGAATATTTGGATATGTTGTTTTGCAGTGGAACAGCTAAAGGATCTTTGGGGCAATCTGGATGTTATACGGGTATCTGCAGTAACTGCAGATGATCTAGAAACAAGGACCTGGACAGGGAAGCTTTCTTCTAATCCACACCAGCCTGAAGACACCACCTCTTGGGTTTAGAGGCACAATGGAAGGTAAGTAAGTACAATAGTACTGATTTTGTTCTATACACACCTCTGATGATAATGTACAAATGTCTTTGAAGTGTAACTGGACTATTGAAAACTCTAGGCACTGTTATTTAAATAAAAACATGCATTATTGTCTCAGTGGGGTTGGCAAGGACTAACAATAGAATTTTTGGTATATTCCATTTATTTATTTATTATAAGAGCATGTTTTTGTTATTTATGGCAATTGTTAGAGCACATCAGAGCTGTTCTAGGGATGACAGCACATTTACAGCACTAGCTGTGGTGTTACTCACCAACCAGTCACGCATTTTTAACTTAGAGATCTATAAATCAAACAAAAATTAAAACTGTGCAAATCCATTATTAAGCCGTGTGTCACTAATATTAAAAGCAACTGAAGTTATTTGTATATTAGTTATTAGTGTATTTAATAAATGAATACACAAGTGTCATCTGCAATTCATAGTTTGGATTTCAATAGTACACCATTCAACCTGTTGTGTTCTTGATACAGTTTCATGGAGCGCACTTATAATTCTATGGTACAAAAGAAAGAGTTTGCTTGCCCTATTGAAATAACTGAGAACTCAAAAAAGGCAAATTTAGCAAAACAATTCAAAAGACAACACTGTGCAATAACCTAACCAGATAATGCTCAATCTAATAAAAGCTGATATCAGATTTACTGCTTAGGTGACAACGCAGCATTGCTTTTACACCATTAAACAAGCCCAATACTGTTTTGAAAACTATTGGACTTGCTCAGACACTGCACTAACACTACTAGATAACAAAACTAATTCATTACTCTTAGGGCCAGTTCACACCATAGAAACGCAGTCCGGATGCGTTCCAGATGCATTTCTTTTTTCTTAACCTTAAATAAGGACATGTGTGTTCCAGAGCGCTTTTTGTGCGTTTAAGTGCGTTCCAGTGTGTTTTTGATGTGTTTGACAACGTTCCAGTACAGTCCAGTGCAGGAAAAATGCAACATGTTCTACTTTTTTTTCTGGAACTAGAACACAGTGGAACTGCAAGCACTGGTGTGAACTATGCCATTGAAAACCAAATAACCTGCTTTCCGTGTATTTTTGATGCAGAAAAAAACATGGGACGTGAACTGGCCCTTACCCCTTTAACACATTTAACCCCTTCACGCCTAAGCCTTTTTATGACACTTGTTGCTTACAAGTTAAAATCAGTAATTTTTGCTAGAAAATTACTTAGAAACCCTAAACACTATATATATCTATATATACTTAGCAGAGACCCTAGAGAATAAAATGGCGATTGTTGCAATATTTTATGTCACACTGTATTTGCGCAGAGGTCTCTCAAATGCAATCTTTTTGGAAGAAATACACTTTCATGAATTAAAAAAAAAAACAACTGTAAAGTTAGCCTAATTTTTAAATAGAGTAAATAGATACCTAACATGTCATGCTTTAAAATTGTGCACACACGTGGAATGAAGAAAAACTATGGTGCTTAAAAATCTCCATAGGTGACGCTTTAAAAATGTCTACAGGTTACAAGTTTAGAGTTACAGAGGAGGTCCTGCACTAGAATTATTGCTCTCTCTCTCTCTCTAACGATTGCGGCTATATCTCACATGTTTAGTTTGAACACTTTTTACATTTGGGGCACAACTTACATATGCGTTCACTTCTGTGCGCGAGCAGGGAGGGATCGGGCGTTTAAAAAAAAAAAAAAAAATCTTATTTTTTTTATTTATTTATTTATTTTTTACGCTGTCCCTTCAATTATTTATTTATTTTTGTCACTTTTATTGCTGTCACAAGGAATGTAAACATCCCTTACTCTTTATGGAGAGATCTGGGGTCTATAAGACTTCAAATCCCTCCTTTGCACTTAAAGCGGAGGTCCGCCCTCCGCTGCAAGAATTAAAAGCCAGTAGCTACACATACTGCAGCTGCTGGCTTTTAATAATAGTACACCTACCTGTCCTGGAGTCCAGCGATGTTGGCACCGCAGCTGATGTCTCCATCAGCTGTCGGGTGCTGCCGCCGCCATTGCAGCTGAGGGAACCCGGCAGTGTAGCCATACAACCTCATGCCGGGAACCATATTGCACATGTGGGAGGCTCCGCTCCTCTCTCCTACTGGCCCGGTGGCAGAGGAAGGAGGAGGCAGGAGGAGGGAGCCCCAGCGGTGACGTCAAAGGCCGCGGCCCGGACTCCCAGAAGTGGTATCAGGATACCTGTCAAAAACAAGTACCTGCTCCCCCTTGAAAGGGACCAAATGTGGCACCGGAGGGGGGAGCAGGCAGATGAGCGGAAGTTCCACTTTTGGGTGGAACTCCGCTTTAAAAGCATTCAGAACTCAAAGTTTGGCTGTTTTGAGTCATTTTTTATAAATTTGGTGCCTTTAAGGCTCCAGTAAACAGGAATTTATGTCATGACATTGCTTCTGGGTTACTGGATCCGAGGCCAGACGTGCCGGCTGGTCACTTGGGCCTCCCGGTGGGACAGTAGAGTCCTGGGCGAGCCACGGAAGATGGTGGGAGTGGGGGGGGGCGTCCCCTCCCACTGCTTGTAATAACAGCCTTGTGGCTGATTAGCCACGTCAGTTGTTATTACAAGAATGCAGACCGTCTGCTATAAAAAATGGTACTAGGGTGATGACTGCAGTAGCAGGCATCATCCCGGTACAATCCCTTGAACCCGAGGGCCGCATATTTGCGTTACGTCTGCGTCAAGGGGTTAAATCACAGAGTGAGTTTAATATTGTCAAATAGCAAGCAATATGTCTGCAACAGGTAGCCTGTGCACAGGAAATCTCTTTGCCGTGTTCTGAACTGCAGTGACAAAGGGGTAAACAACTACAGTACTTTCCTGTATTAATTGCAAATTTTTTCAAGTTTAAGTACATTTAGAAAGATCTGGATTGTTTGCTAAGAATCACAAAGAACAGAAGTGAATACCTAATCTCCAAATTAAGCAAAATTTGGATGCCACTTTTATCCCTAGAAATCCTTAGACTGCTTTGCAGCAGATAAATGTGTAAAAAGAGATAAACTATGATAAAACTCAATATTTATTGACAAATATACATAGTTCATAACATAGAATCAGAGAGAGATTATCTGCTTTCTTTTTCTTTGAACGCACTATGGAAGTAGAACATTAAAGAATACTGACTAATGCCTCAAGCATATTTATTGATTCATTCGCACTATTCACTGCTAACATGGAACAGAAACAAAAATGAAAAACACAACCCCTACTAATATAGAAGATTACCCAAGATGAAAACACCAGCGCAGGAGATAAAAGCCCCAACTAAAAGATTTCTTATTAAGCTAACCTGAAAGCAGCACTTAAAGGGAAACACAGATATCTTTAGGAAGTGTATGTTTTACTTATTTTTGTAAAATGTACCTTATATTAATTTTTAATAACCACAATTTACTTGATGTTCCCTTTTTTCATTCGGGTATTGCACAACAGATTTGTAGGTTTTCTCCCCTTAGTGAGTATGTGTCCGACTGAGCATTTAGCATCCTTCCTATTGTTTTCAATTATTCTGAGCTGACTCATAGATTGCAATTTGACATTGGGATATAAGGTACAATCACTGTACTGCAGTACTAAGCTGGAACTCTAACTTACATATAATGAGGAAATATGGCTGTCCAGTACATATATTTAACAAAATATAACAAAACTATAGACATAATAGAAACACACGTTTATTTACATTATATGATAATTATATTGTATATACCTGTACAGCTAAGAAGAGCTATAGAAGTGCTAGGTTTCCTTTATGTCAGTTAAATATTATATGAACTATGAAAATGTAGGGACTTTATGGGAGTATAACCTGTACAAGAAGGTTAATCACAGAACAGGTTTTACTGACTATAACACTGAAATCGACAGCTCCAGGGTACCTCTGCAAGAGCTATATTTCAGCTTGATGGCAAAGATTATATGCTATGGTAGAAAATGCATCCATGTAAATATTGTATGTGAAATGCATAGTTAAATATCTTTGCATTATTAGAAAACATTATTACAACCCATATCTTGCCTAGATCATTAAAACACAGAGTACTTTAAAGGGTTAGGTCACTTTTAATTATATTAAAAAGAAAATTCATATACTGTACAGTTTTGAGTGTAGATTAAAATGTTTTCTTCCATTTTTACAAATGACCCTTACTTTTGAAGCTGCTTTTACCACGAGCTTCCCCTCTCCATGCTGCTTAGATGGCAAGATGTCTGCCCACTGGATGCGTTACACCAGCGCCTCATTAACAAGCACCAAGTTATGAGAATTTGGTTTGCCTAACCACACCAGCACATTTTGCTCTCTCTCTCTTACTCACAGATCACTGAGCTCAGCTGGTGCTGAGAGAGAGCGGACCGTGCATGCATGGTTAGGCAAGTTGAGTACCGCTCACTTGGCTGCAGATCACTTGCTCAGGTACCTCTGCCTCATCAGGTGTGGTCTCCCTGAGCTGAAGAAGGGAAAGAAGCCAAGGAAGTTATCTTCTCTAGGCATGTCCAGGAACCCAAGGAGTTGTGGAAAATTAGTTAAAGGGGCCTGTGTCTGCATCTGAGCACAGTGAGTAAATGGGCACTCTGCTATACTACACCTCACTTGAACTTGCTGTTCCTGGCAAGTTTGCATACCATTCATATTCATCCTGTGCAAAGTGTACAGGGTTCTCCCAAAGAAATCTTTCACAATGGGAGCATAGACATGAGCTAAGTGACCATTAGTCTATAATATTGTCAGGATCCATGTCTTCGTCTGTAAGTTTTGGAGATAATGGGGGCAGAGCAGAAAGCAATGACCAATGAACCTCTGTTGACAGAGAAGTTTGTAGCTTACAAATTTGCACAGGTTTTTCTAAAACCCCCTTATGGGTCTTTCTGTTGGGGGGGAGACAGTTCATTCTCTCTGGATATTGCAGACTGGCTAGCCTGGAATGGGCTGTCATAGGACATCTCCAGTAAATTGTTCCCATGGTGCGTGAAATTTTCCTTGTTGGTTTACACGACTACATTGGACTAGAACTCTGTCCCCAGAGCTTGATGGTAAAATTGTGATGCTTCCAACTCTCTTTGCTCCACCCATAACCAGTTATAACTAACTGTGGAGCTTCAGACAGGTGTCTTTTTCGGTCCTGCATTCAGAAATTCTGAGTGTGTTCAAGGTCTTATGCGTTCTTAGGTCTCTGGGCTCCTCAAGAGTATGACCAAACATACCATGGCAGGAAGTTTGGCCTGTTGAGGAATGTACTGTGTTGTTTGTATTTTCAGAGTACTTCAGCTACTGTAAGTAATGGGTCAATTTCATTTATTTATCATGAGTTTATTGTCTCAGCGGTTGTATCACAGTGCAACCGAACCTCTCACATTCACCATTGTCTTCTGGGTGGTGCTGGGTATTGTGCAACTTCCTAATGCATAGTGAGTGGCACAAGTTTTGGAAGAAAATGTTTTCAAAACAGGGTCCCTGATGTCAATGCACTGTCTGTGGACAGCCAAAAGGAAGGTAGAAGTGTTTCCACACCATCTGGGTAGTGGGCTCAGTGATCAGATTTCTGGTAGGTACTGGCACCACAAACTTGGTAAAGCGGTCCACTATGACTAGAGCGTGAGGGTATCCATGCTTGGGTATGCCAAGTTTAAGTCAATGGTCAGTACTTCCAGTGGGGCAGACATGTGCCCAGTCAGAGCTGGAATTCAGGCCTCAGCACCCATTTGACACTAGACAGACCACACCATTTCAACATACTTATCCAATCAACTTGAAGAGTTACACAGCTTGTCTTTTGCACTGGGTGAACTTTTTGTGGACATCCTGGTGTCCCACTTCTATGTGGTCAGAGAAGGACCTTGACTGTACAACCTGCTAGGTCATTGATGAATCATGGGGGAATATTATTCTGTGGTGCAGTATACCATCCAATGAGATGGTACTATTCACTCAGCATTTTGTTGGTTGCTGAGAGTAGCTGGAACCTATCTTAACCATATCGCTTCTGGTAAGGGGGAAAGTACTGGATACTTTCTCTGTGTCACTGCCTAGGTATATTTTTCCAGTACATGCATGAAGTTCACCTGAGGGCAACTTTAAGGCCTTTCTCCAGTCAAGTCAGGGATTTCTATCTCTTCAGCTTCTTCATCTAAATCTTGGTAAGGCTTGGCTTGAGTGTACAGTGATATGGCATATGCCACTTTGTTGATTTTTCCAGGGTGATAATTAGGGTTGTCCCGATACCGATACTAGTATCGGTATCGGCACCGATACCGAGCATTTGCCCAAGTACTTGTACTCGGGCAAATGCTCCCGATGCTTCCCCAATACCTAAAAGTCAGCTGTGATCGGCGCATGGGGGAGATACAAGCTTCTCCCCCAGCGGCTTTCAGCTGCTTTAGTGACACAGCGGTGATCGCTCACCGCTGACTGTCACTGCATTATCCTCCATGCCCCCTCCTTTCCTCTGTGCCTCTCCGCTGTCCCCCTCCGTTCTTCTCTCCTTTTCTGTCCCCCTCCGCTGTCCCCTCCATTCCTCTTTCCTCCTCTGTGCCTCTCCGCTGTCCCCTCCGTTCCCCCCTCCTTCTCTGTCCCCCTCCGTTCTCCCCCTCCTTTCTCCCCCTCCGTTCCGCCGTCCTCCTCCTCCTTCCTTTGTGAATAGACAGAGTCAGCTGACTTTGTCCATTCACATAACTGAAACATTGTAATCTCTTGTGATTACTATGTGTCAGTTTATGAATGGAGAGGAGCCCCTGTCTTCTCTCCATTCATTCTCAGTGCAGCTGAGGCTGCAGAGAAAGGGACTGGGGAATCTCTATCCTCTGTCTCTTTCTCTGTCTCAAGGGGGAGATATCAGAGGTCTGTTAAGACCCCTGATATCTCACCAAAGCCCCCCAACAGGGCTGATAAAAAAAAAACAAAAACAAAAAAAACACATATTGCAATAAAGAATAAAAAAAAAATTATTGTAAAAAATAAAAATTGTAAATTAAAAAAAAAAAAACAAAACAAAACACACACACACACATACACCGTTCACCCCCCCCCCCCCCCCCAAAAAAAAAAAAAAAAAAATGCACTGTTAAAAAAAACTAAAAAAAAAAACACTGTCACGTGACATAAAAAAAAGTATCGGTATTCGGTATCGGCGAGTACTTGAAAAAAAGTATCAGTACTTGTACTCGGTCCTGAAAAAGTGGTATCGGGACAACCCTAGTGATAATGCAAGAAGTAAAACTTTGCTGGATGAGCTGCCAAACATTTTTTGGGTTTGAGTTGTACACCATTCTGGTGCAGCTGGGCCAGCACAGCATCTAAATGTGCAAGATGTTCCACAAATGGGGCAGAAAATACATTGTCTAGATAAACAAATAGTTATACCCTGCACTGCGGGTGTGCTATCAAGACTACAGTTGCTGGGTATTATCCACCAGGGATATGTGAAAAATATTTTTTACAAATATTTTTCAACAATAACCATTAATGACCAGCATCATTCATAAATTGTGCTAGTGTTAATCTGCTATAACCTATAGTAACAAGCACAATTCATACAGTTGTGCAAGTAATTGAATATAGATCCTAATATAGTGCAAATGTCTAACTGTGATAACCAACTGCAAACAAAAATCAAGTAAAACTCCAATATTCTCCAAGGTGTCAAACATGAGCATGACAGCTTCCATGGTTAAACCCTCCAGAACAAATTAACCTTAAATCAAAAAGGTCAGAAAGCACTTTTCACAGCTTATGGTAAGGATACTCAAATCCCCTGCCTCTGGATCCCTCTATCACTCCTAAATCCTACACATTATTACAGTAAAAGAAGAAAAAGAAGAATCTCTATAGTGTAAAACTTAGCTTATTGAATAGAAACAAAAAAAAATAATAATTTTACAATTTTGCTATTGCTAGCCCTAACTAATGTGTCTTATTTCCTTCTTCTTCCTTGGCCTCTCTGGGAGCTAGGAGTGTGAAGCCAAGCTTGATGACATCACTGACTTTGTCCTAGGTGTTATGTCACTTCCAGACTTCCTCATGAGTAGTATTATGCCAAATATCACCTGCGGCCATGAGCTCATCAACAGCTTTCAATCAAATGCATGACATGTCAGGGCTCACCTTCTTCTTAACAAATGCTTTCAGGAACACTGTTTCTGGCAGGATAGTGGCTTTCAATCCAATATCAAAGAGACAATCTGTTAGCCGTCAAAGCATCCATGCCCAACAAGACAAGCTTTAGCTCCTAGATGGGGAGTCATTCAACTTTGCTGCCCCACTGTTTCAGTCCTGGCAGTGGGACATCTTTGTTGGGGTTGTATCTCTGGTGATTACCCAACTCAATTACCCCAGCATTTGCTTGCCCTGGCCACCTTCGAGACAGTTTTCACATTCTATAAGATTGGGCATCCCCTCTTTGTGTCTTCTGTTTGCACTTGAACTCAGATAACTCTGTCTCAAGCTGAGCCATCCATTCTGTCAATTTCTTGATGGCCACCTCCCATGGAACCATCTGTTCAGTTGCAGGTAGGTCCTAAAAATCTCCCACTGATAATGGCCATAGAGGCATACCTGCTCCTGAGATGCTATGACTGTTTCTAACAGTTTGTGGAACTTCAAATTAGGGTTGCCTCTTTATTTCTCTAGCAAGGTTTCTCTGACCTTTTTGGACAACAGGCCATCTAAAAAATTGTTCTTTCAGTCTTCCATCTGCATCACCCCAGCTAGGCTGTCCTCCTTTGTCCCTTTTATTAGAGCATATCTCTGCTGTTATGTCTTGCACTTGTGCATTGAGCATAGGCACGTGCATAGGGTGCGCCGGTTGTGCCTGAGCACATCCTAATTACCCCGTGCTACACAGATTGCTCCTGCTGCCCAAACCCCCTATGCCCCCCCCCCCCCCCAGGAGCACTTTCAGCTTCCCTCCTCTCCTCTTTCGCTGGCAGTTGCTGTGGGCACACAGGGGGAGAGTGGGGGAAGGGGCCAGCAAATATGTCATTTACCAGCACCTTGCTTTAATGAATAAACACAGTGAGTGATCGGTACCATTCATAACTGAAGCATATATTCTCTCTCATTGCAGTCATTTTGAAGAAATAATTTCTGTTGCAAAAACCTTTAGGCCCTCAGTGAATCTTTTATGTTTCAAAGTAAAACAATGTGATCTAGAGAACCATTTAAAAAAAAAAAAATACTTCTCAATGGTTGAGTAGTGTGGCCTACAAATTACATGGACAGACAAGGCAATATAATACATATTTGGATGAACAGTTTAGGTACCATCAAAACCATTGGAGAATTGAAAAGAATGGACTTTATAGGCATACCTAAGGCTGCATTCACACCTGATCGTTTTCAGCTCATAAAACGCTCGTAAATAGCCCGAATAAACACGTGAAAAACGCCTAACAAGCAAAATCCCATTCATTTCAATGCCACCTGTTCACATCTGAGCATTGTGTCACCTGAAGCAAAATGCCTGAAAAACGCCTTAAGCTCAAAAAAGAGCATGAGCTTCTTTGGGGCAGATTACAGGCGTTTTTCTGCTTTTTACATTGGTGACCTGTACAAAATCGCGGCAAAAAAAGATGTAAAAACACGCGACTTTGAAACGCTCAGGTGTGAATGCAGCCTAAAATGGTTTACCATTTTTATTTATATATAGGCCAGAAAGAAACCTAACTATAACAATTATCCCAATGGAATAACACATACAGTAACCTGAATGGGTACAACGCTACAATAATAGATCAGGGGTTAATAGAACCAGTTCAGAAAATGTAGATTCTGTTTTTCAAAGGTTCAGAAGGCTTGCTCGACTAGATTTGCTCTACTGGAGCTAAATAGGTCTAGTAGAGATGCAGAAAAAACAGAATAACTAAACTGTATGTTTATGCAGGCACAGAGATTTTTTCTGATTATTACATAGTTGAAAAGAGACACATGTACAGAGACACATGTACTGTGTATACACATAAAAACAGGATTTTTTCAAAAAAGTAGGTTCAAGTTACTGTATGTGTTATTTCATTGGGATAATTGCTATATTTAGGTTTCTTTCTGGCCTGTCAGCATAGTCTATTGAGTCCAGTTGGACTCTGGGCCATTGTTTGGTCACTGAGACACGTTTTAGTCACTTTCACAGACTTACATTTTTTTTTTATTTGTCTATGTCTTTAATATTTTTCATAAATAACATTTGTAAACTCTTTTAAGTATGCAGTAAAATCCTTCTGCATCTGTGAGGAGCAGAGAGGAGGGGGTGGAATGGTGCAGTTACAGTGTGTGAGAGCAGATTGGAGGAAAGGGATACCCCCCTCCACACACTGCACAGGAAGGAAGGATACAGAGCTGTGTTCTGATCAAACAAACTACATGCTGAGCTCCCTCCCCCATCACAAATTTATCTCTTGTGTTGGGCAAACTTCTCAGACATGAGACATGCTGATAACAGAGAAACAAAGCACCAGAGAGAAACGACACTCAGAGCTTTGGAGATAGACTACAGATATACTGTATGCGCTTTGTTCAGATTTCATGACTGAGGTTTACAACCACTTTAACCACTTGCCGACCACCTCACGACGATATACGTCGGCAGAATGGCACGGGCAGGCAGAATCATGTACTTGTACGTGATCTGCCTCCCGCGGGCGGGGGGGCCGATAGGACCCTCCCCCCGGTGCCCGAGGCGGTCGGCATTTGTCCCCCGGTGATCGGAGGTGAGGGGGAGGCCATCCATTCGTGGCCCCCCCTCCCGATCGCTCCCAGCCAATGGGATCATTCCTCTGCTGCTGTATGGTAAACAGCAGCAGAGGAAATTATGTCATCTCTCCTCGGCTCTCTATTTTCCGTTCCGGCGCCGAGGAGAGAAGACATCGATGTGAGTGCACAAACACACACACACACACACACAGTAGAACATGCCAGGCACACAATACACCCCCCATCACCCCCCGATCACCCCCTAATCACTCCCCCCCGTCACACTGACACCAAGCAGTTTTTTTTCTGATTACTGCATTGGTGTCAGTTTGTGACAGTTAGTGTGGTAGGGCAGTTAGTGTTAGCCCCCTTTAGGTCTAGGGTACCCCCCTAAGCCCCCCTAATAAAGTTTTAACCCCTTGATCACCCCCCTCGTCGCCAATGTCACTAAGCGATCATTTTTCTGATCGCTGTATTAGTGTCACTGGTGACGCTAGTTAGGGATGTAAATATTTAGGTTCGCCGTCAGTGTTTTATAGCGTCAGGGACCCCCATATACTATCTAATAAAGGTTTTAACCCCTTGATTGCCCCCTAGTTAACCCTTTCACCAGTGATCACTGTATAACTGTTATGGGTGACGCTGGTTAGTTCGTTTATTTTTTATAGTGTCAGGGCACCCGCCGTTTATTACAGAATAAAGGTTTAGCCCCCTGATCGCCCGGCGGTGATATGCGTTGCCCCAGGCAGCGTCAGGTTAGCGCCAGTACCGCTAACACCCATGCACGCAGCATACGCCTCCCTTAGTGGTATAGTATCTGAACGGATCAATATCTGATCCGATCAGATCTATACTAGCATCCCCAGCAGTTTAGGGTTCCCAAAAACGCAGTGTTAGCGGGATCAGCCCAAATACCTGCTAGCACCTGCGTTTTGCCCCTCCGCCCGGCCCAGCCCACCCAAATGCAGTATCGATCGATCACTGTCACTTACAAAACACTAAACGCATAACTGCTGCGTTCGCAGAGTCAGGCCTGATCCCTGCGATCGCTAACAGTTTTTTGGTAGCATTTTGGTGAACTGGTAAGCACCAGCCCCAAGCAGCATCAGGTTAGTGCCAGTACCGCTAACACCCACGCACGCACCGTACACCTCCCTTAGTGGTATAGTATCTGAACGGATCAATATCTGATCCGATCAGATCTATACTAGCATCCCCAGCAGTTTAGGGTTCCCAAAAACGCAGTGTAAGCAGGATCAGCCCAGACACCTGCTAGCACCTGCGTTTTGCCCCTCCACCTGGCCCAGCCCAGCCCACCCAAGTGCAGTATCGATCGATCACTGTCACTTACAAAACACTAAACGCATAACTGCAGCATTCGCAGAGTCAGGCCTGATCCCTGCGATCGCTAACAGTTTTTTTGGTAGCATTTTGGTGAACTGGCAAGCACCAGCCTCAGGCAGCGTCAGGTTAGCGCCAGTACCGCTAACACCCACGCATGCATTGTACACCTCCCTTAGTGGTATAGTATCTGAACGGATCAATATCTGATCCGATCAGATCTATACTAGCATCCCCAGCAGTTTAGGGTTCCCAAAAATGCAGTGTTAGCGGGATCAGCCCAGATACCTGCTAGCACCTGCGTTTTGCCAATCCGCCCAGCCCAGCCCAGCCCAGCCCACCCAAGTGCAGTATCAATTGATCACTGACATTTACAAAACATTAAACGCATAACTGCAGCGTTCGCAGAGTCAGGCCTGATCCCTGTGATCGCTAACAGTTTTTTTGGTAGCGTTTTGGTGAACTGGCAAGCACCAGCGGCCTAGTACACCCCGGTCGTAGTCAAACCAGCACTGCAGTAACACTTAGTGACGTGGCGAGTCCCATAAGTGCAGTTCAAGCTGGTGAGGTGGCAAGCACAAGTAGTGTCCCGCTGCCACCAAGAAGAAGACAAACAGGCCCGTCGTGCCCATAGTGCCCTTCCTGCTGCATTCGCCAATCCTAATTGGGAACCCACCGCTTCTGCAGCACCTGTACTTCCCCCATTCACATCCCCAACCAAATGCAGTCGGCTGCATGAGAGGCATTTTCTTTATGTCCTCCCAAGTACCCCTACCCAATGAACCCCCCCAAAAAAGATGTTGTGTCTGCAGCAAGCGCGGATATAGGCGTGACACCCGCTATTATTGGCACACTAAACACAGGGTCTCCCAAGATGCCATCGCATTTTGAGAGACCCGAACCTGGAACCGGTTACAGTTATAAAAGTCACAGTTACAAAAAAAAGTGTAAAGAAAAAAAAAACCACAAAAAATATATAAAATAAAAAAAAATAGTTGTCGTTTTATTGCTCTCTCTCTCTATTCTCTCTCTATTGTTCTGCTTTTTTTTTTACTGTATTCTATTCTGCAATGTTTTATTGTTATTATGTTTTATCATGTTTGCTTTTCAGGTATGCAATTTTTTATACTTTACCGTTTACTGTGTTTTATTGTTAACCATTTTTTGTCTTCAGCTACGCCATTCATGACTTTGAGTGGTTATACCAGAATGATGCCTGCAGGTTTAGGTATCATCTTGGTATCATTCTTTTCAGCCAGCGGTCGGTTTTCATGTAAAAGCAATCCTAGCAGCTAATTAGCCTCTAGACTGCTTTTACAAGCAGTGGGAGGGAATGCCCCCCCCCACCGTCTTCCGTGTTTTTCTCTGGCTCTCCTGTCTCAACAGGGAACCTGAGAATTCAGCCGGTGATTCAGCCAGCTGACCATAGAGCTGATCAGAGACCAGAGTGGCTCCAAACATCTCTATGGCCTAAGAAACCATAAGCTATGAGCATTTTATGACTTAGATTTCGCCGGATGTAAACAGCGCCATTGGGAAATTGGGAAAGCATTTTATCACACCGATCTTGGTGTGGTCAGATGCTTTGAGGGCAGAGGAGAGATCTAGATTTCAAAAAAGAGTACCTGTCATTACCTATTGCTATCATAGGGGATATTTACATTCCCTGAGATAACAATAAAAATGATTAAAAAAAAAAATGAAAGGAACAGTTTAAAATAAGATAAAAAAGCAAAAAAATAATAAAGGAAAAAAAAAAAAAAGCACCCCTGTCCCCCCCTGCTCTCGCGCTAAGGCGAACGCAAGCGTCGGTCTGGCATCAAATGTAAACAGCAATTGTAGCATGCATGTGAGGTATCATTGCGAAGGTCAGATTGAGGGCAGTAATTTTAGCAGTAGACCTCCTCTGTAAGACCCCTTTCACACAGGGGTGGTTTGCAGGCGGTATTGCGCTAAAAATACCGCCTGCAAACCGCCCCTAAACAGCCTCCGCTGTTTGTTCAGTGTGAAAGCCCGAGGGCTTTCACACTGAAGCGGTGCGCAGGCAGGGCGGTGAAAAAAGTCCTGCAAACCGCTTTTTTGGAGCGGTGAAGGAGCGGTGTATTCACCGCTCCTGCCCATTGAAATCAATGGGACAGCGCGGCTATACCGCGGCAATACCGCGGCTATAGCCACGCTGTACGAGGGATTTTAACCCTTTTTCGGCCGCCAGCGGGGGTTAAAACCGCCCCGCTAGCGGCCGAATACCGCTGCAAGAACGACGGTACAGCAGCGCTAAAAATAGCGCTGTTGTGCCGCCGATGCCCCCACCGCCCCAGTGTGAAAGGGGCCTAAATCTAAAGTGGTAACCTGTAAAGGCTTTTAAAAATGTATTTATTTTGTTGCCACAGCACGTTTGTGCGCAATTTTAAAGCATGTCATGTTTGGTATTCATGTACTTGGCCTAAGATCATCTTTTTTATTTCATCAAACATTTGGGCAATAGTGCATTAAAATTTAAAAAAATGTGTTTTTTCCCCAAAAAATGCGTTTGAAAAATCGCTGCGCTAATACTGTGTGAAAAAAAAAATGAAACACCCATCATTTTAATCTGTAGGGCATTTGCTTTAAAAAATATATATAATGTTTGGGGGTTCAAAGTAATTTTCTTGCAGAAAAAAATTATTTTTTCATTTAAACAAAAAGTGTCAGAAAGGGCTTTGTCTTCAAGTGGTTAGAAGAGTGGGTGATGTGTGACATAAGCTTCTAAATGTTGTGCATAAAATGCCAGGACAGTTCAACCCCCCCCCCCCAAATGACCCCATTTTGGAAAGTAGACACCCCAAGCTATTTGCTGAGAGGCATGTCGAGTCCATGGAATATTTTAAATTGTGACACAAGTTGCAGGAAAGAGACAAATTTTTTTTTTTTTTGCACAAAGTTGTCACTAAATGATATATTGCTCAAACATGCCATGGGAATATGTGAAATTACACCCCAAAATACATTCTGTTGCTTCTCCTGAGTACAGGGATACCACATGTGTGAGACTTTTTGGGAGCCTAGCCGCGGACGGGACCCCGAAAACCAAGCACCACCTTCAGGCTTTCTAAGGGCGTAAATTTTTTATTTCACTCTTCACTGCCTATCACAGTTTCGGAGGCCATGGAATGCCCAGGTGGCACAACCCCCCCCCAAATGACCCTATTTTGGAAAGTAGACACCCCAAGCTATTTGCTGAGAGGTATAGTGAGTTTTTTGCAGACCTCACTTTTTGTCACAAAGTTTTGAAAATTGAAAAAAGAAAAAAAAATGTTTTCTTGTCTTTCTTCATTTTTAAAAACAAATGAGAGCTGCAAAATACTCACCATGCCTCTCAGCAAATAGCTTGGGGTGTCTACTTTCCAAAATGGGGTCATTTGGGGGGGGGGGGGGTTGTGCCACCTGGGCATTCCATGGCCTCCGAAACTGTGATAGGCAGTGAAAAGTGAAATCAAAAATTTACACCCTTAGAAATCCTGAAGGCGATGATTGGTTTTCGGGGCCCCGTACGCGGCTAGGCTCCCAAAAAGTCCCACACATGTGGTATCCCCATACTCAGGAGAAGTAGCTAAATGTATTTTGGGGTGCAATTCCACATATGCCCATGGCCTGTGTGAGCAATATATCATTTAGTGACAACTTTGTGCAAAAAAAAAAAAAAAAAATTTGTCACTTTCCCGCAACTTGTGTCAAAATATAAAATATTCCATGGACTTTTTATTTCACTCTTCACTGCCTATCACCCTCTCAGCAAATAGCTTGGGGTGTCTACTTTCCAAAATGGGGTCATTTGGGGGGGGGGGGGTTTGTGCCACCTGGGCATTCCATGGCCTCCGAAACTGTGATAGGCAGTGAAGAGTGAAATAAAAAAATGTACACCCTTAGAAATCCTGAAGGCGATGATTGGTTTTCGGGGCCCCGTACGCGGCTAGGCTCCCAAAAAGTCCCACACATGTGGTATCCTCATACCACATGTGTGGAAGCAGCTAAATGTATTTTGGGGTGCAATTCCACATATGCCCATGGCCTGTCTGAGCAATATATCATTTAGTGACAACTTTGTGCAAAAAAACAAAAAAAAAAATTTGTCACTTTCCCGCAACTTGTGTCAAAATATAAAATATTCCATGGACTCAACATGCCTCTCAGCAAATAACTTGGGGTATCTACTTTCCAAAATGGGGTCATTTGGGGGGGTTTGTGCCATCTGAGCATTTTATGGCCTTCAAAACTGTGATAGGTAGTGAGGCTCCCAAAAAGTCCCACACATGTGGTATCCCCATACTCAGGAGAAGCAGCAGAATGTATTTTGGGGTGCAATTCCACATATGCCCATGGCCTGTGTGAGCAATATATAATTTAGTGACAACTTTTTGTAATTTTTTTTTTTTTTGTCATTATTCAATCACTTGGGACAAAAAAAAAATAATATTCAATGGGCTCAACATGCCTCTCAGCAATTTCCTTGGGGTGTCTACTTTCCAAAATGTGACCGAATACATTTTGGCCTAAATGTATGACCAAAATTGAGTTTATTGGATTTTTTTATAACAAAAAGTAGAAAATATCATTTTTTTTCAAAATTTTTGTTCTTTTTCCATTTATAGCGCAAAAAATAAAAAACGCAGAGGTGAGCAAATACCATCAAAAGAAAGCTCTATTTGTGGGAAGAAAAGGATGCAAATTTCGTTTGGGTTCAGCATTGCATGACCGAGCAATTAGCAGTTAAAGCAACGCAGTGCCAAATTGTAAAAAGTGCTCTGGTCAGGAAGGGGGTAAATCCTTCCGGGGCTGAAGTGGTTAAGTCCTTTTTCTTTTCACAGTAAGCAAATTTTGCCAAACCATTTTTACCATTTTAGAAAGTAAATTTTGCCATCTATAGTTACTTAGAGGACTATAGAAAACAGAGTGTTTTCTCTGCTTTCAGAGTGCCATCTTTAAAAAAAGGGATATACTATTTATGAACGAGAAGCTTATTCACAATACATAGAATTTCCATCACAAAATATGCCACCCAGTTATACTTAATATATGACACCACTGCTCAACTCAATAACAGCTTCCAATCTATTGAAATTTTTATAAAAATAAATTGGCATATTTTATTACAGAGTTTGAAATTAGCATCCATGCTTCCTTCTGCCCTTGAGCTTTATTTAAAGAAGGCCCAAACATCTGTAATAAAATAGCTCCAACCAAAAAAAAAGGTTCCAAACTAAATCTTTTTAAATTAACTAAAAATATTTTTTTTTTTGTAAAAAGAAGTGCATTACTTGCAGCTTCATAGACGATGAACAAAAACCTTTTAAAATATTTTAAAACCTTTTATGGATAACACTGGTCAAGATAACCTCATCACGCAAACTTCTAAATTGTTTGTCCAAATATGTAATATATTTTTGTTTGTATGCTGCACTACATGACCATTGAGAAGTTGTTTTGGTGAGCACTGCAGGTTTATTGACAATGGTTTTATAGTTCTGAGACACTTTACCTTGAAATTTAAAACATCCACTGAGGTTTTTGCAATTTAATAGATTTCTCTTAAACCTTCACAGTTTAGGAGATATTTACAATATACGCTTGCATCAACGTCATTGGTGCATGAGCACTTTTGAAAGGGCACGATCGTGCTGTTTCTAAAGGGATTGTGCCGTGACTGGCGGCTCCCGCGTGCATGTGCGGGAGTGACGTCACTTGACTCCGGCCAGTCACAGAACCGGAGTCCGCGGCCCCGGAAGGAAGAGGGCTGAAGATGGATGCTTCCAGCTAGCAGGGACAGCGGTGACATCGCAGGCTTAGTTTTCAGGTAAGTGACACATAATGGGCTAGTAAGCGATGCATAGTAGCCCATTATGCTTTACCTTTGCAGGGAAATAAAGAGGAAGTAAAACCCATTAGGGTTTACTTCCTCTTTAATGCAAAGAGGTTCCGACAAGTATATAACCAGGAAAATGTTTGAATCTACACACTAAACACCATGACCCTATTTGGTCTAAATGAAGAGTTGGACATTGGGACCATACTATAAGCCTGTGGTATAACTATAGTCTTTCTATATATGCATATATCCTATTCATACATATTGTTTATGTATATATATATAAATTCATCCACTTATACTGTTTTATAGGTCAATGTTTCATCTGAATAATAATATTTTAGGTTATATTTTTGGTTCTCTTCCTATAAGTCTTATACTGTTTACAATAATCTCCTTTTAAATAACACATATACAGTCACTACTCTTATACTGTTGTCTTGCTTCATGAATCTGTTCCATTTATAGATATTCATTTTTTATAGATTCTTATTTTGCATGTCCCTTCTTAATCTCTTATTCTATGTTTTAATACATCTATTGTTACAATTTTGCTAGGTTTTATATCTCCACCCAGTGGATATGTGGCATTAATTTAGCCTCATTTAGGTCTCTAGCAGTTCCACTAATATTAAAAGCTTGCCAGTATTATTTACTGTTTGTGTATATATATATATATATATATATATATATATATATATATATATATATATATATATATATATATATATATATATATATATATATATATGTATATATATGCATACTTTTGTTATGTTTATATATTTAACATTTATGTGTATGTATTTAACATTTGTAATGTTAATGTAATTTGGCATTTTTTTTATGACATCCCAAAAATGTTCCCTCTATAAATATGAGCCTTTTTTGTGGATAGCACCCCCTAGTACACTATAAAGGTGCAAGAATAATGTGTCCATAGGAGCCTTGATAACGGGTGGATCTGAAAATGCGTTGCCTGGAAGACCTGGAAGTAGACACTGAGCTATTTTCCACAGCCACAGAGACGCTGGTGACTGATATCCTCAGGTGGTTCCCCTACATCATGATCCTTGTGATATAGTACGTCTGAGCCTGGATTCTAGTCTGACTGCTGACCATGTCTAGTTACTTTATCCAGTAAGCTCCTATTCTGCACCTCTACCGGATTATTAGAGATCATTAAAGGATGGTTAGAATAATGGACTTTAGACTTTCTACCGGATTATTGTTTCCTCTGGTGACTATGATAAGCCTGTCCATTTTGGAACATTTGTGAGTGCAACATTTATTTGCATGTTCACAGTGTTATTACACTTAATACTCTAATGGTGCACCTGACATCATGTTCTTTTGTTTCACACAGCTTAGGTTTATGCTACCAGTGTGGCATTATTGCAGCTACACTTTTGCTTTGAGTGGAACTGGACCATCTGCCGTTTACTTAAAAGATGTTAGGGTCTTTTGCTAATTATGGACATTGTAATAAGGTTATAGGACCCTGGAGTGGCTGGTGCTCATCTGGACTTTGCCTTTTACCAGTGCATGTTGCGGAATGGATTCTCCCACTCTTTGCTTTCTGCTAATGAAATGGGTTCTTTGGTCCCCTAATGTTACCACTTAGCTATATAGTTTAGGTGGTTTAAGTGGAACTAACCTCAACTATACCAGCCCTCTCATCCCTCAAGAGTTTTATTGGGCTGATGTCAATCCGCCACACATTAGTAGGCTACTGCGATTCAATGTACCATTCATGTTTTCTGCAGTGGTAGCCTGTTGAGGGAATACTGAAGCCACCTTTGGGGTAAAGGAATCTGCTGCCACACTGAAGGTGACTGGCAGAACCTGTGGGAACCACAGGTACACAAATTTAGGGCAAGCACTGCCATTTGTGGCATGGAGGAATGGAATTCTAAAGTGTTGTAGACGATCTATATGAATTCCACTGAGTGTGTCTTCATTGATCTCACTCTGTTAGTGTTACAGTCTGTGAAAAAAATGAGATAAATTAAAAAATACTAAATAAGGTGCTAAATTTCACAAAATAGAAATATTTAACACATTTGTTAAATAAGACATGTTTTTGGCGGATTGATAATGCATGCAATATTTAACTCTTGCATTAAATTTACACAGAAATACATGCAATATGTAACTGTATCCCTCTGTCATTTAAAGAAAAATAAAAACAAGCAAACAAAATGCTCCCCTTTGTCACCATCTGTGCTGCCAAGATAATCTTCTTGAAAAATCCTCTGTATCCAACACCTCTGGGAGAGCATGTTCCCAGCTCCGCTCTGTGGTTTCATCCACTGGCCCTTATGTCACTACAGACATCCAACACATCCAGAAGCATTCTGGACGATCATGATTTTTTAGCAAGCTTATCTGTTAAAAGACAAGTAATCATTAGTTATTTTTCTTTGAATGAATGAGTGACTTGTAGTGCTACCTTTGCAAACTGAATCACTTCAGGGTGCTTTTTGCTGCTGGTGTATCTGTGGTATAGCACGGTCCTTTACCCCATGGGGTTCTGATGCGCTTACAAACAGATACACATACAACATACACATATTTGGCCAATTTTTTTTGACAGGATCTAATTAACCTACCGGCATGTCCTTGGAGTGTGGGAGGAAACTGGAGTACCTGGAGGAAACCCATGCAGGCACAGGGAGAACATGCAAACTCCAGGCAGATGGTGTTGTGGTTGGGCTTTGAACCAGTGACCCCATTGCTGCTAGGCGAAAGTGCTAACCACTACACCACTGTGCTGCCCTTTGAGGCAGCACTTCTTTGTAGTCTATCAAAAAAGTATCACTGTGGCTTTAACTACAGTACATAAAAGTGAGGTTGCTAACCTGGCTGTGTTATGTGGTGTAAATCTTGGGTTGGATGGACTAAAATCCTTCAGCAAGTGAAAGAAATCCCATTTGTGTATTTCAGCATGGTATTTAGCTGTTCACCAAGAGTTCAGCTTTAAAGTAAACCTGTTACAAACCTGGGCAATTCAGAATGAATTCTAAGCAACTAAATGTAACTGAATGTATATGCAAATCCAAATTCTACCTGTAAAAGTAAGGGTTGGCCACCCACCAAAGCCTTCTTATGGGTTAGGGAGGCTGCTAAGTCGGGTTGAGCTAGAGCCAGATGCCTAGCAATTAGATACATCCCTGAATACTTAACTTGGCAAAATCAGGATCAGATATGGCTTTGTTTAGCATATTCAGATAATAAAACAGTATACCAGTGTATATAGGTTTTTGCTTTCTCGCACATATGATCAGTTTAGCATACCATATCTATTAAATCCTTTTGAACACAGTTATCATTTTCATTCCCTTTACACCTTGGGAGTTTTTATCTAATTTAAATGCATATGGTTCGCCCAGAAGACATCTTCTGTTTTATAATTCCTAAATTTGATAACCGATGGCGCTGTTTTTAGTCTGCTCGGTGATGTGCTGCTCAGTTGGTTCATTCACTAGACCTTTATACTCCATTATGTTATTAGCTTTTCAGTGGCTCCAGCATGACAACTGAGTGTGAGTTTTCTGTGTTTGTGTTTATCTCTGTAAAAGTGGGCTTTTGAAATATACTGTACCTCCGAGTTTGCATTCCTATAACCAAACTGCTAGAAAATAATGTTGAATTTTAGGTGATCTTCTAGTCATCAGTTCAAATCAATGTAAGTGTAATCCTTAGTGTAATATATAGAATGGTTAAAAAGGAGAGGACTGGGGCAAAGAGGTATTTGCCTTCCAGGGATGTACAATAAATAATGAATGGGCTAGTGGCCCCTTAGTAGGATACTTCAACATTCAGTCCTTAATCAGACTGGGATATGCTGTCAGAAAGAGCTAGAAGGCAGAAGTGTTTTGATAATGCCTTTGTTTGCAGCTCTCAGATATTATGTGACCAAAAGCAAAGAGCTGCAATGTAAGTTAATGCTGGAAGAATGCAAAACTGCTCATTAAAGGAAGTAGAATCATAGAGATTATTTGTGACGATACATCATATTTTATATATTATTTAATTCAGGTAAGTCCATATCATTTTCACAGAGTAGCAAGCATCTTATTCTCATAAAGTATTTTTGTTTACAATTCACCCCTTATCTTATGATTTTTAACATATATACAGTCAGGTCCATAAATATTGGGACATCAACACAATTCTAATCTTTTTGGCTTTGTACACCACCACAATGGATTTGAAATGAAACAAACAAGATGTTCTTTAACTGGAGACTTTCAGCTTTAATTTGAGGGTATTTACATCCAAATCAGGTGAACGGTGTAGGAATTACAACAGTTTATTTATTTATTTATTAAAATGCTTAACCTACGCAGTCTTACCCGAAGGCCTCGATGCGCAAAAACAAAAGGACATTGACATTAAAAAAACTTTAAGAGAACCAACAAACCAGCACAGCAAGATACGGAATAAAAGCCAGGGAGTCTGTCCATAACACCCCAATTAAAAATTAGGTGACTCCAAAAGCTTGTACAAAAAGCACGGTTTTCAATTTCTTTCGAAATTGCAAAAAGTCTTTCTCAAGTCTCAGTTTCAGAGGCAAGGAGTTCCAAAATTCAGCTCCTTGTACTTCACTCGTTCTCCCTCCACAATTTTTCTTTTTAAATTTTGAAATCTTCAGTATGGCCAAGTTCGCCGATCTCAGGGATCGGGTAGGCAAATTTTTCCTTCAGATACTCTGGGCATATCCATGCAGTGCCTTATGGACAAGACATCCGGTTTTAAACAGAATCCGTTCTTTCATGGGCAGCCAAGTTTGTATATGTATTTGTATATGTGCCTCCCACTTTTTAAGGGACCAAAAGTAATGGGACAATTGGCTGCTCAGCTGTTCCATGGCCAGGTGTGTGTTATTCCCTCATTATCCCATTTACATGGAGCAGACAAAAAGTCCAGAGTTCATTTCGAGTGTGCTATTTGAATTTGGAATCTGTTGCTGTCAACTCTCAATATGAGAGCCAAAGAGCTGTCACTATCAGTGAAGCAAGCCATCAATACGCTCAAAAAACAAAACAAACCCATCAGAGAGATAGAAAAAACATTAGGTGTGGCCAAATCAACTGTTTGGAACATCCCTAAAAAGAAAGAACGCACCGCTGAGCTCAGCAACACCAAAAGACCCGGAAGACCACGGAAAACAACTGTGGTGGATGACCGAAGAATTCTTTCCCTGGTGAAGAAAACACCCTTCACAATAGTTGGCCAGATCAAGAACACTCTCCAGGAGGTAGGTGTATGTGTGTCAAAGTCAACAATCAAGAGAAGACTTCACCAGAGTGAATACAGAGGGTCCACCACAAAATGTAAACCATTGGTGAGCCACAAAAACAGGAAGGCCAAATTAGAGTTTGCCAAACAACATCTAAAAAAGCCTTCACAGTTCTGGAACAACATCCTATGGACAGATAAGACCAAGATCAACTTGTACCAGAGTGATGGGAAGAGAAGAGTATGGAGAAGGAAAGGAACTGCTCATGATCCAAAGCATACCACCTCATCAGTGAAGCATGGTGGTGGTAGTGTCATGGAGTGGGCATGTATGGCTGCCAATGGAACTGGTTCTCTTGTATTTATCGATGATGTGACTGCTGACAAAAGCAGCAGGATGAATTCTGAAGTGTTTTGGGCAATATTATCTGCTCATGTTCAGCAAAATGCTTCAGAACTCTTCGGACAGAGCTTCACAGTGCAGATGGACAACCAAAGTGGAAGTGGAATGTTATGCAGTGGCCAAGTCAATCACCTGACCTGAATCCGATTGAGCATGCATTTCACTTGCTGAAGACAAAACTGAAGGGAAAATGCCCCAAGAACAAGCAGGAACTGAAGACAGTTGCAGTAGAGGCCTGGCAGAGCATCACCAGGGATGAAAGCCAGCATCTGGTGATGTCTATGCGTTCCAGACTTCAGGCTGTAATTGACTGCAAAGGATTTGCAACCAAGTATTAAAAAGTGAAAGTTTGATGGATGATTGTTAATCTGTCCCATTACTTTTAGTCCCTTAAAAAGTGGGAGGCACATATATAAAGTGTTGTAATTCCTACACCGTTCACCTGATTTGGATGTAAATACCCTCAAATTAAAGCTGAAAGTCTGCAGTTAAAGCACATCTTGTTTGTTTCATTTTCAAATCCATTGTGGTGTATAGAGCCAAAAAGATTAGAATTGTGTCGATGTCCCAATATTTATGGACCTGACTGTATGTAAAAAGGTGCTTGTTCAGCAGGGATTGGCTGAATTTCAGTGTGTGGCCATCCCTGCTCGACAGAAGCGTATCGTTTGATCAGATTCTGTCAAAAGAGAATGTTGGAAATCTTTTGTTGATCAGTGGCTGATCAGTGTATTCTGAAAGTGTCAGGTCCCGCTTTCAGAATACAATGTCCTGGGATCTGGGGGAAGGATTCCCCCATTTACCTCATTTGTGTGGATGGAGGAATCTGGCTGAATGAAAAAAAAATAGCTGTCTATGGCAAGCTTAAAGTGGTTGTAAAGCCTATACATTTGTTATCCTAAAGCGGAGTTCCACCCACTTTTACAAGGTGGTCTTACACTAAAGACCACCCCTTCAAAACTTCATTTTTGGATATCTTTTATTTATTTTGTTCTTTCATACCTTTTTTAAAGTACTAAGTATACTTCCGTCCTAGCTCAGACATGGTGCAGGACGTCATGTCCTCTTCTGCGGCGAGCCCTCCTCCTTCACCACAGCTGTCTTCTGGGACCTGTGTGTGTCCCAGAAGACAAGCTGGCCATTCACAAAGCACCAACTCGCGCATGCACAGTAGGAAACCGGCTGTGAAGCCTCCACTGCTGGTTTACCTTAGTTGAAATGGCAGCGCCTGCACCCAAGCTGGTGGACGAATCAGCCTCAGGCGGCCAACATTGCGGGCTCCCTGGACAGGTAAGTGTCCTTATTAAAAGTCAGCAGCTACAGTACTTGTAGCTGCTGACTTTTAAAAAAAAACTTTTTTTGTGGCTGGAACGCTGCATTCCTTGCATTAAGGTTAAAAATGTTTGGGTTAAAGTATTGCCCGCTCACCCCCTTCAATACTTACCTGAGTGCTCACACGATCTAGCGCTGTATCCACTGGCAACCACTCTCTCCTATTCTCCCTGCTCTCACAGGCTTTGCTGAGTGCAGCGGGAGCCAGCATAGTGCGGAGCTGAGCCGGAGGGTCTGTGTCAATGGCCACAGGTAATACAGCTCGGGATCAAACACGCAGATATGCCAGGATAGGAAGCGGCTTACCATGGTGGCACATCAAAAAGAGGAGGAGACAGGAGCACCAGCATAGGATCTGAGAAGAGGAGGAGACAGAAGCGTTAGCAGGGGATCTGAGAAGAGGAGGAGACAGGAGTGCCAGCAGAGGATCTGAGAAGAGGAGGAGACAGGAGTGCCAGCAGAGGATCTGAGAAGAGGAGGAGACAGGAGTGCCAGCAGAAGATCTGATAAGATGAGGAGACAGGAGAGCCAGCAGAGGATCTAAGAAGAGGAGGAGACAGGAGTGCCAGCAGAGGATCTGAGAAGAGGAGGAGACAGGAGTGCCAGCAGAAGATCTGATAAGATGAGGAGACAGTAGAGCCAGCAGAGGATCTAAGAAGAGGAGGAGACAGGAGTGCCAGCATAGGATCTGAGAAGAGGTGACAGGAGTGCCAGCATAGGATCTAAGAAGAGGAGGAGACAGGAGTGCCAGCATAGGATCTGAGAAGAGGGGACAGGAGTGCCAGCATAGGATCTGAGAAGAGGAGGAGACAGGAGTGCACAGCAGAGGATCCGAGAAGAGGAGGAGACAGGAGTGCCAGCAGAAGATCTGAGAAGAGGAGGAGACAGGAGTGCCAGCAGAAGATCTGAGAAGAGGAGGAGACAGGGGTGCCAGCATAGGATCTGAGAAGAGGAGGAGACAGGATTGCACAGCAGAGGATCCGAGAAGAGGAGGGGACAGGAGTGCCAGCAGAAGATCTGAGAAGAGGAGGAGACAGGAGTGCCAGCAGAAGATCTGAGAAGAGGAGGAGACAGGAGTGCCAGCATAGAATCTGAGAAGAGGAGGAGACAGGAGTGCCAGCATAGAATCTGAGAAGAGGAGGAGACAGGAGTGCCAGTATAGGATCTGAGAAGTGAAAGAACAGGGCATTCCATTACACAACGCAGGAAAGTATAAACCTGTTTAAAAAAAATGTAGTTAAGATTCTACAATCACTTTAACAGAATTATATATGAAGTTGTATATAATAAAAATATACAGTTTGATCTGTATTAAATGTCTTTATAAGATGATGTTATTTAAATTGTTGCCCACAGTTCTACTTTAAAGTGTTATGAGATAATGGAATTGAAAAAAAAATGCCTGTTCTCTGACTGTCATTCTTATTCTTTCATACTTTTTTACATTTTCCATAATGCTTTGGCTTCAATAATTCTTAAAGGGGTTGTAAAGGTTCGTGTTTTTTCACCTTAATGCATTCTATGCATTAAGGTGAAAAAACACCTGGCAGTCACCGGCCCCCTAGCCCCCCGGTTTTACTTACCTGAACCCCTTCATTCAGTTGGAGGGGGCGCATGCTGTCCCTCTCTCCACGGGCTCCCAGCTTTTGATTGGATAGATTAATAGCAGCGCAGCCATTGGCTTCCACTGCTGTCAATCAAATCCAATGATGCGGGCGCCGGGTCTTGCATTCGGCCTTTATGGACGTGAATTCTGGACTTGGGACCGTGCCTGCAAGGTAATCCCCCAGGAGAGCGCTTCTCCCAGGGGATTATCTGATTCGGGGAGGAACCGGGAGAGCCGCCGGGGGAACCCAGAACAGGCATTAGGTGCAAATCTTTTAAAAAGTGAGGAGAAATATCTTTAATTCTAGCAAAGGTCTTCAAAGCAAAAAGAAAGGGTGACTCTCCCCGAAAGGGAGACAAAGACAGTACTACCTTTGCACTTTTAAGAGGCTGTAAACCTCTGAACCCCCCCCCCCCCCAAAAAAAAACCTGCAAGACAAAGGCATAATGAGCTAGTATGCATCGCAGGATATATGTCAGGGGCATGTGTGCGTGGGCGGGGGGGGGTGCCTAATACTGGGGGTGTTTGGAAGCAATAAGGGGGCTGCGCAGTCGCAGCAATGTTTCCATCTGAGAGCAAGCAGATGGCTTGTCAGATATACTACTCCCTGCTTTCACATCCATATAATGTACAGACCTGGCAGCAAAATGATTAAATAAGTGAAATCATTGCATGTGCATCAAAACAAAGAGGTACACGAAATCTTAAGCCTCATTCACACAGTATTTTAGTGCCAACTGCAGCAAGAATCCAGTAGATTTCTGTGGCTGGATTGGCAGATTGTTGCAGTCGCTGTCAGCCTTTGATTGCTTTGTACAGGCTAAAAGACCACAAATAGTCACATTCACCTGTGAATCGAGCCGTAGGAATCCACTGGCTTTTCGCCTTAGCCAACACTAAATTACTGTATGAATGAGACCTTACTATTTAGTTTTCTTTTAAAAGCAGTTGCAGCCTTAGTAGAGAAGTGTGTCCCCTGCCACCCTGTTGCAGGGAAGATCCTTTGCTCTTTTTGTGAAAGCAGTGGACTCTCTGCAGAGGGCTGACACACCCATGTTGCGTCAGAACCAACGATGCATGTTAGGAAAGTGAGAAAACAGTTAAAGTATAACTAAAGGCAACATTTTTAATTTTTTTTGTTTTGGATGGAGTGGAGATGGATTAGAATGCTTGTAAGTTTTTATTGCTGTCTGTGCCTCCGTTGAGGAGATTCACCCTCTCTATTTGTCCTGTTTACCATTATCATTGAAAGTGAAAGTAAAAGAAAATCTATCCAAAATGAAACAAAAAATATTTGCCTATAGTTCTACTTTAACCACTTGCCGACCAGCCGTCGCCATTTTACTGCGGCAGGTCGGCACAATCCCGTGAACTGTCATAGCTATACATCGGCTTGCGGGATAAGCATAGCAGGCGCGCGCGCCGCCTGAGGCGCGTGCCCGCTGCACAGCGGGGGTACCGATGCGCGTGGCCGACGGTCGCAATGACCGCTGGCCATGAGCAATCGTGAGCACGAGAGGCAGAACAGGGAAGTGTGTGTGTAAACACACAAATCCCTGCTCTATTCTGAGAGGAGTGACAGATCGTGAGTTCCTATTAGCTAAGAACCATGATCCATCACATCCTCTAGGTCAGTCCCCTCCCCCTTCAGTTAGAAACACATAGCAGGGAACACAGTTAACCCCCTGAGTGCCCCCAGTGTTAACCCCTTCCATGCCAGTGACATTTTTACAGTAATCAGTGAATGTTTATAGCACTGATCGCTGTATAAATGTCATTGGTCCCAAAAATGTGTCAAAAGTGCCCGATGTGTCCGCCATAATAAATCTATCCCCTATTTTGTAGATGCTATAACTTTTGTGCAAACCAATCAATATACGCTTATTGCGATTTTTTTTTACCAAAAATATGTAAAAGAATACATATCGGCCTAAACTGAGAAAAAAATTGCTTTTTTTAACCACTTAAGGACCAGCCTCGTTTTGGATTTTAGGTGTTTATATGTTTAAAATTACTTAGAACCCCCAAACATTATATATTTCTAACACCCTAGAGAATAAAATGGCGGTCATTGCAATACTTTTTTTTGCATTTTTTGTTTAAAAAATTCTACAGGTTGCATGTTTTGCGTTACAGAGGAAGTCTAGGGCTAGAATTATTGCTCTCGCTCTACTGGTCGTGGCGATATCTCACATGTTTGGTGTGACCACCGTTTTCATATACACTGTTTTAAAAAAAAAAATGTGTCACTTTTATTCCTATTACAAGGAATGTAAACATCCCTAGAAAAAAGCATGACAGGACCTCTTAAATATGAGATCTGGGGTCAAAAAGACCTCAGATCTCATATATTTACACTAAAATGCAATAATTTAAAAAAAAAGTCATTTAAAAAAATATGCCTTTAAGAGGCGTGGGCGGAAGTGACGTTTTGACGTCGCTTCCACCTAGCAGTGTCATGGAGATGAGTGGGCGCTATCTTAGCCTCACTCGTCTCCAGGCACAGGACGGAGACAGATGCGATCGCCTCCGCCACTACTGACGGCTCCGGTAAGCTGCAGAGGGCACAGGATCATGGCAGGAGGGGGGGGGGGCCTCTCCTGCCACTGATAAAAGTGATCTTGCAGTGAATCCGCCGCAGGGACCACTTTTATCAGAAAGCCGGCTGCCGCACGAAAACAGGGATACCGGGGTTATGGCAGCTAGCTGCTGCCATAACCCCGGTATCCCCCTTCAAAGTTTGGACGTACATCGTCGTGCGGCGGTCCAGAAGTGGTTAAAAAAAAATGGGGATATTTATTATAGCAAAAAGTACAAAATATTGAGTTTTTTTTCAAAATTGTCTCTCTTTTTTTGTTTATAGCGCAAAAAATAAAAACCGCAGAGGCGATCAAATACCACCAAAAGAAAGCTCAATTTGTGGGAAAAAAAGGACGTCAATTTTGTTTGGGTGCAACGTCACACGACCGCGCAATTGTCAGTTAAAGCGATGCAGTGCTGAATTGCAAAAAATGGGCGGTCATTCAGCAGCCAAATCTTCCGGGGCTGAAGTGATTAATAATATCTGCATAGTTGCAACTAGCCTTTGAAGAATGATACATTAGTAATTTCAGCCGCAGTTACAGACCTCCTGCTGAAAATGTTTTCTATCTCAGAGCAGATATTTTGGCTTTAAAGTAGATGTAAATGCTATTCACTTAAATCTCATATAATCTTTAACATATTAAAGTAATTTCAAAATCCATGTTCAGTCTTTTTAAATCTAAGTTTTCATTAAAACAAAACCTATGTTTTATAGTAGCAAACAATACTCAATGTATGAAAATGTAAAATTCCAAGTGACACTTTCCCTGACACTTTGTTATGACTTTGTACTTTGTTTCTTTGACAATAAAATATTTTGAAAAAAACAAAAAAACAAAACCTAATAATCAGTGGTGGCTGGTGCTTAATATTTTGGGGGAGACGGCAAACCAACGCCAACGACCCCCACCGCCCCAGCGGGAGATAGACAGGAAGGCGGCGTTTACCACCTAAGACTCCCTGGCCAATCGGGTCTCAGGATTCGCTTCCTGATTGGCTGGGAGGAGAGTCAGAAAGACATTAGCGAATATTAATTCGCCATTGTCACACAACTGGGTGGGCTCAGGGCCCCCCGAGCCCATCCTTTTTTAAAGCCTCCGGGTCTTATCATGTGCTTCAAAAGAAAAAAGAAACCCCATTGATATCCATGCGTCCAGCGCCCTGCATGTAGATTAGGGGTCAGACGCATGGTTTAGGGGGACGGCGCCCCTGTTCCCGGTTTGGATGGGCCGCCACTGCTAATAATCCTACCATAATGGTCCATGCCTTTCTTGTTACAGGATGACAATGCTCTCCCTGACTCCCAGTTGTTCTACTTAGTTGTCATCCCATTACATGTACTTTCAATGGAGGCAATAAGTGGTCAGGGTAGACATGTTCTGCTGTTGTTATTGTGACACCCACCCTGAGAAAAGCCATACAGTACAGGAAGTGGCTAAAATGTTATAATACACAGTGCTTTAGCAAATGAAACCTCATGCAGTTAGGGTTCACGCATAGCTCCCAACTGTCCCTGATCTCGAAGGACTGTCCCTGATTTGAAACAAAGTCCTTCTGTCCCTCTTTCCTCCTCATTTGTCCTTCTTTTTGGTCTGATCTATATAATTGTATATAAAATGCACTATTTATTTTTCAAAACGTGTTTCACAGCGCTAAACCTAAATTGCTGCATTTGTAAATTTCAATAGCCAGTATAAAGGGATAGTAGTGGTAAAAAGAAGCACTTGTGGATTTAACTAATCTTCCCTTTGTATAATACTCCTTCAACCACTTCTTCAAGCCCCGGAAGGTTTTACCCCCTTAATGACCAGGCCATTTTTTGCAATATGGCACTGCGTTATTTTAACTGACAATTGCACAGTCGTGCAACACTGTACCCAAATAAAATGTATGTCCTTTTTTTCCCGACAAACAGAGCTTTCTTTTGGTTGTATCTGATCACCTCTGCGGTTTATATTTTTTGCGCTATAAACAAAAAAAGAGCGACAATTTTGAAAACAAAAACAGTATTTTTTACTTTCTGCTATAAAACACATCCAATAAAAAAATGTAAAGAATAAAATTTCTTTATCAATTTAGGCCAATATGTATTCTACTACATATTTTCGGTAAAAAAAATCCCAGTAAGCGTATATTGATTGGTTTGCACAAAAGTTATTGCATCTAAAAATGATGGCATTTTTATTTTACTAGCAATGGCGGCGGTCAGCGATTTTTGGCAGGACTGCGACATTGCGGTGGACAAATCGGACACCTAACTGACACTTTTGAAATTTTTTTGGGAACCAGTGACAATATTACAGTGATTAGTGCTACAATTATGCACTGTTACTGTACTAGTGACACTGGCAGGGAAAACGTTAACATAAGGGGCGATCAAAGTGTTAACAGTGTGCCTAGCTGGTGCTTGCTACCTATGTGCTTAGCAGGAACACAAGATCTCTATCTTCTCCCCTGTCAGAACAGCGATCTGCCTTGTTTACATAGGCAGATCGCCGTTCTGCCTCTCACGGGAATGATTGCAGGTGGCCGGTGGACATTGAGTCTGCCAGACCCTCAGTTTGGCCCCCTCTCCGTTCAATCAGCGCGCGCTCGCGCCTCCAGCGACGCTCGTGCACCTCCAGTGTGTATTGTACAAAATGACGTACAGGTACGTTGTTTCAAGCAATAGAGCCAACCTGCCGCAGTACAAGTGAGGTAGGCGGCCAGCAAGTGGTTAAGGGGGTATGGCGGCAGGGGTCCTATGTCTTTATACTTCTGCTAATAAGTGTCCCTCATTCTCATCTCAAAAAGTTGGGAGGTATGTTCACATATATTTTAATACTTTCTAATTGTGTAACATAAGATTAGATGCGCAACCAAAAAAGTGAACAAACAAATATGTGCTACCAAAGGTGCAAATAATTATGTGCAGCATAAAAGGTGCCAAATAAGAAGTGCCGAGTAGCAAATAACAGACAAATAAGTGCAAAGAAAAACTATCACAGCTAGTGTGAATTAATGAGTGAAAGAAATAAAAATGAAAGAACTAAAAATGTCCATATAATGTGTCATTCAATATCTCCATTCGGTATAAGTCCTTCAATAAAAACTTCAATAAGAGGGTAAACAGTTCCTTCCACGGTATATACCCACAGAACAGCCAAAAAATAATAAGCCAAGGATAATAAATGCCAGATGGCCGCTTACCAGATCTGTGGGATCTCTATTACGGAGATAATAGAAATCCCACAGAGATAGACATATAGATAGAGATAGAAATAGAGATAGAGATAATAAGTGCTTTTTAGATGTCAGTTGTCTATGATACGGAATAAAGGAACTGCTGTTTTTTGCCTACTGCACTATGAAGCCCTCTCTCTGCTTTTCATAACAAAATTCCATGAGTGCACCCTTATGGAACAGGTGCTACAGAGTACATTGTAGTATTTGAACTTGCCGGTGGAGGAGAGGATCTCGATGGATGTGTGACTCAGCCCCCCCGCCTGAATGATCCCTCCTGCATATGCCTATTTGATCTCCGTAATAGAGATCCCACAGATCTGGTAAGCAGCCATCTGGCATTTATTATCCTTGGCTTTTTATTTTTTGGCTGTTCTGTGGGGATATACCGTGGAAGGAACTGTTTGCCCTCTTATTGAACTTTTTATTGAAGGACTTGTACCGAATGGAGTTATATTGAATGACACATTATATGGATGTTTTTATTTCTTACATTTTTCTTTCTTTCATTCATTAATTCACACTAGCTGTGATAGTTTTTCTTTGCACTTATTTGTCTGTTATTTGCTATTTGGCGCTTCTTATTTGGCACCTTTTATGTTGCACATAATTATTTGCACCTTTGGTTGCACATATTTGTTTGTTCACTTTTTTAGTTGCACATCTAATCTTATGTTACATATGTTTTGAATATTCCAGTTTTTTGGTTGTAGCACCGTCACTTTACTGGTTTAATACCAAATACATATTTATTTTATTAACATTATTACCTTGGGGGTAGCGCGGATTATCGACGTTACACAATACTTTCTAATTCACAGTCCCAAAACAAGCATGGAGCAAGGAAAGTAAGAACTCCTAATCTGAATACTCATTTTAGGTCAATAATTGAGACAATATGACTCTAGGGGCAATGTAACAGATAACTAGCATCTTCAGAAGAGGACAGCAGTGTCCGTCTTTGTATTTTGCTAATGCCAGGTTTCCTTTAGGACCCATACAGACATTTTTTCTTTTGCACTGCATTAACGCTGGTTGTGTCATGCATTACATTGGGGTGACCTAAAGTGTTACTAAACCCACAACAGTAAAATCAGTGTGTATATGCAGTAAACCATGCTTGTTATACCCACTGTGGAGCCCAAAGGGATAATCCTCCATGTTGTGTAAAAAGTCCGATCCTGTCTTCTCTGATCATTTCCTTCTTCCACTGTCCACAATCCATCTGCGGATAGAACCAAGCCTTGGGGGTACTCTGCACATGCTCAGTTTGGTGTGTATTGCTGGAGAGTTTTTTTTCTTGGGAGGGTGTTTCTGATTAGCACAGGGCCAATCAGCACTGTCCAGACAAAGGGTCAGGGGTCCTGCAGCCTCATAAAACAGACAGAGGAGAATGAAAACTCCTCCTGCAAGCTTTAACCAGACACTGATAGAAGTCACAAGACTGCTCTAACTGCTGATGAGAAAAAGTATTTAGCCGTTTATATTTACTAAAATAATTGCATTTCCATGTTCTGTGTACTGTGGGGGACCAGGTATAGTGAATGCAGAGTCCTAGGTTTAGTAACACTTTAAAGGGGTCATAAAGGCTTGTGTTATTTCACCTTAATGCATCCTATGCATTAGGCTGAAAGAACACCTTGCAGTCACCGGCCCCCTAGCCCCCCCCGTTTTACTTACCTGAGCCCCGAATTTCCGTTGGCGCTTCACTGCTGTCCCTCTCTCCACGGGTTCCTGGCTCTTGATTGGATAGATTGATAGCAGTGCAGCCGTTGGCTCCCGCTGCTGTCAATCAAATCCAATGACATGGGCGCCGGGGGTGGGGCCGAGTCCTGCATTCAGCCTCTATGGACACCGAATGCTAGACTTGGGAGCGCGCCCACAATGTAACGCCCTCGGGAGAGCGCTAGTCCCAGGGGGTTATCTAATGCGGGGAGGAGCTGCAAGAGTCCCTGAGGGACCCCGGAAATGGATGTCCGGGGCCACTCTGTGCAAAACGAGCTGCACAGTGGAGGTAAGTATGACATGTTTGTTATTTTAAAAAAATTTAAAAAACGATCCTTTAGTATCACTTTACGTAACCCTTTCATGCTGAATGGCCTGCCAATGCACATCAAGGTACCAAAAAAACAGATGTGCAGATTTTTTTCTGACATAGCAGTGTTGTGGTGACTGCTTTACATGTGTGTCATAGGTGAGTTGCCTTAGTACATTAAGCTGCCAATCAAGATGGTTTGGTCCCTATATAACACAGTAGAACTAGCAGTGATGCATACTTTTAATAATCAGATATAAGCTTCTATTCCTCTACCTACCAGTTTGATAAAATCAAGCTATGTGGTAGATCTGAGCATCACTAGTGACAATATGATTATGTGTTGATTTAAAGAAAAAGCAATAAAGAGCACCTCAGAACACTCATCACTTGTAGATATATTTTGACATGATGTAAATCTCTTTGCCCTTACTGCAGATCCTTTTCCTCCAGTAGATAGAAGGCACTAAAACTTTAACTAGATATACACACTATGTGTCAGCCAAGTCCGGTAGATTACAGATAAATGAAATAAGTATAAGATCTGCCTAAATATCTGGATACCCTAAAAAGATTTCTGTTTGCTATGATTTGTGACTGCAATCAATATTGTCAGTGTCATGTTATTTTAGGACTGCCTATGTGTCAGCTATGGCTCTAGAGTTAAAGGGAAGCAATCTAGCCTATCCTACAGACTTAAATCAGTTTGAGTTATCAGCAAAACTGATTGGTCCACAGCTTCTATCACTGTAATAAATATACAATACTGTACGGATTTTTTTTCTTTTAGATAATAAAAATGAACCAAACAAATTAAATAAACGTGACTGAAATTCAATAGCTTTTACCACACAGTCTATTCCATGGGGTTGTTCTAGCTATGCAGCTGACACAGTTATCTTCAAACAGGGGACAAATAGTCAATGGACCGAGATACCATTTATGTAGAGTAGCCTTATTTTTAAAAGTTTTGCATGAAACAGTTTTCTTAAATGACTTCCTCTTAGCAGATACTGTATATTGAATCTAATTATCCAACTGTTATTTTTATTGCATGTTTATAATCGGTTGGCTGCTCAGGATCTCAACCTTGATTGAGAGGCGATAAGACACCTAGGGGGTTATTTACTAAAGGCAAATCCACTTTGCACTACAAGTGCAAACTACAAGTGCAAAGTGCATTTGAAATTGCACTGAAAGTGTACTTGGAAGTGCAGTGGCTGTAAATCTGAGGGGTAGATCTGAAATCAGGGGAAGCCCTGCTGATTTTATAATCCAATCATTTGCAAGCTAAAATGCTGTTTTTTATTTTCCTTGCATGTCCCCCTCAGATCTACAGCGACTGCACTTCCAAGTGCACTTTCAGTGCAATTTCAAGTGCACTTTGCACTTGCAGTTTGCACTTGTAGTGCAAAGTGGATTTGCCTTTCGTAAATAACCCCCTAGAGTAAAGTGTCCAGATTTTAAAAATCAAATCTGGGGACAATTTTTTTTTATTGGCAAAGGGCAAACTATTTTATAAGCATATTTTCCTCAAATGATATATGCAGTGTATGTGATATGTGTTTATGTAATGATTGTATGATATATATGTTATTTCTCACACTTTGTACATGAGATAAAAAAAGATACTTCTTAGAATTTTTTGGAATATGACTACCAAATGTTAAGAAGATATGATAAAGAAAATACTTTTCAATGCATATTTTGTATTTTATTCTTACCAAAGAAGCGCAGAGCTCCGCTATGTACAGAGTACAGAGTTCAGGGTGCACAATGTACAGAGTTCAGGGGTGCACAATGTACAGAGTTCAGGGGTGCACAATGTACAGAGTTCAGGGGTGCACAATGCACAGATTGCAGAGTTCAGGGTACGCAATGTACAGAGTGCAGAGTTCAGGGGTACGCAATGCACAGAGTGCAGAGTTCAGGGGTGCACTATGTACAGGGTTCAGGTGTGCGCTACATAAAGTCCACTGAGAGTGGTGGGGGGGTGGGATCAGTGACAGTGTTGGTGGTGAGGGGGGTGAGATCAGTCCACTGATGGTGGTGGGGGGATGGGATCACTGGTAGCGGTGGTGGTGGGGGGATAGGATCAGTCCACTGATGGTGGTGGGGGGATGGGATAAGTGGCAGCATTGGTGGGGGGATAGGATCAGTCCACTGATGGTGTAGAGAGGGATGGTATTAGTAGTAGCGGCGATGGTGGTGGGGGGTTAGAATCAGCCCACTGATGGCGCTGGGGGGGATGGGATCAGCAGCAGTGGTGATGGTGGTAGTATAGGGATGACATCAGTGCAGGTGGCAGTATTGGGGATATGGATGACATCAGTGGTGGTGGTGGGGATAGGGATGAAATCAGTCCACTGCCACTGATGTCATCCCTATCCCCACCACTGCCACTGATGTCATCCCTATCCTTACCACTGATGTCATCCCTATCTCCTCCCATCATCACTGCCTGATAAGAGGGGGATGGGATCATTTAATGGCAGTGGCGGTGATGGGATCAGTGGCAGATGGATGGTGGTGGAGGGATGGGATCAGTGGCAGAGGGATGGTGGTGGAAGGATGGGATCAGTGGCAAAGGAATGGTGGTGGGGAGATGGGATCAGTGGAAGAGGGATGGTGGTGGGGGGATGGGATCAGTGGCAAAGGGATGGTGGTGGGATGGGATCAGTGGCAGAGGGATTGTGGGGGAGGGGATGGGATCAGGGGCAGAGGGATGATGGGATGGATGGGATCAGTGGCAGAGGGATGGTGGTGGGATAAATGGGATCAGTGGAAGAGGGATGTGGGATGGGTGGGATCAGTGGAAGAGGGATGGTGGGATGGGTGGGATCAGTGGATGAGGGATGGTAGGATGGGTGGGATCAGGGGCAGAGGGATGGTGGGGGGTGGGATCAGGGGCAGAGGGATAGTGAGAGGGATGGGATCAGTGGCAGAGGGATGCCAGGATGGATGGGATCAGTGGCAGAGGGATGGTGGGATCATTGGCAGAGGGATGGTGGGATGGGTGGGATCAGGGGAAGAGGGATGGTGGGATGGGTGGGATGGGTGGGATTAGGGGCAGAGGAATGGTGGGATGGGTGGGATCAGTGGCAGAGGGATAGTGGGATCAGTGGCAGAGAGATGGTGGGATGGGTGGGATCAGTGGCAGAGGGATAGTGGGATCAGTGGCAGAGAGATGGTGGGATGGGTGGGATCAGTGGCAGAGGGATATGGGATAGGTGGGATCAAGGTCAGAGGAATGGTGGGATCACTGGCAGAGGGATGGTGGGATGGGTGGGATCAGTGGCAGAGGGATAGTGGGATCAGTGGCAGAGAGATGGTGGGATGGGTGGGATCAGTGGCAGAGGGATAGTGGGATCAGTGGCAGAGAGATGGTGGGATGGGTGGGATCAGTGGCAGAGGGATGTGGGATAGGTGGGATCAAGGTCAGAGGAATGGTGGGATCACTGGCAGAGGGATGGTGGGATGGGTGGGATCAGTGGCAGAGGGATGGTGGGATGGGTGGGATAAGTGGCAGAGGGATGTGGGATAGGTGGGATCAAGGGCAGAGGGATGATGGGATCAATGGGATCAGTGGCAGAGGGATGGTGGGGGGGTTGGATCAGGGGCAGAAGGATGGTGGGAGGGATGGGATCAGTGGCAGAGGGATGTCGGGATGGATGGGATCAGTGGCAGGGGGATGGTGGGATCAGTGGCAGAGGGATGATGGGATGGGTGGGATCGGGGCAGAGGGATGGTGGGATGGATGGGAACACTGACAGAGGGATGGTGGGATGGGTGGGATCAGTGGCAGAGGGATGGTGGGATAGGTGGGATGGGTGGGATCAGGGGCAGAGGGATGTTGGGATGGATGGGATCACTGACAGAGGGATGGTGAGATGGGTGGGATCAGTGGGAGAGGGATGGTGGGATGGGTGGGATCAGGGGCAGAGGGATGGTGGGATGGGTGGGATCAGTGGCAGAGGGATGATGGGATCAGTGGCAGAGAGATGGTGGGATGGGTGGGATCAGTGGCAGAGGGATGGTGGGATAGGTGGGATCAGTGGCAGAGGGATGGTGGGATCAGTGGCAGAGAGATGGTGGGATCAGTGCCAGAGGGATGGTGGGATAGGTGAGATCAGGGGCAGAGGGATGGTGGGATCACTGGCAGAGGGATGGTGGGATGGGTGGGATCAGTGGCAGAGGGATAGGTGGGATCAGGGGCAGAGGGATGGTGGGATGGGTGGGATCAGTGGCAGAGGGATGGTGGGATCAGGGGCAGAGGGATGGTAGGATGGGTGGGATCAGTGGCAGTGGGATGGTGGGATGGATATGATCAGCGACACTGGCACTCACCTGCTTTCAGTGTCAGTCAGTCCCCCCTCCTCTATGCTCAGTGTGTCTCTGCCTCTCTGCTCTTTTACGGTGCCTCCAGTGATGTCTCTGGTAACATGGGGTCTCCAAGAAGAGCGGAAAGCTCCTTCCCCTTCACTCTACTGGCTTGTCAGATGACTCACTGCACCAGTCTCCTTCGCCTCCTAACGTCATGTATCTGACTGCAATGGCAGCACTCAACATCCCCCCTCACAGTCTCAGAGCAGGCAGGCAGGGGAGGCACCTGGCCAGGCCCTCGCTACCTCCCTTCCTCTCCCAACCTCTTCTGCCCCCTTATCTTCCTAAAGGCAAAACTTTTTTTTTAGTTTTGGATAGCGTAGAGAGGGATTAGAACACTTGCCAGTTTTTATTGCTGTCTGTGCCCCCATTAGGGAGATTCATCTATTTATCCTATTTACCATGATCATTGAAAATTAAAGTAAAAGAAAATCCCAAATTTTGGGTTGTCCCCAGAAAATTAATAGGAGGGAAATCTTCCAAATTAGGACACTAGTTCTGTTGACCTGGGGGTCCCCAAGGAATTCCCTTAATTTGCAGGGATCTCCTCTCACTTCCTGTTTGGCTATGGGACAGGAAGTGAAGGTAAATCTCCGCAATGGGAAACAGATGGCGAAAAAAAAAAAAACTGACAGGGGTTATAACCCTCTCTTGCTCTATCCAAAATGAAATAAAATGTGAAGTGAATACATTTTCTGTGTGTGCAGCAGCCAGGTGGGGGGGAATTTTTCAACTTTTCAATTTTTTTTTTTGGTGGGATTTTTTGTTATATAACCAATTACACATATCGCTATTTAGTGATTAAGGTTATTATTATTTGCGCTGATAGAAATTTGTTATATTGTTGATATCTATCTTCACTTTACTATTAGCCGCATTTATGGAGGTGTTTCAGTTTTTGGAACGCCGGGAGGTGAAAATCGATGCGGTTTTCTTCGGGGACAAACATAAGGGAGTGAGTGATGACCTCTCCCATCTCGTTAAGAGACTTGGTTTCTTAATGGAGAAAAAAATCCGTTCATGGTGGGATCTAGTATCATTTGAGCAGTATATTGCCAATGATTTAGTACCCAGACGTTTAAGATGGGATCTTCCTCAGAACGATGGTTTGGAGGATGAAGATTCCCTGAATGACTGGTATTTGTTTTTCAATACTAAGGGGATTGAATTATTAGAGTTTTTATTAAAACAACAGAAACAATTAAGGATGAGAACACTTGAGAGCCAGATACTGGAAATCAAGGAAAAACTGGAGCATTTTAAAAACGACTCAGAGTTTGTTAAACTATCAGGAGAGCTAATGAAAAAGCTAGGGAAACTTGACAAAGAAATGCAAGAGAAGAAAAGAAAGAGTTATATCAGGGATACAGGGGATTTTAAGAAAAAATACGTTTTTAAATGGCAACGTAGTAATAATGAAGAAGTTCAGGGACCTACCCAGGGAATTGCTCAGCCTATAAAAAGTGGTAATAAAGGGGAGTTGAAAGTGATATCCCTACCTTATCAGGGGCCCCCCAAAATTATGGGGGAGGTACACAGAGCAATACCAACCAGCCCCAACTGCAGCGTACACCCTCCAGAGGTAACTGGAGGAGAAGATTGAATGTGAGAGGGACGCCTAAGAGGGGGAGGGGGAATTTTAACTCCAGTACTAATTCTCATTCCCACTTTAACCCCAATTATATTCCAAATTATTATTCGGGTCATTACCAACCCCCAAATGAACATTCGGATAAGAGAAATTCCACACAAAGAAATTATCCACAGGTTCAAGGAGCTTCTGGCACCAATGATTACATGTATAAGGTACCGGTGGATAATCGCTACTCCACCCTATCCAATCCACCAGAGGGTTTTCAGGGGTTATCTTTAGGGAGACCCCCATCTCAGGTGAACGATCCCACACCGACTGGAAATGGAAGAGGGGAGGGGAGAATAGAAAGAGAGGGAGGAGAGCAGGAAGAAGAACCCAAAAAAAGCAAACACCAGTAGGGACTGGGATCTATAATCTGAGTGATGCAGATCTCACTAAAGAAGAGATTACTCTTTTGGACAAGGGACTCAAATTTGTGCAGATTAAAAATTTAAATAAGTTTGACACCTATGTCCAAATTCAGAAGTATGTACGCACATTGAATTTGAAGAAATATTTTTTGTCGAAACCCGATCCGAAACCCCCACTCCATGCTAGTAGTTTTCACCACTCATCCCTAAAAAACATATCTGTTTTTAACCCCAAACATGTCGACAGTAAATTTTTAGATGTCTTCAAAAATATGGTAGTTGATGATTTGGAACAACTAAAAATAAGAAAGGTTCATTATCCTCATTGGGTTAAAAAGGGAATAGGAGACATTGAGCAGAGTAAGGACGTGGTCATACGACCTATGGAAAGAAAATGGAAAGGCAGTTAGGGGGATACAGATACTTACCTCAAGTTTACTGGTAACCCTTTGCTGGAATTTAAGAACAAACTTGGGGAGGTGGTGGAAAAAGGTAAATCCAAAGATATCTTGTCCGTCAAGGAAGCATGATATTTGAACCCCATATCTTGTTGCACGCCTTTTATTTATTTTCTGCCGAAAATTCATAAAAGCATTACAGAACCACCAGGGAGGCCGATCATTAATGGTATCGACTCAGTTTGTTCCCGCCTAGGGCAATATATAGATACTTTCTTGTAGCCACTGGTGGTTAAAACTGATGCGTATGTCAGGGACACCAAGCATGGGATTCAGTGTCTGGGGTCCCTTGATAATTTGGATCAGTGTATATTGGCCACTGCAGATGTAGGATCTTTATATACCATTATCGGACCTTATGAAGCTGTGGTATCTGTAAAATGGGCATTGGAGAGCTCCAACCTCCCCAGTAAACAAAAGAAGTTTCTGATTAAATGTTTACGATTCTGTTTAAAGCATACATTTTTTTGGTATGGTGGTGATTATTATTTGCAAATAAGGGGTATAGCTATGCGTTGCGAACCTCTTTATGGCCCATTGGGAGGACGTGGATTTACTCAAACCCAGACCTAAAAGAACTTATTTTATACAAAAGATTCATAGATGATTTTGTAATCATCTGGAAGGGGGATGTGACATCCATTGAAGCATTTAAAAGATCCATGGAAGGGAATGACAAAAATATTCAGCTCACCTGGACTGTCAGCAATGAGTGGTAGACTGCTGACAAGGAACCATTTTAAGCCCACCGACAGAAATTCCTATCTGCCAATGGACAGTTGTCATCATAAGCCCTGGTTGGTGAATATACCAAAGGGCCAGTACATGAGGATTCGTAGAAATTGTCCCAAAAAGGAAGACTTTTTGAGTCAATCCAAAATACTGACCAGTAGGTTTAAGGAAAAAGGATATGAACTTGAGAAAGTTGAGGAAGATAAAATGAAGGTAGTAAACATGGATAGGGACCAACTACTATCAGATAAGAAATCACATGAACCCTTGTGTTGTGAGTTTAATCTCATTCTCGATTTTAATGTGCAATTTAGACAGGTGAAAAAAATAACAAAAAAAACATTGGGGTATCCTAAGGAAAGATAGGCTGTTAGGACCCAAATTACCAGCCCTTCCAGGGTTTATTTACAGAAAAGCACCTACCTTGAAGGATCTATTAGCACCAGGAGTGATAGATAACCCAAAAAAGCAGAAAAGACCATCTGCATCGTGTTTTGGCGTTTTTACTGGTTTATTTACGTGTGGCAGGTGTAGGGCTTGTCGACACGCAAAGAAGAATATTAAAAAGAGAAAGGAATTCTGTTCTACCAGTACAGGCAAAAGTTACGAAATTTGAGATTTTGTAACCTGTGCATCCACAGGTGTCATTTACATGCTGCAATGTGGATGTGGGTTGCAATACATTGGCCACACATCAAGAACTTTGAGTGGGAGAGCATATTACCAGTATTAAAAAAGGTATAACCACTCATAGTGTCCCAAAACATTTTAAACTAGTACACAATAAGGACCCCAGTTCGCTGCAATTTTGGGGTATAGAACAGGTGGACAAACACTGGAGGGGGGTCATTATATCAGACAACTCAGCAAAAGGGAATCCTTCTGGATTTATGAAAGTAAGGTACTGTGGCCGAGGGGTTTGAACGTGGACTTCGATTTGAACTGTTTTATTAGTAATTTATGAGTTTAGTTATTCATGATTTTATATATATATATATATATATATATATATATATATATATATATATATATATATATATATATATATATATATATATATATATATAAATTTTTAATTTATTTTATTATAATATTATTGGTTTTTGATGTATTAATGTAATTTTATCATATTAAATCTGGTCAAGATGCTTACAGGAAGGTGTTGCCAGCAGTAGGTTTAGTAATGGTAACTTACACAAGCTGTTTCTATAAAAAACCTGACTTGGGAAGAATTGATTTTCAGCTTGTCAGATGTCCCCATGTGTATTGGTGCTGTTTTCACCACTTCCTGTTTCCTGTGTCAGCCCGGAAGGGTGTGCCTTGAGGCCTGGTTCAGCAAGGTGGGCGGGACTGGGGAGTGATGATGCAGCACACCTGATTAGAGAGTATAATGCCGTGTACACATGAGCGGATTTTCCGTTGGAAAAAACTTGGATGGTTTTTCCGACGGAATTCCGCTCAAGCTTGCCTTGCATACACACGGTCACACAAAAGTTCTCTGAACTTTCGACCGCCAAGAATGCAGTGAAGTACAACACTACAGCGAGCCGAGAAAATGAAGTTCAATGCTTCCGAGCATGTGTTGAATTGTTTCCGAGCATGCGTAGGAATTTTTCACGTCCGAATTTGTACAGACGATCGCATTTTCGGATAGGAACATTTTCTGACTGAAAAATTGAGAACCTGCTCTCAATCTTTTGCTGGCGGGAATTCTGCCAGCAAAAGTCTGATGGAGCATATACATGGTTGCATTTTCCAACCAAAAGCTCTCATTGGTCTTTTGCTGGCCAAAATATCTGATCGTGTGTACGCGGCATTAGTCTTTCCAAACAGCGGTGAGATGTTCAGTCACCAGCCCTTACTGAAGAAGCCAGAGTGGTGTAGCGGCCCATTCAACGTAACGTAGGGGTAAGGAGTCACAGTGGTAGCGTCATCCCGCGAGCATCTTGTCATTTCTATGCATCCTGAGCCTGCGCTGCTTAAGTGCTGCGTTTGTGAGTAACGTTTTAATGTTTTAATGCGGAAATAAACCGTTTTGATTTACAGAGAGCATTAGATTTTGCCTTTTCTGTTCCTATGTGCACCGGACCCTATTGAGGGAATCTGTACTGGCTGGTATCCACCTAATCAGTCAGAGGCAGCACGGAAGGAATAGGAGTTCCATGACCAGCTGATCCATTTGTATCCCTGAGAGGGAACCTGCTTTTTCTGACCTTCTGGTGAAACAGGGGTCAGAACGTGAGGTGAGCGGCTAGGATATTGAGGTGGAGGAGAGCATTTGCATTTTCAACGTTTATGCACTAGTGATGTGTTTCTTGTGCAGAAGATTCTGAGGATTATATTTGTGCATTTGGACTCTTATTTTTATTCCTTTTGGTTTTTGAGTGTGTGGACTTTATCTTTATTGTTTATTGTTTACCATTCCCACTTAGGGAACACATATATTTCATTATTGTGTATTTTTTCACTACTACCAGTCAGGGAACATGAATATTTGATTGTGCACTCAGTATCTTGCTACATTGCAATTTAATCACATATTCTTATTTAAGGATTTATTGGGAGTTATTTAGGAAGCGCAACACTGTTTTGTTATGTAAATAACATGTTTTGTTCACAGTTCTACTTTAAGCCTTTTTCTTGACTTTTTACCTTCTTTCCTTTCTCTCTTTTTGATATTACAATATTATTGGCTCTTCTACACTCTCTATTGTCTTAATAAAAAGGCATCAGGAAGGTGTCGGGGGTAAAAAATGTTATTATTATTATTTTTTTTTTTTTTTAAACCACTGCATTCATTTTATATCTAAACCCAGTTTACCAACCTCATCTAGAAGCCAACTCACTTTCTGAGCTGCTTTATCCATTTGCGTTAAAGCGGGCCTTCAGTCATTTTTTCAACTTTCCATCTTTTAAATCTTCTGCCCTTCTTGTTTTCACTTTGGATAGAAAAACTTTTTTTCTGCCAGTAAATACCTTATACAGCCCACTTTCTTGTCTGGTCATTAGCCTAGGCTTATGACATCATGCACAGCTCTCTCTCTCACACTCCTGAGAGTTTGCCAGGAAGAGAGGGGGATGAGTCATAAGAGAGCCAATGAAAGCTGCAGGACTCCAGAGCTGTAGGTGTAACTCTGTGTGTGTGTAAATACAGGAAGTGAAGAGGCAGCTGCTTCAGCTGCCCACAGTTAAAATGGCTGCAGCCAGACTCAGTGGAGGGAGAATTCTGCAGCATATTTGGCAAGTACAGAATCACAGTGTATACAAAATAATATGCAAAGTGGTTGGAAGGAAGCTTCAGAATGGCAAAGATGTTTTTATTACAAATCATGTGAGCAGACTGCAGTTCCTCTTTAAGGTCTTCGGCCTTCTTTATGCTGTACTTCCTTGTTAGAACACTCAAACGTTAGTGAAATGAAATTGGTTGGCTGCTAAAAGAGATAAGGTCCATTAGGAGTATAGTGGCCATACACACAGCAATAAAAAGTCTATTGTGGCCACTTGTCACCAGCTTTTGATCAGAAACAAGTCTGATCAGTCAAACAGATGAATATTACCAACATTTTCTATCAAAAATGCAGAAAATGTGAATGATCCTGTGCAAAGGAAGTAAATACTATCCAAAAAAGCAAAAAGAACTGCTGCCTCTACTAATTACTACCACTAGGTGGAGTACATGATTGAAAAGAAAATAAAGTAGATATGGCGCCGTTCTATAACCGTGTTTAAAGTTATCAAAATAAATAAATTAGTTAGTGAATATACAAGTGATAGTACAACTAGCGTGTATACTACATAGCTTTACAGTGTCCTATTCACCAAGAAAAATAGAAATATAATAATAATATAATTCAAACAAATATATATGAAATACCAATTGATTGAATATCTCTGTGCGGATGTACTAGGACCAATAAATCCTCCACAAAAAAAATGTGTTTAAAAAATAAATAATTAAAGTGCTTCAGTGCAAAAACTTTATGCATTAAAAATTAAAATTTAAAATATAAAATATGTGTAGTCCCAAACTTTTATATATCCAAAATTAAAGTGCTTCTGTGCTGGTGAAAAACAATATTGTGTTGGTATTTTCCCTTTGCAAAGGTGATCACAGCATGCATGCTTTATCCGTGCTCTTATTGTAGCTGCACTCACCGGGAACTTTCCCCCCCTCTTGGGGTATGGAGCATTCACAGTATCTGCCACTGTGCAGCACTCTGGAGGCTGGATAGTCCCTGATGTGTTAATAGTTTCCACTCTTGTCCCATAAGTCATATAAGGTATAGGAGAAAAGGATTCCAATAGTGTGATATTGTTTCAACTATTTTATTATTAAAAATCATGAAAAGGGTACTCACATTCAGTGAAAGACAAAAAAGCATTTGTTGCTGACATAAAGGCCGGTGACCGGAAGTGATGCAAGAGCATGTGCTGACCTTGCCCTATGCGTTTCGTCACTCTGACTTTATTTGGAGCGTGCACTGCACTTGCCTCATCTCCTTTATATACCGAATCGTAACTTAAATGATTAACATTGATGGTGGCCATTTTGGGTAAGGTTTTGCAGACCGAAGTCCGTACTGTATGTGCACTTGTCCCGGTGGCCATTTTTGGTGAGGTAATGAAGACTGAAGACCGCTATTGTAAAGTTTGTTTACACCATTGAAGTGCTGTGTAATACCCGCGGCCATATTTGGTGAGATTATGCAGACTGAAGTCTGCATTTCAAGTGATCTGGAGCCATACTAATAGCGTTCATTTACAGAATTTTTGTTTCTTAAGTTAATAGGATATTATGTTTATTGCTAAACACTCTATACCGTCACTCTTTTAAATTTATTTTGATAAGTTGCAATGTTAAACAGTTACGATGCGCTATAAATTTAAATGCAATGTAAAACTATCCTTTTAAAATAAAATAATTTATGTGTCTTCAATTTAATACGTGTACCATACACCCATGGTAATGATCTATATTAAATATACCCCTATACATATTAAAATTATTAATTTATTACATACATTGAAAAAAAAAATTTATGATCTGATTTTGGAGAATAAATCAAGATAAAATTTAAGATAAAATTTAAGATATTTTTAAAAATATATCGCAATAAAATAGTGATAAGGATGACATATGTTACTTTAATTTAGATGTTATAGTTCCCGAGGACTATATATGAAGGGATAAATAATGATATTTGAAGCGCTTCACAATGTGCATGAAAATGAATATATAAGAATAAATATAAATAGTCAAATAAATCCAGCGGTGAGTAAAAATTCCTATAAAATCCAGCAATCAAAATAGTGTAAAATTATAAAAAAAATATAAAAAATTAGTGACACCAAATGTGTAAAAAATTCACATAAAAAATCCACATAAAAATAAATATATAGGGATGTATTCAGAAGGTTCAATTATACAGGTGTAGAATCCTGATTGGTATAGAGCTTTTGATCACTAGCAAAGCTGTTTAAAAACACTTGCTTAATTAAGGTGCTCATTGATAGTACCAATGTGTTTTTTGCTTCTATTCACAACCAATGTGAGAATCATAAACAGGCAGATAAGAGAAAAAAAAAAAAAAAAAAACAATCATTGTGCAATAGTTAGGATACCAAGGTACACAGGCAAACTTCAATCCACTCACGTGTGCCTTATAATGATAAGGCATATGCAGGTTTTACTATAGCAGTCAGCCGCCTTAGACAGGAGCAGATTCAGTGCAGTACACTGTGTGAAACTGCTGATGTGCACAGAGCTTCCTTGGCTTGGGAGGAGCCAAGGAAGCTCTGTGCAGATCAGCAGTTTCACACAGTGTACTGCACTGAATCTGCTCCTGTCTAAGGCGGCTGACTGCTATAGTAAAACCTGCATATGCCTTATCATTATAAGGCACACGTGAGTGGATTGAAGTTTGCCTGTGTACCTTGGTATCCTAACTATTGCACAATGATTGTTTTTTTTTTTTTTTTTTCTCTTATCTGCCTGTTTATGATTCTCACATTGGTTGTGAATAGAAGCAAAAAACACATTGGTACTATCAATAAGCACCTTAATTAAGCAAGTGTTTTTAAACAGCTTTGCTAGTGATCAAAAGCTCTATACCAATCAGGATTCTACACCTGTATAATTGAACCTTCTGAATACATCCCTATATATTTATTTTTATGTGGATTTTTTATGTGAATTTTTTACACATTTGGTGTCACTAATTTTTTATATTTTTTTTATAATTTTACACTATTTTGATTGCTGGATTTTATAGGAATTTTTACTCACCGCTGGATTTATTTGACTATTTATATTTATTCTTATATATTCATTTTCATGCACATTGTGAAGCGCTTCAAATATCATTATTTATTCTTTTTAAGTGACTCTGAAAACACTCTCTTTTGATAGCAGCCTCACTTGGTTTTATGTGTAATTATCAGCTATTTAGCATCACAGCGCTTTGTGTTTTATATATATATATGAAGGGACTTGTTATACTAGGGCCTCTGTTTGATTTATTATTCACTCATAGGAGAAATTATTGTTCCTAAAAATTAGTTAAAAAACAATTCAAGTCTACATCTATATTCATTCCTATGGGTTGAAGAGTATCTAATTGGAAAATCCATTTTGGTTCATTTTGGGAGACTTTGATTCTCTCATTTTCCCCCCTCCAATGTCCCTTTAATCTTATCTATGCCATAAAATTTCATGCATGTTGGATCCCTATTATGGTGGTCTCTAAAATGTCTGGAAACGCTATGTTTATTAAAACCATTTTTTATGTTATTTATGTGCTCCAGGATCCTTACATGTGGTTATCTTGTGGTTCTGCCCACGTATTATTTGTGGAACGGGCATTCTAGCACATAGGTTACATGTGTACTTTTACATGTAATGAACTCTCTTATGTTGTATTTAGTTCCATTGGCTGTAGATGAATTCCGTTTTTTTCTTACTGTTTTTTTTACTGGTTCTACATGGGAGGCATTTTCCACATTTAAAGAAGCCCTTTAGCTGGCTTGATATTTTTATCTGTTTTGGTGGATCCAGGACATTGTGTACCAATCCATTCCTAAGGTTTGGTGCCCTTCTGTAGATAAATGTAGGTTTTAATGGTATAATACCTTTCAAAATTCTGTCAGATAGTAAAATTCCCCAATGTTTTTTTATGATCATTTCCAATGATTTATGTTGTATATTGTATCCCGTTAAAAAGGCCATGTCCATATTTTTATTTTTCTTCTTACGATTTTCATTCAATTTGCCTTCTATCATCAGATCTCTGTCCATAGTTTTTACTTTTTACTGTTTCTCCTTTGAGTGAATAGTAAATCAAACAGAGGACCTAGTATAACAAGTCCCTTCATATATAGTCCTTGGGAACTATAACATCTAAATTAAAGTAATATATGTCATCTTTATCACTATTTTATTGCGATATATTTTAAAAAATTTTTAAATTTTATCTTGATTTCTTCTCTAAAATATTACCATTCTCAAATGTTTCCTATTAAAAGCCCTCCTAGATTTCCTCTAGATCCTCTCTAATATTTTATATAAGGATTTTTTTTATATATATAAAAAACTTTTTTCATTTTTATTTTATTTCATATTTTATTTTTATTTTTTTATTTTATTTCATTCTCTATTTTTATACAGATCATATTTTTTTTTCAATGTATGTAATAAATTAATGATTTAAATATGTATAGGGGTATATTTAATATAGATCATTACCATGGGTGTATGGTACACGTATTAAATTGAAGACACATAAATTATTTTATTTTAAAAGGATAGTTTTACATTGCATTTAAATTTATAGCGCATCGTAACTGTTTAACATTGCAACTTATCAAAATAAATTCAAAAGAGTGATGGTATAGAGCGTTTAGCAATAAACATAATATCCTATTAACTTAAGAAACAGAAATTCTGTAATATAACGCTATTAGTATGGCTCCAGATCACTTGAAATGCAGACTTCAGTCTGCATAATCTCACCAAATATGGCCGCGGGTATTACACAGCACTTCAATGGTGTAAACAAACTTTACAATAGCGGTCTTCGGTCTTCATTACCTCACCAAAAATGGCCGCCGGGACAAGTGCACATACAGTATGGACTTCGGTCTGCAAAACCTTACCCAAAATGGCCACCGTCAATGTTAATAATTTAAGTTACGATTTGGTATATAAAGGAGATGAGTCAAGTGCGATGCACACTCCAGATGACGTCAGAGTGACGAAACACGTAGGGCAGGGTCAGCACACGCTCTTGCATCACTTCTGGTCACCGGCCTTTCTGTCAGCAACAAATGCTTTTTTGTCTTTCACTGAATGTGAGTAACCTTTTCATGATTTTTAATAATAAAATAGTTGAAACAATATCACACTATTGGAATCCTTTTCTCCTATACCTTATATGACTTATGGGACAAGAGTGGAAACTATTAACACATCGGGGACTATCCAGCCTCCAGAGTGCTGCACAGTGGCAGATACTGTGAATGCTCCATACCCCAAGAGGGGGAAAAGTTTCAGTGAATGCAGCCACAATAAGAGCACGGATAAAGCATGCATGCTGTGATCACCTTTGCAAAGGGAAAATACCAATAATATTATTTTTCACCAGCACAGAAGCACTTTAATTTTGGATATATAAAAGTTTGGGACTACACATATATTATATTTTAAATTTTAATTTTTAATGCATAAAGTTTTTTGCACTGAAGCACTTTAATTATTTATTTTTTAAACACATTTTTTTGTGAAGGATTTATTGGTCCTAGTACATCCGCACAGAGATATTCAATCAATTGGTATTTCATTTATATTTGTTTGAATTATATTATTATTATATTTCTATTTTTCTTGGTGAATAGGACACTATAAAGCTATGTAGTATACACGCTGGTTGTACTATCACTTGTATATTCACTAACTAATTTATTTATTTTGATAACTTTAAACACAGTTATAGAACGGCGCCATATCTACTTTATTTTATTTTCATTTTCTATTAAAACAATGCCAACCGCTGATAACAGGTTGTGTAGATCTTTTTTTAGTAATTTTTGATTTTGCCAGAGGGTTAAAAATAAAATGAAAATAGCCCATATGTGGCCAGTGTAGTGTACAGAGGGTAGTTTCAGTGTATATATCGTTTCAAAAGATTAAATTCAAAACTCAGACTGCATTTAACATCCTTTAAATGTTTAGCCATTAAAAAAAAAAAAAATTATCTATAGCTTTAGCGAGCTAATCTGTAATGAAATCCCACGTAATGCAGGCAGCTGGATCCTGTAGGAATCTTCAGTGTAGGGAATGCCCTGTCCTCTTCCTGTCTCTGAACTTCCAGCACTGCAGAAATTAATAGTGTTGAGTCTTCTAAGAAGCTGCAGTTCAGGTTTGGAATCATGCCCGGGTTTCAAACTGCCTGAAACCTGGACACATTATTCAGACTGGACTATGGCTTCCCAGCTGCTGGCTGTAATTGTCTAAGCCAAGATTGTCTGCTACACTCTCTTTCACACTGCCCAAAGCCAGCACTAACAACCCCCCCCCCCCAGAAAAGGAAAGTGGGGGCCGGAAATTTGAAGTCCAGCAGCCTCAAATACATCTGTATGAGAGGTGCTGACTGCCAAGGGGTGAGTGAGCTCACCATCCATCCCTATCTGTGACTGATGTCTCCCCTCTCCCCATTCTCTCTCCTGCCTCTGAGTGAGTACACAAAGGTAAATCAGGGTTCTCAGAGCACCCCTTACATCAGAGTTCCCCTTTACACCAGAAGCCACAGTGTAAAACAGATGTAAAGGGAAACTCTGCGGATTCAGATATAAAGGGGAATTCTGCGGATTCAGATGTAAAAGGGGAACTCTGCGGATTCAGATATAAAGGGGAATTCTGCGGATTCAGATGTAAAAGGGGAACGCTGCGGATTCACATGAAAAGGGGAACTCTACGGATTCAGATGTAAAAGGGGAACTCTGCGGATTCAGATGTAAAGGGGAACTCTGTGGATTCAGATGTAAAGGGGAACTCTGTGGATTCAGATGTAAAGAGGGACTCTGTGGATTCAGATGTAAAAGGGGAACTCTGCGGATTCAAATGTAAAGGGGAACTCTGTGGATTCAGATGTAAAGAGGGACTCTGCGGATTCAGATGTAAAATGGGAACTCTGCGGATTCAGATGAAAAGGGGAACTCTACGGATTCAGATGTAAAAGGGGAACCCTGCAGATTCAGATGTAAAAGGGGAACTCTGCAGATTCAGATGTAAAAGGGGAACCCTGCAGATTCAGATGTAAAAGGGGAACTCTGCAGATTCAGATGTAAAAGGGGAACTCTGCAGATTCAGATGTAAAAGGGGAACCCTGAAGATTCAGATGTAAAAGGGGAACTCTTCAGATTCAGATGTAAAAGAGGAACTCTGCTGCTTCAGATGTAAAGAGGCACTCTTGTGATTAACTTAATATGATTAGAAATGTTATTTAATTGCAAAATATACAGTATGTATAGTTTATACTGTAAAAAGAAAATTTGCTGTGCACCGCTAAAGTGTTCGGGTTTGACTTGAAGAAAAGGTGGCAACCCTACCCACCCCTTCCTTTCTCCTCCATTGAGAAACATTCTTTCATTGCTTTCACGGCATATAACGTGATCTCTGAATGGGCGAGAATGGGTCTGATGATTCATCTGTTAGTGGAATCTCTGTGCTTTAGTTCTGCTGAGTGCATATCAGGAAAGGTAATATTGATCATTTGACGTGCAGTACTGAGGTCCACCAGCAGGTGTCTCCTGGCAGTTTGGAGCTGTCAGAAGAGCTTTTTCCTGCTGATATTCTGTCACCTTTGGGCCGCAGTACTGGCGTCCACCAGCGGAGGAATCCTGGCAGTGTGAAGCAGGTATTCCCCTCTGCAGACAGGTGTCACCTGACCTTAATTAGCAGCTGCAGTATAAATACCCGTACACACTCATGTTGCCCTGGTATTGTCCTTGAGCCCTAACCTGCAGCCTGCATCCTGTTACCCTGATCCTGAAACCTGATTCCTGAACCTGAAGCCTGATTCCTGGAACCTGTTGATCCTGTTACCTGAACCCTGGACCCTGAGCCTTGTACCTGACCCGTCCCTCCTGTGATCCATTCATCCTCTCTTGTTCTGTTTTTTTCCCTTCCCAGCTACTGATCTCCTGTTAATGACCCTGGCCTGGCTTGACTACGATTCTGGTACTCCCTTTTGCTACATATTCTGGTTGTGTATTATCACTGGTTGTTTGGTTGTTTGGCTTGTTCACTCTGTATTGGTGGTGTGTTCACATGTATATGCATTTACCTTAATAAACTTACTTTCACCTATTTATGTCTGGTTCACTCTGTTGCAGTCCACACAGTTCTGGTCTTATCTGGTATATGACAGTGCATTAATTCTAGAAACACCAGAGGCTGATAAATGGAACTCCTGGTGAGTGGTGAATGCAGCTAAGGCTATAGGTCAATAAACAACTTAAGTCTATACAGTGTAGTCAGCAGTAGATGCTTATTGAAGAGAAAGTATGGGTGTGAGAAAAAAAATGTGCTTTATGTAAGTGAAGCAAAAATAAAACACATGCATAAATTCAAGAGCTTTCTTTATATTTTAAATTAAGTGACAAAAGATTTCCCAATAGCTTGTGATACACTTCACCAGGGATGCACAGAGAACTCTTCAGGAGCTAATGCTGAAAATAAATGAAAGAACCAACAATGAATTTCTTTTATTTGCTTCTTTTTGTTAAATATACAATTACACGTGTTATATCTGTCCCTAAGTACATTACAAGCATTATATCCACTTGACCCTCCTTCATGACCAGGCCATTTTTTGCAATACTGCACTGCGTTACTTTAACTGACAACTGCACAGCCATGCAATGCTGTACATTAATGAAATTGATGTCCTTTTTTTCTCACAAATAGAGCTATTTTATCATCACTGCGTTTTTTATTTTTTTTTGCACTATAAACAAAAAAATCTGACAATTGTGAAAAAAATTTTTTTTTTTGGCTTTCTGCTAAAAAAACGTATCCAATAGAAAAAAATGTAAAAAATCTAAAATTATCATAAATATAGACCAATATGTATTCTGCTACATATTTTTGTTACAAAATCGCAATAAGCGTATTTTGATTGGTTTGTGCAAAAGTTATAGCGTCTGCAAATTATAGTGTAATTGAATTTGTATTTATTTATTTATTCCTTTTTTTTTTTTTTTGAATAAAGCTTTATTAAAGAGCAGTGCAGTACATTGAAGAGAATAAAATACAAAGGTATATTGACAGATCCCTTGCAAATACGGGATTGTTATTATGAAAGTTCAAAGATAATAAACAGAGGTTCAAATCCATTTACATTTGCCAATGGAACAGTAGGTAAGGCTGTTACTGAAGTTCCCTGTGTGGGTTGACATTCCCAACACCCCTAACGGGATCACACTGTGTTAGGAGTCCCCCCATCCCAGGGAAAGCAACAAGGACTACCCGGTACCCCCGCTGTCCCCACTCCCAGGGTCCTGCCACCGCCCCAGAGGTAGAGAAAGGAACCCCTAAAGAGGCCAATAGACCCCTCCAACAGTTCCCCTCCAACTGGCAGTAATCCGTTTTGAGTCTGGAACTTGAACTCACTATACAAAATCTGATGGCGACATTAGAAATTCTGCCACAAAGTAAATCTGAAATTTAAACATAACTGGTACACTGCTAATGTGATATCAATTCGTTGTAATATCAGACAGGTAGGGTAGAGAAGAAGAAAAGAAGAAGAAAGAGAGCGCTAGCTTGGAAGTAATAATTGTGGCCAGTCCAAGGTGTTTTTTTTTTTTTTTTTTTTAAACTCATCTTGACTGAGTCATTTGAATACCTGGGATAAGGGAAATGCCTAAATGTCGAGCCCAGGGCTCCCATGTTGCCTCGAATGACTTAGTGGTGTCCATCATAGAGCTCACCGTTTTTTTCTTGGGACATAATCCACGAAATCTTTCTTTTGGCTGCCTGGAAAGACACTGTGGGTTGCTTCCAGGCCTTGGCTATAGTAGTTTTAGCTCCTAACAGCATGAAGGATATTAATCTTTGAGAGTGTTTCGTTGTTTTAGGGATTGGTGCATTAAGTAGGGCCACTTGGGCTGATTTAGTGATAGGCAGATCCGTTACTTTTCGGATCAACGCGAATATTTTGTTCCAAAAACCTCTTAATTTCGGACACTCCCACCAGATATGAATCATGGAGCCCTGGGCTTGACATTCTCTAAAGCATAGCGGGGAGACAGAATTGAACATAGTTGCAAGTCTGGTGGGTACTAGGTACCATCGCATAAGCACTTTTAGATTAGCTTCTATCAATGCTGTATTTAGAATACCTTTAAAGGCTGTGGATAATCTTTGATGCCATTCCTCCAGGCTCCAGGTCTCCTGCAGATCCTTCTCCCATGATTCCATGTATGCAAATTTTGTGGTGGGTTCCACAAGAGACGCGTATATGAGAGATATACCCCCCTTTATGTCTAGTGCTTGGCCGCACCATCGCTCATAAGATGTGAATTCCAATGGGAGTGCCTGTCCCTTCGTTAGAGAGGAAAGAAAATGGGATAACTGGACAAATCTAAACCTCTCTGTACCTGGGAGTTTAAGCTTATTTATACAATGCTTTAGCGTAATTGGACCCGAGGGTGAGAGAAAGTGACCTATACGGTACATCCCCTTGTCTAACCACCATTTAAAGGACTTGATGTCCATACCCGGTACAAATCGGGGGTTATGAAAAATGTGTTCCAAAGGATGGGAAGGAGAGGTCAAAGCTGGTAAGCATTTCACGGAGTCCCAAATTTTAAAGGATTGGGACAATTTTGGGGCTAATATAGTAGGCCTCGATTTCATGTGGTGCCAGAGAAGGTAGTCTATAGTGTGTGTCGGAATAGCTTGTCTCTCTATATCTATCCAGTCGGGTTTCTCAACTTTGAAGTATACCATTGATAATTGGGCCAATCTTGCAGCTTGGTAGTAGCTAAACAGATCTGGTAGACCTATTCCCCCTTTGGTTTTGGGGCCAAAAAGCACATTGCGGGCTAGCCTATAGCCTTTTTTACCCCAAATGAATTTTATTATTTTTCCTTGTAGGGGTTTAAGATGGTGTTTTCTAATGTCTATCGGGAGTGACCTAAACAAATAGAGGAGCTTGGGCAAGAGCGTCATTTTAATAGAATGAATTCTGCCAAGCCATGATATATTGTATTTGGACCATGTTTGGATGTCAGATTCTAGTGTGCGGCACATGGGAGGGAAGTTAGCTTGGAAAAGTCGCTCAAACTTGGGGGTAAGGTTTATCCCTAGGTATCGGATAGAGGATTCGCTCCATTTAAATTTGAATGAGGGCTTGAGCCTATTTACTTCTGCCTCTTGTAGTGAAATATTTAATGCCTGTGACTTGTCCATGTTGACCTTTAAGCCCGACAAGGATCCAAATGTTTTCAAGAGATTGCAAATATTGGGTAGTGAGGTAGTTGGGGAAGTGACAAATAAAAGGATATCATCCGCAAACAGGGCGCATTTGTGGGTGTGGGCTCCCCATTTAACCCCCTTAATATTTTGGTTAGACCTGATTGCAATTGCCAGGACCTCTATAGCTAAAGCAAAGTTCACAGGAGATAGGGGGCACCCCTGTCTGGTTCCCCTGGTTATTTGAATAGGATCCGAATAGAAGCCGTGTAATTTGACCTTGGCACTGGGAGTGGAGTATAATGCTTTCAGGGTATTTATAAATTTTTCCCCAAATCCCCAACGTCCCAGGAATGAAAATAGGAAAGTCCAAGACAAAGAATCGAAGGCCTTTTGGAGGTCCAGCGACAGCAGTAAGCCTTCCTGCTTTGGGCCTCCGTCCCATCCCGATTGTAATAGAGAGACAATATCGACCGCCCTCCTAACTTGATCCGGGCCTTGTCTTCCCGGCATAAAGCCCACTTGGTCTTTGTTTATATATTGATTGATAAGGAGTTAATTCTGTTAGCTAGGATTTTAGTTAGTATTTTCAGGTCGTTGTTAATCAACGAGATTGGTCTGTAATTCTCGACTAAAGATGGATCCCTGTCGGGCTTGGGTATGACAGTGATAAATGCCAAATTTAGTTGTGACTCTAGGGGTGTCCCTACCCTTATGGAGTTGAAGAATTTTGTAATATGGGGTGCTAAAGTTTTCTTAAAGGTTTTATAGTATTGATTGGAGAAACCATCGGGGCCGGGAGCTGAACCCCCTTTTAAGTTTTTAATTACCTCTAAAGTTTCTTCTGTGGTGAAGGGCGCTTCCATGAGATCCTTATGATCTTTACGTAGAGTGGGTATGTCAATATCATCTAGGAATGATTTTAAGGAGGAGTCGGACATGGGGTCATTTTGCTGATATAGTTTAGAGTAAAAGGACTGAAAAGCTTGCAGGATTTTTGGGGGATTAAGGGTTGAGGTGCCGTCCTGTAGTCTGATATTTGGGATGGTGTAGTTAGTGACTTTGGGAGAGAGCTTTCTTGCTAATAGAGTACTCATCTTGTCTCTTTGAACGTAGAATTTCGCACTATTCCATTTCAAATGTTTTACTGCCCTCACTGTGTGAGCTAGGTTTAATGCTATTCTGGCTGCATCTAGTTGAGCTATTTGGACCGAAGAAGGGTCCCGTTTGTGCTGCTTGCATAGGGCCTTGAATTCCCTCTCGAGTTTCTCTATTTCCGCTATCTGCTCTTTCTTTCTTCGGGATGACATTTGAATGAGCTTTCCCCGTATGGTCGCTTTATGAGCGTCCCATAGAGTCTCTGCTGAAATTCCCTCCACATTGTTCCGCAAGAAGTAATCTATTATGTCTTTCTCAATCTCTATTACTGAAATATGGTCATTAAGAATAGTGTCGTTGAGTCTCCACTGGGTAGTGGGTGGTTTGTGGGATCCGCCCCTTAGTGTGACGATCACCATGGCGTGATCTGAAAGAGCTGTGTCCTTAATATAGGCCTTAAGAACATAGGGTATATGTATCACTGACAGGAGTATGTGGTCGATCCTGGAGTATGTTTTGTGAGGGTTTGAAAAATGTGTATAATCCCTCTTTGTGGGATTATGTTCTCTCCATATATCGGCTAGGCCTTGTTGATATAATAGTTTCGCGATCTTGGAGCTTGTTTTTGTGGGGCGGATTGATTGTGCTTTCAAAGGTTTGGATTTGTCTAAACCTGGGTCGAAGGCAACATTGGAGTCACCTCCGAAAATGACCGTTCCTTCTAATAGTGGGCTTAGAGTTTGTAGCATTGTTTGGAAGAATTTTGTTTGACCCTTATTGGGGGAGTAATAAGAAATGAAAGAATAAAGGCTTTCATCTAATTTACCTTTTACCAATAAGAATCTTCCATCTGGATCTCTGTGCACCAAATCGGGCTTAAATTTACAATGTTTCGCAAATAATATTGCCAACTCCTCTGGTCTTATCTTCTGCATTCGCTAGGAAGAATGTGGGATATTGAGCATGTAGAAAGGTCGGGTTATATCTGGACGGGAAATGTGTTTCCTGGATCATGACTACCGCCAATTTTTGTGCATGGTAAGATTGAAGTAATTTACGCCTCTTTACCGCTGAATTTAACCCTTGGGCATTATGGGAAGCTAATTTAAAGGACGTTAGGGGCACAGTGTTATTAGACATATTGGCTATGTGGGGAGAGCTTATGTGGTGCGGCTTTTCTTACCTCCTCCGAAGTGTGGTGGAGCTTGATTATTCGGATCGTGGGGCAGGATCTGGAGCCTGGAGGAGAGCGGACCGTCCGAGAATCCTGTGGACTGGCACAAAAGAAATCAGGGTTAGAGAAGAAGACAGAAAGAAAAGAGAAAATGAGAAAAGGTAAATGCGAGTGTTCTCGTGTGAAGTGTCCCAAAAGGAACCTGCGGCATCGAGTGGATGCAAAGATCCACTCAATGTCGCCCAACATTAGACAAACGTAGCCCTCCAAAGGGGCTAACAGTCCATCTCCTGACCATGGGGATCCCATTATCGTGAGATGGATGGAGGCGCATGACTGCTACCCCAGTCAGTGCCTGCCCAATTGGTAAACCTATATATAATATTTCACAAAACCCTGTGAGGAAAACCAAGTAAACACTATAACATTGCAAACTGTGTGTATCAAAGCCAGCCGGCTATATAAAAAAAAAGATAAAAAAAAAATGTCATTCAGTAGGCCTATTACGCCTTGGGGGGGTATGGGAAGGGATAGGGGGGGATGGGGGGGGGGGTGGAGAGGGAAGGAGAGGAGGGGGAATAGGGAAGAATAATAGGTAAAAGAGGGGGGAGTATTATAGGAGCTGTATCTCGATCCATAAGGAGCTATCCTTTCCCAGTAGACCGGTGTGTTAGCGTGTCCATCTCCTGATCCTCCGTACTTCCAGCCGGTGTTGAGGGAGACCCATAAGGGGGAAGTCCCAAGAGCTTGATCCTTGTTGTTCGTTGTCAAGTTGATTGTGGGATATCCAGACGAAATCTTAGGGAAGGGATGAGGGCTGTTTGTTTGCGACTCGCTTAAGTAGGGACTGATGGTCCAATAGGAGAAATCGCCTATCCAAGAGTCGCATTTTTCTGGTGCAGAGTGACCTTTCAGGTCTGAGTTGTCGTAGTCAAGCGAAGTACAAATGAAGGTGGAAGTCCGGTATCCCTGATGGGTTCAGAGATCGTACATCTTAATCCTGAGGGGATCAATATGGACATTTAGGGATATTGATGACTTGGATTAGTTCCTGAGGAATGTTTCCGGGTAATGCCCGGATGTGTTCATACGATTCAGGAGGGCATCGGTTCCTTTACTCGTCTGCTTTTAGTAGTTTTCCATAAAGGAAAGACTGGGCTGGTTGGAGTCTGTCTCTTAAAAGATCCGGATTGCGCATTTGATGTATCCATCTCTGAGTCCTGAGATATAAGCTTCAATGAGAGAAGAATCCGCTCTCCTTCAGGCAGATTAGTGAAAGAGTGTGTCTTGCCTTTGTAGGTAAATTTTAAAGCAAAGGGGAAGGCCCACCAGTATCTTATTTCCTTTTGTGTCAGGATTAGTAATAGAGGTTTGAGAGCTCTGCGTTTTTGAATCGTCATAGGGGATATGTCCGCAAATATTTGAACATCGTGACCTTGGAATGAGATGTGTGGTTGCTGGCGGGAGAGCTTCATGATGTGCTCTTTCACTCCGTAGTGGTGCAGCTTCACCACTATATCCCTGGGAGACCCGTCCTTCCTGGGGGGTCCCAGTGATCTGTGGGCTCTGTCTAACTCCAACTTGTGAGTAGAGATATCAGGAATTAGGGATTTGATCAATTCTTGCACTGCTGAAGGGACATCTGCGCAAGATTCTGGGATGCCTCTGACCCTGAAGTTCTCCCTTCTTGATCGATTTTCCAAATCGTCGATCCTATTTAAGGCCGCATCCAACTGTTCCTGCACAATCTGAATGTGGTCAGAGTTTTGATTGGTTCTTGATACTGTGTAATCCAATTTTTGTTCGATCGCTTCTATTCTGGTGCCCAGATTCTGGAAATCAGATCGAATGTCATTAGTTATTTTGTGAGCTGTATTAGCTAAGCCCCTCTCCAGTAAGTCAGAAAGTTTGAGGAAAAGGTCCCCTGCATTTTGGGGCATATCTGTGTCTGTGCCTCCCATAATGCCATTATTGTGCTGAGGGAAAGGAGAATGTCCCGGAGGAGAAAGCAAGGGGGCTGCCAGTGAACGCTCATTCAGATAGACTGAGTTGTGGCCTGAGGGGGATGTGGTGGGGTGGGATGAGAAGATTGCTGAAGGAGGGTATGGAAGAGTAGCAGGAGCGATCACTTGCCTGGCTTCTTGCAGTCCCCCTGATGCTGCCTGTGTCTGAGGCGCGGCCGCCATCTTGGATTCGGCCTGTATTTTCTCTGCCTCAAAACGGGGTCCCAGGTCCTTTTTTGCTGCCGTGGCTGGCATGGGTGGGGAACCGCTGTGTTCCCCCAACAGATCCTGCTGTGCACGGGCTAGTATCGGCTTCTGATACGGCGCTAGGGCGGCTGGCTGGCTGGGGTAGTGAGGAGCTCCCGGCTTACGCGGCCATCTTGGAGTCCCTCGCGCATGCGCCTCCCCTATTTATTTATTCCTATACTAGTAATGGCTGCGATCAGTGACTTATAGCAGGACTGCGATAGTGCGGTGGACACTAAATTGGACACTAATCTACACTTTTCACATTTTTTGGCAAACAGTGACAATAATACAGTGATCAATGCTAAAAATATACATTGTCACTGTACTGACACTGGCTGGGAAGAGGTAAAACATCTAAGGTGATCAAAGGGTTAAATGTGTGCCTAACCAGTGTTTTGGTTTACTATGTGTGCTGCTTTTACTAAAGGAGGGAAGAGAGGAGGGACCAAGAAAAAGAAGACAAGAATATTAGGTGAGGGCATTTTTAATCTAAGTGAAGCAACCTTCAATGAAGACGAAATGAAGGTACTTGACTTGGGCCTTAAATATGCTCCGGATAAAAATTTAGACCCCTTTGAAGTATATATAGACCTCCAAAAATTCGTAAGAAAATTAAACATCAAAAAATTCTTCATCACAAAAGATAAAAATAAGGGACAAACGGAAAAACATAGTTCCTCTTTTAAACATTCAAATTTAAGAAATAACTCCACATTCAATCCTAAAATGCAACAAAATGAAAGCCTCACAGTTTTCAAAAAGATGGTGGAACAAGATCTAAGAAAAATGAAACCAAACAAAATAAAAACTAACATCTGAAATACCATCAAGGAAATCGAGAAAAAAAAGGATATAGTCATCCGGCCGGCTGACAAGGGCGGAGGCTTAATCATATTAAATGATGAACTGAAAACTATAAACACCAAACACATACAAGAAATTAAAAGGCAATCCGAAAGTTGACTATGAGAAACAAATTGAAATCATATATCCAAAGGGGAGAAAAAAGAGGAATTCTAACTAAAAAAGAAGCAAAGTACTTGGTCCCTTAAGCAGCAAAAACTCCAGTTATTTACTATGTCCCCAAAATTCATAAAAAACAATCAAATCCCCCCGGTAGACCCATAATAAGTGGTATAGATTCACTGTTCTCCAGACTGGGAGCATATTTAGATGGTTATTTACAACCATTGGTGGCGGAGGGAAAATCCTATCTGAAAGATAGCAGGCAATTGATCGCGGAGTTGAGTAATTTTAAAATACACGAAGAGGATATCCTTGTAACTATTGACGTAAATTCTCTATATACAAACATCATACAAAAAGATGGCCTAAGCAGTGTGGAATGGGCATTACACCTACAGACTGACCTGAAAGGAGAACAAATTAAGTACATATTAGATGGGCTAGAATTGGCCATGAGCCACAATTATTTTTGGCACAAAGGAGATTTCTACACCCAAGTAAAGGGAGTAGCCATGGGGGCTAAGTATGCCCCCAGTGTAGCCAATTTGTTCCTCAATAGGTAGGAGGAAGAACAAATTTATAGTATAAATAGAAAAATTTGAAGTTGTACCGTCGATACATAGATAACATTATCATAGTGTTGGGCGGCACAGAAGAGGGGCTACAATCTTTTTTCGATAAAATAAATCACAATATCTATGGGCTTACGTTTTCAGGAAACTGGAGTAAATAAAGCATAAATTACCTTGATTTATAGGTTTATAAAAACAATGGATATTTAAACACTAGAACGTTCTTCAAGATTACGGATAGAAATGGTTACATTCCAACCAGTAGCTGCCATCACCCACAATGGATCGGGAACATCCCAAAAGGACAACTCATGCGAATATATAGAAATTGTAGCAATAGAAACGAGTATAAGGAACAAGCAGACATCATACATAATCAACAGGTTTGTTGAGAAAGGGTACAACAAGAAAGACTTAATAATACTAAAGGAAAAAGTGAAAAGCATGGACAGGAAAATTTTAACAGAAGGAAAGCAGGACCATCACAGAAAAGAGAAAAATAAGAATTTAAGGAAGTAATGGATTTGATTCCCTGCTTTGTGGGGAAAGAAATCCATAACTTCCCCACTGACAGGACAGAGCTCTGCCTTGTTTACATAGGCAGGGCTCTGTGCTGTGTGTCTTCCTGATGATCGGCAGGTGCCAGTGGTCATCAATTGGCCGGCACCCCGCTGATCGGCATCTGCTTTGTATAATGACAGCCCAGCTGAGTCACCGGCAGCGTGCCCCCTAATCTGAAGTGGCGCAGCAGAGCTACCTTGCCGCCATACATGTCAGTGATACGGTCAGCAAGGGGACATCTGTCCCTAAGTGCATTACAAGCATTATATATGCCCCTAACTGCATTAAAGGTGTTTTATCTGTACCTAAGTGCATAAAGTGTTATACTTTGTCTGTCCCTAAGCACATTAAAAGTGGCATATCTGTTCCTAAGTATATTAAAAGTGTTATATCTGTTCCTGAATGCAAAAAATACCTGTTTATCATGTCAGACATTCAAGCTGTTCTGTGCGCACTAAAGCTGGGTGCATACTTTCATTTTTATCTGTCCAGCCAGCGATCAGATTCCCCCATCCGCACAAGCGAGATGGAGGGAGGAATCCCCCCACTGCGATACTGTATCCTGACAGTAGGGACTCTCTGCTGTCAGAATACACTGATTATTTTTCAAAAATGTTGGTCTTTTTTTTATTTATATAATAATTAAAAAAAAACCCAGTGGTGATCAAATACCACCAAAAGAAAGCTCTAATTGTATGAAAAAAAAAAAAAAAAAAGATATATAAATTTAGTTTGGGTACAGCGTTGCATTAAAGTGCAATTAAAGTAGAGCAGTGGCAAAAAACGGCCCGGTCATGAAGGCAGTAAAACCTTCTGGAGCTGAGGTGGTTAAGGAATCTGATTAGCCTTATTAGTTATTATCTTGGACCACAGAGTAATAAGTGTCTATCTAGTAGAGAATAGGACAGGGGAGGGTTTGAGTGCTTTAACAAAAGACAACTGGGCAAAGATGACACCACTGATGAGTCCACAAAAATGCGTCAACTTACAAAAGGATTGATAAGCTGAGCGCAGTTCTGGAAGAGCAACAGCTATTTTTCTGTACCTGCAGGGTCTCTGCAGGTACATAACATTGGAAAATATGCATGTACAGTGCCTTGAAAAAGTATTCATACCCCTTGAAATTTTCCACATTTTGTCATGGTACAACCAAAAATGTAAATGTATTTGATTGGGATTTTAAATGATAGACCAACACAAAGTGGCACATAATTGTGAAGTGGAAGGAAAATGATAAATGGTTTTTACTAATAAATATGTGAAAAGTGTGGCGTGAATTTGTATTCTGCCCCCCTGTGTCAATACTTTGACATTTTTGCCCATTCGTCTGCAAAATAGCTCAAGCTCTATCAGATTGGATCGAGAGCGTCTGTAAACAGCAGTTTTCAAGTTTTACCACAGATTCTCATTTGGATTCAGGTCTGGACTTTGACAGGGCCATTGTAACACATGAATATGCTTTGATCTAAACCATTCCATTGTAGCTCTGGCTGTATGTTTAGGGTCGGTGTCCTGCTGGAAGGTGAACCTCCTCCCAGTCTCAAGTCTTTTGCAGACTCTTTTTTTTTTTTTTGCGAGCTACATAGTTACATAGATACATAGTTAGTAAGGTTGAATAAAAACACCAGTCCATCCAGTTCAAAGTGAGTGAGTGTGGGTGCATGTCCACAATTGTCCCTATCTCTGCAAATTGCATCTCATCAACATGCTCCAACTCTAACAGGTTGTCTTCTAAGATCGCCCTGTATTTGGCTCCATCCATCTTCCCATCAGCTCTGACCAGCTTTCCTGTCCCTGTTGAAGAAAAGCATCTCCACAACATGATGCTGCCACCACTATGTTTCACGGTGGGTGGTGTGTTCAGGGTCATGTGCAGTATTAGTTTTAGTTAGTTTTCCGCCACACATAGCGTTTTGCTTTTAGTCCAAAAAGTAAAATATTTGTCTAATCTGACCAGAGCACTTTCTTCCACATGTTTTCTCCCCAACATGGCTTCTCGCAAACTGCAAACTTGACTTCTTATGACTTTCTTTCAACAATGACCTTCTTCTTGCCACTTTTCCATAAAGGCCAGATTTGTGAAGTGCACGACTAATAGTTTTCCTGTGGACAGATTCTCTCACCTGAGCTGTGGATCTCTGCAGCTCCTCCAGAGTTACCATGGGCCTCTTGGCTGCTTCTCTGATTAATGCTCTCCTTGCCCAGCCTGTCAGTTTAGGTGAATGGCCATATCTTGGTAGGTTTGCAGTTGTACCATACTCTTCATTTTAGGATGATGGATTGAACAGTGCTCCGTGAGATGTTCAAAGCTTGGGATATTTTATTATAAACTAACCCTGCTTTAAACTTCTCCACAACTTTATCCCTGACCTGTCTGGTGTGTTCCTTGGCCTTCATGATGCTGTTTGTTCACTAAGGTTCTCTAACAAACCTATGAGGGCTTCACAGAACAGCTGTATTTATATTGAGATTAAATTACACACAGGTGGACTCTATTTACTAATTAGATGACTATTGAAGGCAATTGGTTCCACTAGATTTTAGTTAGGGGTATCCAAGTAAAGGGGGTTGAATACAAATGCACGCCATACTTTTCAGATATCTATTTTGTAAAAAATTTTAAAACCATTTATCATTTTCCTTCCATTTCACAATTATGTGCCACTTTGTGTTGGTTTATCACATAGAATCCCAATAAAATACATTTACGTTTTTGCTTGTAACATGACAAAATGTGGAAAATGTCAAGGGGTATGAATACTTTTTCAAGGCACTGTATTGTAATAATATAATGCATTTTTTCCCCAGACCAACATTTTATATAAAAAAAAGGCATGTGTCCAGCTGTCTCTAAAATAATGTCTGTGTGTCATTCCTCTGCAAGGGACAATTACAAAATATGAGCAATAAGTACGTTTTTTTTAGAAGAAAAACATTAGCCAGTCAGCAGCAAATGGTTTGTACTGGAGACTCTGGAAGAAAATCTTTATTAAAACTTGGCTGCAGTAACATTTCATTTCAGTAACCAATTTTCCAATTAGGGAACATGTTTTGAAGATTTTAATTAATTCCTCCTTATCTATGAGTCCTTCCTTTTTCCCCAATAGAAAATCAGACAATTTGGTTGGTAAAGCTCAGAGTACCACAGAAAAAGCAGCCAAGCAAGTTAAACTAAGTCAACTAAAGTGACAATAACTAGCATTTTGGTATTTTAATTTGTCAGGCAGTCATAGTCCAGTGTGGCGTAAGACCAGGCTTTTTCTGACACTTTTTGTTTACAAGATTAAATCAGTATTTTTTGCTAGAAAATTACTTTTACCAAAACATGATACATTTTTTTAGCAGAGACCCTAAGTAATAAAATGGTGAGTGTTGCAATTTTGTATGCCACACAGTATTTACGCAGTGGTTTTTCAAACACAATTTTTTTTGTGAAAAAATAAATTTGAATGAATTAAAAAAAACAATATATACCCCATATTTTTTGTAAAATGTGAAAGATAATGTTATGCCAAATAAATAGTTACCTAACATGTCACGCTTTAAAATTGCGCATGTCCATGGATTGGTGACAAACTACGGTATGTAAAAATCTCCAGAGTTGACGTTTTAAATACCTTTAAACACCTGTTTAGAGTTACAGAGGAGGTCTAGTGCTAGAATTATGTGTGGTGCTAACATTGTTTACATATTCGTACATGACTTACGTATGTGTTCGCTTCTGCGTGCGAGCACGGAGGGATGAGGGAGCGCTTTTTTTTTTTTTGTTATTTATTTCACTTTTTACTTTTACACTGTCCCTTTATTTTATTTTTTTTATCACTTTTATTCCCATTACAAGGAATGTAAACATTCCTTATAATAGAAATAAGGATGACAGGTCCTCTTTATGGAGAGATCTGGGGTCAAAAAGACCCCAGATCTCTTCTTTACCTTTAAAAGCAAAGGATCAAAAAAAATGTTTTTGATCTTTTGCCCTAAAAAAAAAAAAAAAATTACTTCTAGCCTGGACCAGAAGTGACGTCATGACTTCACTACGGTCCTTCAAGGCTATAGAGGCAATCAAAGAGGATCTACTCTTTGGTCGCCTATGGGAGAAGCCGGTCAAACCGGTTGAAACAGTAAGCCCGAGAAACACCAGGCAAGAGGCGGAAGGGGGAGGATATCCCCCGGCTGCTTCTGAAAGTGTTGTAGCGTCTCATGAGGCACTCGGAATCCTTTCATGAGAAAGCCAGCTGCTGGCTGAAAAAGCAATACCAGGGTCATGGCTGATATCTTCAGCCATAATCCCAGTAAACCACTGGCAAAGCGCAACGTATATATACGTATTGCGGTATTTTGTACAACTTGTCAGATATAGCTCCATGATCCATCTTGTTCTCTTATAACCTAATGTTTTTTTTTTCCTAATGATTTGCAGTAAGCTGTTCTATTGTGCATGTCCCTTGCTCACAATTTTTTTGCTTGTTTTTTTTTTTTGGCCTGTCCAAACAAGCTACCAGCAAAAATATTAAGATTGTTCCAGGGAAGAGAACAAGTACAGAGATAAGCCAACTGTAGAATATGTATTTGCTGTAGACTCACATATATGTGTGAGGACCTGGGGGTGGGAACAGGAAGTAGGGAGATGTGAAGTGAAACTTGGAAAACAGGTTTACATGTGGCTCTCTGCTGGCTAGAAATAAACAAGTTCTTCACAAGATTCGTCTGACGACTCATCATTGACCAAAAGCTCCCATCGGACTTTTTCTGTCGGAAATTCCGACCGTGTGTACGCGGCATGAGGGATTTCTAGAAGCCTGCGATAGCATGTGTGCTTTCAATAGTGCTTAAAGCCCCTTACATTAAACATATGCTGTGTGAAGTGTAAAAGATACTTACATCCAGCTGGCCAGCCCATGCCACCACATGTATTTCAGGATTGTATCTTCTTTTTCAGTTACAGGCAGAGTGGGAGCCTTACTGAGTCCATGTATTTAGAGATTTCTAGGATCTCAAAAATGTCCTTGATTATTTGCAATAAATTTGAGAACTCTTTTACACCAAGTTCTAGTAACTGAATCAGACCAGGCTTACCATATCTGAAATAAAACGGAGAGTACATTGCAGTGCTCCACTGCCTTCAGCAATTCAAACTGTTATATGTAATTAGTTCAAGCTGCTTTTTAGTATGACACGGTAACGAGTGGTGCCAGCTTGTAATTATTATAAATAGGAAGTAAGACGCGATCATTTGTCATCCCTCAGGGGTATTTCCCCCTCTCATTTAATATGAGGATTTAATGTTAATAAAAGTCTAGAGACTCTTAAAATCAGCAAAAAATAAATCTGATTTCTCACAAATTTGGAGTGTTCTATAGAGAGCAACTAGATTCAACTTGGTTCCATCAGTAGTGACATATGCATAAGCACTAACTATATGTTTCGCCCACCATTGAGCGCAAGCTTCTTCAAAGAAAATTGCGCTCATTGGCAGGCGAAACATGTCAGCGTGACATCATCACCCTGGTCAGAGAGCTGCTTATATAGACACCCATGATAATATAACCATTGGATATGGATCTACACTAGGTGGGAAACAACGAACAACAAACTGTTCATTTGGCTGGATTATCTGCATTAATGCAGAACTGACAGACACAGGTGCCATCTCACCGACAGTACATAAAGATCTTACCTTTCAAGGTTTGGCAATGGTGGTTTTCTTATACCTCCTCCTGTCTTCATTGAGTGGACCTCAGTGGCGGCTGGTGAAGTTTTAGGAAGGGGGGGCGCCAGACCCCACCCTTCCTTTTGACCCTTCCCACTTGGTGAAAATGGGCATGGTTTTAGCTAAACAGTGGGCATGACTTAAAGAGGTGTGGCTCTAAGGGGGTGTAGTTAGCGTCTGAGATGAGCGAGGGATGGAGGGAGACGGAGGGAGAGAGGGCGAGAGATATGGAGGGACAGCAGGCCCAGATCCTACACAACAATAGAAATATGTGTATTCCAGAAAGTTTAACAATCAGCAGATAAAGATACTCCAAACACCTGGTGTTAGTGCTTCAATCATCCCAGCACCATGGTTGTTTATGGTGTCAGGATGATTGAAGTGCATTATTTCTATTATTACATTGTAATATAAAATTAAATTATTCAACTCATAATTCAGAATCAGTGGGAGCCCTGAGCGTGTCGCCTGCCACCAGATGCCATCAGATGCCCCCAGCGGAGTACGTCCTTACATCAGGAGCCCCCAACGGAGTCTGTCCTTACATCAGGTGCCCCCAGCAGAGTCCCTCCTTACATCAGGTGCCCCCAGCAGAGTCCCTCCTTACCTCAAGAGCCCCCAGCAGAGTCCCTCCTTACATCAGGTGCCACTAGCAGAGCCCCTGCTTACATCAGGAGCCCCCAGCAGAGTCCCTCCTTACATCAGGTGTCCCCAGCAGCGGAGTCCTCCTCATATCTGTGTCCCTAGCAGCAGAGTCCCTCCTTACATCTGTGTCCTCATCAGCGGAGTCCCTGCTTACATCTGTGTCCCCATCAGCTGTGTCCCTTCTTACATCTGTGTCCCCATCAGTGGAGCCCCTCCTTACATCTGTGTCCACATCAGCAGAGTCCTCCTTACATCTGTGTCGCCATCAGTGGAGCCCCTCCTTACATCTGTGTCCCCATCAGCAGAGTCCTCCTTACATCTGTGTCCCCATCAGCAGAGTCCTCCTTACATCTGTGTCCCCATCAGCGGAGCCCCTCCTTACATCTATGTCCCCATCAGCAGAGTCCTCCTTACATCTGTGTCCCCATCAGCAGAGTCCTCCTTAAATCTGTGCCCCCATCAGCAAAGCCCCTCCTTACATCTATGTCTCCATCAGCAGAGTCCTCCTTACATCTGTGTCCCCATCAGCAGAGTCCTCTTTACATCTGTGTCCCCATCAGCAGAGCCCCTCCTTACATCTGTGTCCCCATCAGCAGAGTACTCCTTACACCTGTGTCCCCATCAGCAGAGTCCTCCTTATATCTGTGTCCCCATCAGCGGAGTCCCTCCTTACATCAGTGTCACCATCAGCAGAGCCCCTCCTTACATCTGTGTCCCCATCAACAGAGTCCTTCTTACATCTGTGTCCCATCAGCAGAGCCCCTCCCTACATCTGTGTCCCCATCAGCAGAGCCCCTCCTTACATCTGTGTCCCCATCAGCAGAGTCCTCCTTACTTCTGTGCCCCCATCAGCAGAGCAGAGTCCTCCTCACATGTGTCCCCGGCAGCACAGCCCTCCTTCGTGCCGCGTCTGTCTCTGTCCCCTTCAACGGCAGCTAGTTCCCGACTTTCTCCATGTGTTCAGTGGAGAGGGAAGGGGCCTCCCCTCTCCACTGAACACAAGGGTATTAGTCCTCACGGCGGCGGTCATATTTTTATAGCCTGCCGGAAGTGACGTTGTTCTCACACTGAAAACAAAGCACTCGCCGGGCGGAAACTGTTCGGTGCGATGACCTGCGCCACAAAGCAGCTCCAAACCCCACCAATGAAGCGTGTCATCTGCAATCTCGTGATTGCATAGACGTGGTGCTTCCCATAGTGCATTGTGTCAGGCGCCCGAACACAGTGCACTCAAGGACTTTTTTTTTTTAAAGGGCCATGTTTAAATTTTTTTTTTTTGACTGCTTTTGGGGGGCGGCGCCGGGCGCCCCCTATGGACGGGCCACCACTGGTGAACCTACTGACACCTGACACCTGATCTGACCGTACATTCCCCGATCCAAGAGACAGTTGAATCTCTCTGGGGAGGATTTAATTGTTTGTATCATCTACCTGAGTGCAGTTCCAGCCTTTTCATTGCACAATTATTTAGCTGATCCTGCAGCAGTGATCCATCCAGGCTTCATCCTTCTGTGACACTCACCTTGAATTATAGGTACTTCCTGTCCTTGGGGTGACCATTCAATGACAGATCCGTGAACAGCAACCTATACACGTTTTTTCACCAATGATTACCTATTTGCAATCTTCATTGTGTAATCTGTGCTTTACATCGTTCAGCTCCATTGAAATTCAATTCCTTTTTTCCCCCCATATCCTGACGGTGTGAATGAAAGACATGCATGAGTGTGCTGCTAGCAGCTCCACGTATCCACATTGACAATGTTGTCTTTTTTTGCTGGTGGTAGTGTGGTATTTTTATCTTAATGTTACTTTTTGCTACATTGTTTTCAATAAAGTATTTATTTTTCTTTTAACCCCGGTGTCTCTATAGAAGGTTACTGTGAGGATCTACCATCCTTAACTCTTTTCTGTATATGCCATCGTAGCCTTTGATGCTGTACCTCGCCACACCATAGGTAAACTGACAATTTCAGTCATGGAGGCACCAGCTATGCCTCTATGACTGACACCTCTTGCTGTCTTGAAACTCTAACATGACTATTCAAATACATTATTAGTAAAAAGGTCAGGTCTGAGCATGTAGGCCCTTTACAAAATAATCTAGAGTGGGTGACTGGGGACAAAGAAAAAGCAAATTTATTAAATACTTTCTTCAGCTCTCTGTATACAAAGGAGTATGGGGAAGCTCATGTCCATAATGGGGATGGTATTGACACAGCCCCAAATATCCACCATGGCTCAAAATATGATATGATCCAGAAATATTTAGACAGAATAAAGGTGGATAAAGCACCTGGACCAGATGGCATCCACCCACTGATCCTAAAAAATTTAGCTCTGTCATTTCAAAGCCAATGTTTCTCATTTTTAGGGATTCTTTAATGACTGGAATAGTACCACTGGATTGGCATAGGGCCAATGTGATGCCTATATTTGAAAAGGGATCGAAGTCTTTACCAAGTAACTATAGACCTGTTAGTTTAACTTCTACCATTGGGAAGATACTGTAGAGTTTAATAAAAGACCACATAAGATGAGTACTTACTGAAAAAAATATTTTAAGCATCTGACAGCATGGATTCATGAAAGACAGAAATTGTAAAAAAAAAAAACTGATTTCTTTTTATGAGGAGGTAAGCAAAACCTTGGACAAATGGGTGGCTGTGGAGTATACTGGGATTTTGCAAAAGCATTTGACACAATTACCCACACACACAACTAATGTGTAGGGTAAAGTATATAGGCTTGGAAAAATCAGTTTGTAAATAAATAGAAAACTGGCTAAAATACTGAATTCAGAGATTAGTAGTTAATGATTCAGTGGTGTACCCCAAGGTTCAGTGTTGGGACCCTTATACATGAAATAGGGTCTAGGAATAAAAGTACCATTTCAGTCTTTGCAGATGACACCAAACTATGCAGTGGAATAACATCCTTACAGGATCTCTCCAACTTACAAGCCGACCTCAATGCACTGATAAATTGGGCAACTATGTGGCAAATGAGATTTAATGTTGATAAACGTAAAGTTATGCACTTGGGGCTAAGAATATGCATGCATCATACATACTAGGGGGAGTACAATTGGGGGAATCCATAGTGGAGAAGGATCTGGGGGTTTTGGTAAACCATAAGCTTAATAATAGCATGCAATGCCACGTTGCGGTTTCCAAAGCGAGCAAAATCCTTTCTTGTATTAAGAGAGGTATGGACTACAGAGAGAGAAATATCATTTTGGCCCTGTACAAATCATTAGTAAGACCTCATCTGGATTATGCAGTTCAGTTTTGGGTACCAGTTCTCAAAAAGGATATGGAACTGGAGGAAGTGCAGAAAAAGGGCAACCAAACTTATAAGAAGCATGGAGGAGCTCAGCTATGAGGAAAGTTTAGAGGAACTGAATTTATTCTCTCTTGAAAAGAGGATGTTAAGGGGGGGATATGATCACAATGTACAAACACATAAGGGGTCCATATAGTGAACGTGGTGTTGATTCACTTTAAGGTCATCGCAGAGGACAAGGAGGTACTCTTTATGTCTAGAGGAAAAGAGATTTCATCTGTAAATATGGAATATGAAAATATGGAAAGGTTTCTTCTCAGTAATGCCCTGTACACACGATCGGACATTGATCGGACATTCGGACAACAAAATCCATGGATTTTTTCCGACGGATGTTGGCTCAAACTTGTTTTGCATACACACGGTCGCACAAAGTTGTCGGAATTTCCGCTCGCTAAGAACGTGGTGACGTACACCATGCACGACGAGACTAGAAAAGGCCATTTCAGAACCAAGCGCGGCACCCTTTGGGCTCCTTTTGCTAATCTCGTGTTAGTAAAAGTTTGGTGAGAGACAATTCGCGCTTTTTCAGACTCGTGGTTTTCAGATCGCTTTCTGCAGTTCAGTTTGTGCTTGTGGGTTTGTATCTACTCTTCAGTGCATGCAAGCAAGCTACGCGTGACTTTGTCATTGTGTTCTTTTTCGTTCGTTACTGTTTTTCAGGTCACTCTTCACAGGCCTTGCTGTTCTTCAGTACGTTCTGTTACTTCGTTCTGAGCAGCCGACCGTTTTCTAGCCATGTTGCGTATACGTACTCCTCGTAGAGTTCGTGCTGTGCGGGGACTTGGTGTTGGGGTCCTGACCTTGACACAAGTCCAGTCCATCAACAGGGTGGGGTGGAGTTCATGGACCAAGAATTGGTTGCTTCAGCGTGACCAGTTCTGTCATATGCCTTTGCTCCGTGAGATCCGTGAGAATAATCCTGATGATTTCAGGAACTTTCTTCGGATGACGGACCCCGTATTTCACCGTTTGTTGGCTTTGCTGACCCCCTATGTTAGCAGGCAGGATACCTGCATGAGGCAAGCCATCACTGCGGACCAGAGGCTCGTCGCCACCCTGCGGTACTTGGGGTACGGGGAGAAGTCTGCAGGACTTGAAGTTCTCGACAGGCATCTCCCCCAGGCTCTGGGGATCATTATCCCAGAGACCTGTTCTGCCATCATCCAGGTCCTGCAGAAGGAGTATATTAAGGTAAGATTTTTATCCTTTAATATCACATTTTATTGTATATAATGTTTGCTAATATATTGTATTTCTTTCCTCATTCCCTAATTACCATGATTGTAATATGCTGTGAATGTCCCCTTTGTCCTCATGCATGCTGGATTTTTATGTAATTATTTTTGTTGTCCTTCATACATATTTGCCTTCACTTACCTCCACAACATGCTCTCCTGGCCCTAGATTCACCTCATGTAGTCACTTAACAATGTATTTTATCAGCTCCATAGTAGTGCTTTAAAACACCCCTAAAATGTTTTAAAACGTGATTGGTGCTTCAAATTCAGGCAGAGTGCCAGAGGCTTTTTTTGGGGGGTCCCCAAATCATTTTGAACCCTCCCACCCCCCAACTGCTAAGTCAGCTGATACCAATTCTCTATCTATCCTCAATCATCTATCTGCTGACTTTGCCCAACCAATACACACTATACCCATCTCTTCTGTGCTCAGATTTATGGATGAATTCCTCAAAGCATGTAGTGCAAGGGCCTGCCTGTATACTTTCAAATGGTACTGTTTAAAGTTTGGGTATCCTATTATTATCTTGATAGGTAATAGCAGAATGTCCAAATGTGCTAAAATGTGTACAATGTGTATTTATATCTTTGTATTATGACACTTCTTACCTGTCCAGTGGGCTGTCAATAGTGTAACTGAGGAGGGTCTGTTCAAAGTAATACACATTATATAGGCATTCATCTCTCAATAAAGTGGAGAGGGTTACCTGTCCAAGAGTCCCCCCCTATAATGTTAGAAATGGCCCATGAGAGGGGGGGGGATCTGATGGGTGTACCTTCTACTTTGGTCTTTAAAAATTCCCATAAATAAATGTTATCTTGATGTTGGCCAATAATGTTTGTGTCTAATCTGCTTTCCATGTTTATGTTCAAAAAGACTAATTTTTTTTTGTTTTCCTCCACAGTTTCCTTCCACGCCACAGGAATGGCAGACTGTGGCCTCCCACTTTGCCCAGCGGTGGGACTTTCCTAACTGCGGAGGGGCAATTGATGGGAAACACATCCACATCATCCCACCACCCAACTCGGGGTCGTACTATTATAATTATAAGGGTTTCAATAGTATTGTGATGTTGGCGGTGGTGTCAGCTACTTATGAATATGTGGATGTGAGGAAGAATGGCCGGATGTCCGATGGTGGAGTCATCGCCCAGACAGAGTTCTACAGGCATCTCCAGAATGGCAGCTTGGACTTGCCACCTCCAGAAGACAATGTGGAAGGACTCCCATTCGTCTTCGTTGCGGATTAAGCTTTTGCGCTGGGGGACCATCCTATGCGGCCATTCCCAATGAGGACCCTCACCCCGGACCGGAGGGTTTTTAATTACCGGCTGGCCAGAGCCAGAAGAGTGGTGGAGAACACGTTTGGAATCATGGCCAGCCGGTTCCGCCTATTTCTTACACCCATACATATGGCGGAGTACAAACTGAATCACATTATCCTGGCGTGCTGTGTTCTACACAACTTTTTACGGCAACATTCTACCAACTATGCTGGCTCAGTTGGGCTTGAGACCAGTATTCAAAATGAACCAACCCTGACGGCGCTTGAAAGTGGCCGTCCTGGCTTGCCCCCCCTGAGTGCCCGTGATGTCCGGCTAAGATACCTTGAATTCTTTGCGGGTAGGGGGGCTATCAATATGCCAGACAATGTGTAAAACCTTTTTCAAATTAAAAAAAAAAAAAAAAGCAAATCTTTGGTGACATTTACTGCTTGTGTTTGTTTTAGCTGACCTTGACAGAAATGTGGTGAGTCCTGAAAATGGCGTGATTGTGTAACCTTACAAAGCACTGTTGGGTGTTATTTACTAAAGGCAAAGACACTTTGCACTACAAGTGCACTTGAAACTGCACTTGTAGTGCAAAGTGGATTTGCACTTAGGAAATAACACATTTGTCACAGAAAACAGCAATTAGAGCACCACAAAAGTGTTGTAGCGTTGAGACAATAATCCACACATTCTTGATTAACAATCTTTTTATTACCTGCACAATCACATGTGCATTTCGAAAAGGTTTTTAAAACAAACCAACATGTTTGTTGTATAACAATTTTTGGGGTCACATTAGAAAAAGTAGAAATGTCCATTTAAGATAAAACAGGCATGTTTAAAACCAACAAGAAAGACACAAATCTTGAACTTACAAAGTTCACATTTGGTAGAATTTGAAGGCAATATCAGAAATGAGTATTTAGAAACTGTGTTTGATATTGCGTTCAGATGGGGTGAAGTCACCCCCGGAAAAGCCAAATTTTGAAGATGCACACAAATTTCCGAATGTCAACATGTGCTACCTGCCATCCCGGGGGATCAAGGGATGTGTTTTGGGGGTGCAACCCCTTCCTCTCAGCTACTTTATTATTGATAAAGGGGTTGCACCCCCAAAACGCGTCCATTGATCTCCCGTGATGGCAGATAGCACATGTTGACACACTGTGTGCCTCTTCAAAATTTGGCTTTTCTACAATTTGACAAAAAATGTTAAAAAATTGTAGCACACAACAAAGGGATTTGGAGGGGTTTTAAACTCTCCCCAAAATATCAATGATGTTCTTATTTTTTTGAAGAACATCATTGATGTTTTTCTTGATGTTTTCCAAGTCCCTATTACACCCCATGATGTCCCCGATCAGGATCTGTGCACTTTCCGAGGTGAAAGGATCTGGATCACCTAAAAAGATAGAAACCAAAAAAAACATGTATTATAAATATACCGACCTCCATCTCTTACCTGAGCCTGTGGTCGCAGACACTCACCTGTTGTGGTGCCAATTTCAACCACATCTTCCTCCTCCTGCTCTGCTTGTCTTGGGTGGATTTCCCCTTCTTCCAGAGGTGGGGGATCTCTGGTCTCCTCGGATGAGGGGTGTCCTCCGAGTCTTTTCTCCCCTATGTAAAAAAAATGGTATACTTAGCACACAGATATTTGATGGCAGAATTATAAATATGAAACATTGTTTGGAAATAGGGTACAATTTTTTTTGTGGCCAGAGTTCCAAGATGTAGCATTTTTCTTGTCCTTTGTCAAGCTTGAATACTTTACCTGTCTTGTACAAGCTTCACAGATGGAGACACCCCTATAGTATACACTGGAGCACCTGTGTGGGACCCCCTAATAAAAAGGGTGTTCTTGTGTCCCACACTAGTGCTCCAGCGTCCAGATGTGAAAACTGCTGCTGAGTGTCCTCTCCTTACACAGAATCTAGTTTGCATTTCATTCTAGTTACAAACCCATCTACCCAACCAAATTAGTTTCAGACAAGTAGGCCCTAAAAATGTTGCCAAATGCATATGGCCAAAACCATGGTGTTTTCTAGGCCGAACGAACAATGTTTGATACGAAAGAATAATGTGCCCATGAACATGAAAGTTGCCATTTTAAACTGGACAACAGTTAAGAAAAGCACATGGAGCAGCACGAACGTAATAAACATAAAAAGAATAGGAACACAGCACAACTACTTACTTTTTTGCAGCACTCTAAGGATCATTCTGTACTGCTCGTGATCTCTTAATTTTAGGTCCGACCACCGCTTCCTGAGCTGATCTTTCGATCGTCGTACCCCGAAATTCCGGTGCAGACTCTTGACCACTTTCGCCATGATCTTGGCCTTTCTGACATTGGGGTTGGGGTAAGGTCCATACTTCCCGTCATAGTCTGCCCTCTTCATTATGTCGACCATCTCCAACATCTCCCCAAAGGACATATTTGATGCCTTAAATCGTCTCCTTCTGGATCGGGATGTTTCAGGCTCTGGGATTTCCTCCTCCTCCTCATTGGTGTAATTATCAGACACCTGCTCTGACTCTGCCATGTGCTCTTCCCCCACTGCGACGAACGAGAAGGGGTGGGGAATAGACTAGAAAGAATGTCAGGGGCTGGCGGAGTTTCACGCATGCGTAGTGTCTATAAAGCGTAACACGCGTGCGTAGTATGTACGATCTGTGAGCGGAGGAAGGAGTAGCGGAGGCGCCGATCGTGATAGCAAAGGTAAGATTTAACATTGGGCCTATACTGCTTCTAGATTGAGGCCTGTATTTGCACAAGTTTAGAAGACTTTAGGCTGACATTAGGGTTTGTCTTGTGTTGTGTCTTGCAGTGAAAATGGATATCTTGAAAGATAAGGACTTTATGCCAATCTTCATTGATATGTTCAGGGAGCTGCCTTGTCTGTGGCAGATAAACTACCTGGAATATAAGAACCAAACAAAGAGGAAGGCAGCACTGGATAAGTTGTTGGAATTTGTGAAGACGGTGATCCCCACGGCAGACATGACCTATTTGAAGGTTCTAATTGGTGGCCTGAGGAGCACTTATCTAAGGGAGCACAAGAAGGTCCAGGATTCCCAGAGATCAGGAGCAGCAGATGACATTTATGTCCCCAGGCTGTGGTACTATGACAGACTGCATTTTCTGGCAGGTCAGACTGAACCCAGGCCAGCACTCTCCAATTCCTTCCACGCTTCCTTCCCCCCCAGCTGATGCTTCTGACGCCCAACCTGAGCCTTCCAGGCAGCAACATTTGGAGGAGCCCAGCTTGAGCCAGGTCTAGCATTCCTCTAAATATTTCTGGTTGTCCAGTCAATGATGTTAACTAGATGTTAGTTTGGAGTACTAATTTATTATTGTGATTGATGAAGCAAAAACTAAAACCATGTCCCTTTTTCATACACAGGGAAGTCTCAGCCAGGAGGTGGCAGGGCCAAGCAGGCTGCCTGATATCCAGGTCCCTCCCCTACACCTGCAAAGACAAAGTGCCAGGAAGAGGAGTAACCTGGAGGAGGCTGCCATAGGCTTCTTTTGAAAGGCTACAGAGGCCCTGAGAACTCCCCACACTGTGCAGGAGGACTTTGCTGGCATAACTGCCTGCAAAATTATGCAGATGGAGGAGGGCCAACGACTCCTGTGTGAGTTCTTAATTTTGGAAGCTCTCAATAAGGGGTTGAGGGGCCAAATAACATGTGCTACCCACATTTGTGACCTCACCCATGGTCCTCCTCCTCCTCCTCCTCCTCCAGGTCCTACTCCCCCTCCTCCTCCAGGTCCTACTCCTCCTCCTGCCACATCTCCAACACCAGAGCCACAGCCGGGAAGGAAGCGTGGAAGGAAGACCAGAGAGTGATGGCCCTGGGTTCAGTCTGGTCTGGCAAAATATGCAGCCTCTTGTAGTACCACAGCCTGGGAACATACATGTCATCTGCTGCTTTCCGGATATCTGGGACTTCTGGACCAGACTGCACTCCCTTACATATGGACTCCTCAGGCCACCAATTTTGCTGGAAAAGAATTGATGTGTGCCCTGGGGGTCAAAGACTTCGCCAATTTATGATGTTTATCCAGCGTTGCCTCCCTCTTTGGTTCTGAGCCCTTAATAAAGGAATTTTTGTTTCAATTATACTCGCCTATGTGTGTTTTCCTTCAAAAAGGACAGTTTGTGAGGAGGCAGGTACATTTCAAAAATACAATGTGAAATTAACAAGAGACACCAACACCAAGCAATCTCCTTGAGATTAAATAATACAAGATATCAATGGTGTTGTGGTAACTTGACACAGAAAACACACACAAAAATATTATGGAGTAAAACACAAAAAAAACAATAAAAACACAGCCTTGAAAAAAATACAAACCAAAAAAAAGACAAAAACAGCCTTGAAAAAAAAAAAAAAATTTAAAAACAACTAAAAAGAAATTTGGTCAGATGTGACAAATCAAAATATATTCAGGGAATCCCGAAAAAGAATAAAGAAAGAAGTTTGTGAGAAGTCTGTGTGAATATGAGCAGCAAAACTACTTCATTCTTCTCACATTATAAAGATGAACAGAGTGCGCTGTATTAAACTATTTAAAACATTGCAGCGTGACGAAAGTGCTGTATCCATTCCGAACGCTCATTTTACCAGACCGAGCTGTTCCGTCTCGGAATTTCTTCTGAGCATGCGTGGCACTTTGTGCGTCGGAACTGGCCACACACGGTTGGAATTGACGCGATCAGATTTTGTTGTCGGAAAATTTTATAGCCTGCTCTCAAACTTTGTGTGTCGGAAAGTCCGATGGAAAATGTCCGATGGAGCCCACACACGGTCGGAATGTCCGACAACACGCTCCGATCGCACATTTTCCGTCGGAAAATCCGACCGTGTGTACAGGGCAAAAGAGCTATGAAAATGTGGAATAGACTCCCTCCAGAGGTGGCTCTTGCCAGCTCAGTAGATTGCTTTAAAAAAGGCTTGGATTCTTTCCTGAATATACATAATATAACAAGTTACTAACATTTGTAGGTAAAGTTGATTATCCAATTGCCTCCCAGAGGATTAAGAAGGTTTTTTTTTCCCCTGCTGTAGGAAATTGAATCATGCTTCGCTGGGGTGTATGGGATTGTATGTTTTTTTTTTTTTTGGACTTCTGTCTTTTTTCAACCTGACTAACTATGTAACTAGGCATCACACAGCGGGAGCAAAAGAATGTTATATTACTTACGCTTTCAACGCAAAACATATCACTTTCACACCTGTGTTTCTATATTTTGTCCAACCCCTGTATATGCTTGTTCCCATATGTGACTCACAAAATAGTGAAGAAAGGAAAAGCACTACAGCCCTGGATCAAAAACTAGTGATCTGCCATATTTTTATCCTAAAATGATCTTTCTAAATGGTAAAGGGCCAGGGTACCCCCAAATCTGTTTAAACCCTAAAGTAAACCTGTCATGAGAGAAATTTGTAGGCTGCATTTCTCACCTCCTTCTGAAAATGCTAGTTGCCTGATTTTAATAGTATTGACCCATAACAAGCATACAGAAAAAAAGTAATAATCTGTTACATCTATACATTTTCTGGGTCACTGGCTGAAAATATTAAAGCCAAAACGTGGCAGCCAAGCTTCTAGCATTTTCAGAAAGAGAGGTCCTCAAGGGCAGTCACCACATCTCTATTCCCGACAGGTGTTAACACCCCAACAATAAATAGAGATTTATTATTGTGAATATTGTGGCCTGTATATATTTTGATTAAGAAATTATTGATAATTGTTTTTAGCATGTACAGAGGGTCCCCTAGTTACAAACATCCGATTTACAAATGACTCCTACTTACAAACAGAGGGAGACAACAGGAAGTGAGAGGAAATCTACCCCTAAGAAGGGAAATTCACTTCTGTAAGAGTTATTATGGGAAAAAGGTACCTTCACTGATGCTTTATCACCAAGGCTTGCTTCCAAAACAACCCAAAATTTTCAAAATCCAATTATCATTGGGACAGTAAGTAAGGTGAAATCTTCTGAACAGGGCCACAAACAGCAAAACAAACATTACAGGGGTGTTAACCCTTCCATATGCTATCCAAAAAGCTTAAAAATATTTTTTTTTGGCTGGAGCTACACTTAAAAAAATTTACCTGGTCCAACTTACAAACAGATTCAACTTAAGAACAAACCTACAGACCCTATCTTGTTTGTAACCTGAGGACCACCTGTATTGGCAATTTCTGGTCCCAACACTACCTACTGAAGATTAACCACTTGCCGCCAGTATAACTTACTTATACGGCGGCAAGGTGGCACTGCTGCGCTGGATCACGCACTAGTTACTAGACACTTCCGATTCTGGGACACGCACATGCACTGCCGGGGACCTGCTCCTGCTGACCTGCAGGTGCCACAGACTTCACGTCCTCTGCCACCCGCCGATCATTCAGCACAGAAGCAGAATGGTGATCTGCCTATGTAAACAAGGCAGATTACCGTTCTGTCAGTAAGGAAGGCATGGATCTTGTGTTCCTGTAAATCAGGGACAAGGATCAATGTCTCCCCCTGGTAAAAACACCTCCTATAGTATACAAACACACTAACTAGGCACACAGTTAACCCTTTGATCACCCCTGATGTTTAACCTCTTTCCAGCCAGTGTCATTAGTACAGTGACAGTGCATATTTTTAGCACTGATCATTATATTATTGTCACTGGTCCCCAAAAAGTGTCAAAAGTGTCAGTTAGTGTTTGACTGTCCACAGCAATATCATAGTCCCACTATAAGTCACTGATCGCTGTCATTCATAGTAAAATACATAAATAAAAATATCCCATAGTTTGTAGATGCTATAACTCTCGCGCAAACCCATCACCAATTGCACTGATCACTGTATTAGTGTCACTGGTCCCCAAAAAGTGTCAAAAGTGTAGATTAGGGTCCGATTGTCCACTGCAATACCACAGTCCCGCTATAAGTCACTACCATTACTAGCATATAAAAATAAAATTACTAAAAATTCCAGTTTACTGTATATATCCCATAGTTTGTAGACATTATAACTTTTGTACAAAACAATAAATATACACCTCTTGGGATTTTTTTTTACCAAAAATATGTAGCAGAGTACATATACTGTATACTGGGCTCAGTGTGCAGGTAAAGCTGACTGCAGACCATCCCTGTTCTCTTCCTAGTAATATAGGCTGGCAGTTGATTGAGCTAAGCTGCAGTTTATGAAGTCAGTGTACTGTATACTGGGCTCAGTGTGCACGTAAAGCTGACTGCAGACCATCCCTGTTCTTTTCCTAATAATATAGACTGGCAATTGATTGAGCTAAGCTGCAGTTTATGAAGTCAGTGTACTGTATACTGGGCTCAGTGTGCATGTAAAGCTGACTGCAGACCATCCCTGTTCTTTTCCTAATAATATAGACTGGCAGTTGATTGAGCTAAGCTGCAGTTTATTAAGTCAGTGTACTGTATACTGGGCTCAGTGTGCACGTAAAGCTGACTGCAGACCATCCCTGTTCTCTTCCTTATAATAGAGGCTGGCAGTTGATTGAGCTAAGCTGCAGTTTATTAAGTCAGTGTACTCTTTACTGGGCTCAGTGTGCACGTAAAGCTGACTGCAGACCATCCCTGTTCTCTTCCTAATAATATAGGCTAGCAGTTGATTGAGCTAAGCTGCAGTTTATTAAGTCAGTGTACTACAGTCAGGTCCATAAATATTGGGACATTGACACAATTCTAATCTTTTTGGCTCTATACACCACCACAATGGATTTGAAATGAAACGAACAAGATGTGCTTTAACTGCAGACTTTCAGCTTTAATTTGAGGGTATTTACATCCAAATCAGGTGAATGGTGTAGAAATTACAACAGTTTGTATATGTGCCTCCCACTTTTTAAGAGACCAAAAGGCTGGCAGTTAATTGAGCTAAGCTGCAGTATATTAAGTCAGTGTACTGTATACTGGGCTCAGTGTGCAGGTAAAGCTGACTGCAGACTATTCCTGTTCTATTCCTAATAATACAGGCAGTTGATTGAGTTAAGCTGCAGTTTATTAAGTCAGTGTACTGTATACTGGGCACAGTATGCAGCTAAAGCTGACTGCAGACAATTCCTTGTGTACATATTCCAATACATCAAAGACAGTATGTCTGGAATGCCAACAGGAGAGGCAGACACAAACACAGGCCAATAAAAGAGGGCAAGCATGCTCTGTGTTTAGAGGCAACAGTGCTGGTCATGAACACAGTGCATCCTCATCATCACGTGGCTGTGGGGCACGCTTGTCCTTTTTTTCGGCAGCTGGCTGTGTTGAGCCGCAACATGCAGAAGAGTTGGTAGAGTGGATGACCAAGCCGTCCTCATCCTCCTCATCCTCTCTCACCCAGGCTCAGGGTACTTTGTCTTCCAAAGCAGCTGTCAAAGCAGCTTCCAAACCAGCCTCTTCCCTCAGCTCAATGGCATCAGTCACTCCTTCCCTAGTCCTGAAGAGTCCCCCTAACTGTTTGACCACAGTGTTGGGTACATGCTGCAGGAGGATGCGCAGCGTTTTAAGGGCTCCAATGATGGTACCCAGCTTGAGGAAGGTAGTTAGGTGAACCCAGAGAGAGGAGGTGCCAAAGAAGGACAGCAAACTGGCAGTCATGTTCCCCCAGCTGCAGCATACTGCCAGGTTTGCTCCAGTGAAGAGGAGGGAGGGGATGATGAGGTCACTGACTCTACATGGGTGCCTGAGAGGAGGAGGTGGCACTTCTCCAACAAGGCAGGATGCCCTCCAGGAGCCAGCTTAAGGGCAGCCAACCGACTGTGTCACACCGCAGAGCTCCGCATGTGCAGGGCGCTGCTGTCTCTGCGCGTTATTCCAAAAGTTTTTAGTGTGGGCCTTTTTTGAGACATGTGCAGCAGATCGCACCGTTGCTATTTGCAACACATGTCTGAAGCGTATCTTACGTGGCCAAAACAGCAGCCGCTTGGGCACCACATGCTTGACCAGACATATGTCGACCTGCCATGCAGTCCGTTGGCAAGCATACATAAAAGACCCACACCAAAGAACAAAGCGGACCTCTCCTTGCTCCTCATCAGCTGGGATCTCCAACCCCACTATACCTTCAGTTCTCTCAGAAACCTGAACTGAGAGGAATGAAGGTGTAGAATTAGGTGTGTCACTGCCAAGTACTTGTGTTCAATCTGCTATTGGTACACCAACGTCCGATTGTACCAGGAACATTTCCCTGCCCCAGCTGCTGCACTGCCAAAAGAAGTTTGTTCCCAGCCATCCACATGCCCAGCGGTTGAATGCTAGCTTGGCTAAATTGCTAGCACTTCAACTGCTGCCTTTTCAGTTGGTAGACTCTACCCCCTTCCGTGAGTTTGTGGAATGTGCGGTTCCTCAGTGGCAGGTTCCCAAACGCCACTTTTTTCACAGAAGGCAATTACGGCTCTCTAACGGCATGTGGAAGGCAATGTCTTGGCCTCGCTGGACAGGGCGGTCAGCGGTAAGGTGCATATTACCGCTGACTCATGGTCCAGCAGGCATGGACAGGGATGTTACCTATCTTTCACGGCCCACTGGGAGACTCTGCTGGCAGCTGGGAAGGATGCAGGACAGGTTGCAGTAGTGTTGGAGGTTGCTCCGCCGCCATGCCTCCAAAATGCTTCTAGTGGTGATTCTGACACACCTCTCTCCTTCACCCCCTCCTCTTCTTCTTCCTTCATGGCCTCTTCCTGTGCTGATTTGTCCTCGGAACCAGCGGTGCTTCATAGGTGTTCAATGGGCTACGCAAGTACGCAGGCAAAAAGATGTCATGCGGTGTGAGCTGGTGTGCTTGGGGGACAGGAGCCACACTGGGACAAAGATTCTGTCAGCTCTGCAGGGGCAGGCTTAGAGGTGGTTGATGTCATGCCAGCTTAAGCCAGGAATGGTGGTTGGGACAATGGCACCAACCTCCTCTCCGCCCTCCGGCAGGGACACCTGACCCATGTGCCCTGTTTGGGTCACGTCCTTAACTTGGTGGTGCAGCGGTTCTTGGGCAGGTACCTGGGCTTACAGGATGTCCTGAGGCAGGCCAAGAAAGTCTTTGTGCATTTCCGCCAGCCATATAATGCCAGTGCTCGGCTGGCTGACCTCCAAAAGGAATTTAACCTGCCCAAGAACCGCCTAATCTGTGACATGCCCACCAGGTGGAACTCAACGTTGGCCATGCTGCAGCGGCTGCACATGCAGCAGAGTACCTGTGCAACTATGGCACCAGGACAGGGGAGCTTGTTTTTTTTCCCCACGCCAGTGGGTCATGATCAGGGATGCATGCACTGTCCTGTCACCATTTGAGGAGGCCACAAGGATAGTGAGCAGTGACAGTGCATGCATCAGTGACACTGTCCCTCTTGTCCACCTGTTGAAGCACATGCTGTGTGGAGTAATGGGCAGGGCACTTGAGGCAGAACAGAGGGAGAAAGAGGAGGACTTCCTTAGCTCTCAAGGCCCCCTTTATCCAGACAGTGTTCCTGCGTGCCCGCCGATCACATAGGAGGAGGAGGAGGAGGAGGAGGATTGTATCATCATGGAGGTGGAACCTAGCACTCAGCATCAGCAGCAGTCTTCAAGGGATCATTTACAGTCCCAAGAAACCCATGGACTTGTACGTGGCTGGGAGGAGGTGGCTGCGGATCATGTCGTCCTTAGTGACTCAGAGGACTCCAGACCGAATGCCTCAGCAAACCTACGCTGCATGGCCTCCCTGATCCTGCAAAGCCTGCGGAAGGATCCTCGTATTCGTGGTATCAAGGAGAGGAATCATCCTTGGCAACCATCCTTGATCCACGTTACAGTGGTAAAGTTGCGGACCATATCTTGCCATCGCAGAGGGAGCAGAGGATGAAACATCTTCGGGAAGCCTTGCAGAAAGGTTTGTATAACACTTTTCCAGAGCCTGGGAGGTTACAAATGCCTGGTCCTGGACAACATGTTGCTGAGGCTTCGTTCAGTCACAGAAAGAGCGGTGGAGAAGGTGGCCGTTTGACCGATGCGTTCAGACAATTTTTTGGTCCACAGTCCCAAGGTATGATCGGTTCCAGCAACCATCGCCAGCGTCTGATTTACATGGTGCAGGAATACCTAGGGGCAAGATCAGACTTGGACACCTTTCCCACCGAAAAACCTCTGGGTTACTGGGTCTTGAGGATGGATCACTGGCCAGAGCTTGCACAGTACACTGGCCTGTCCTGCATCCAGCACATCCAGCACATTCAGTGCTGCTGGAGGCTTTGTAACCGATCACAGGGTGCGCCTGTCCACCGAATCGGTCGATCGGCTGACCTTCATAAAAATGAATCAGTCTTGGATCGCCAGCTACCAAGCACCTGATGCTGATGTCACCGAATAATTTTTTTTTTAATGTGAGATCCCTTCAAGACTGCCTATGTTGATGCTAAGTGACTATCCTGTTATGCTGAGTGACTATCCTCTTCTTCCTTAATTTTCATGCTGATAGCTTGTAAGAACATTTTTGGCTTTGGGCACCAGTGGCTAAGGCCCAATTTTTCTGACCCTGTTTAATTACAATTTTTGATGCAATACTTTGCAGCAGGGCTCATTCATGTGCTCCAACTAGAGTATCTGTGAAGGGTTGCAGTGTTGTGGCACCAGCACTAGTGCCTAAGGCCCAATTTTTCAGCCCCTGTTTAACAGGGGCGTATAATTACATTTTCTGATACAATACTTTGCAGCAGGGCTCATTTCTGCGCTCCAACTATAGTATCTGTGAGGGCTTGCAGTGTTGTGGCACCAGTGGCTAAGGCCCAATTTTTCTGCCCCTGTTTAACAGGGGCGTGTAATTACAATTTTTGCTGCAATAATTTGCAGCAGGGCTCATTCATGCACTCCAACTAGAGTTTCTGTGAGGGGTTGCAGTGTTGTGGCACCAGCACCTGTGCCTAAGGCCCAATTTTTCTGCCCCTTTTTAACAGGGGTATGTAATTACATATCTTGATCTAATATTTCACAGCAGGGCCTGTTCCTCTGCCCACCAAGAGTAACTGTGAGGTCTTACAGTGTTGTGGCAACACCACCACACCGTCCACCACCACAGGCCCAATTTTTCCGACCCTGTTCAACAGAGGCATGTAATTACAATTCTTGATCTAATATTTCACAGCAGGGCCCGTTCCTGCGCCCATCAAGAGTAACTGTGAGGGCTTACAGTGTTGTGGCAACACCAACACCTAAGGCCCAAATTTCTGCAGAGTATATAGGGCAGGCCTCTACTTTCAAACATCCAACTTACAAACGACAAGTACTTTCAAACAGAAGGAGACAACAGGAAGTGAGAGGAAATCTACCCTTAGGAAGGGAAATTCTCTCCTGTAAGAGTTCCTTGTTTCACTAAAAACCCCAGATTTTCAAAATCCAATTGTCATAGGGACAGAAAGTGAAATGAAATCTTCTGAACAGGTGCACAGATAGCAAAACAAAGGTTACAGGGGTGATAACCCTTCCCTATGTTTTCCAAAAAGCTTAAAAATAGATTTTTTGGCTGGAGCTACACTTTAAAAATGTACCAGTTCAAAATTACAAACAGATTCTACTTAACAACAAACCTACAGTCCCTGTCTTGTTTGGAACGCCTGTATACTGCTGTTTAGAGTATATAGGGCCTGGGGGCCCCATGCCTTTCCTTTTTTTAATTTGGGTGCGGGGTTCCACTTAATATCCATACAAGACCCAAAGGGGTTGGTAATGGGCTGGGGGGGTACCCATGCCTTTTTTCTCAATGATTTTCATCCATATTGCTGGGACCAGACATTACATTAAAGCCGCAAGCAGTTTTAAATGACTTTTATTCCTTTAGAAATGTCATTTTGTGCAGGGACAGTTCTAAACACGGGAAACACTTGCCACTTTACAGGCATACTATAGACACCCCCCAGGCACAATATTTAAAGGAATATTTCACTTTTATTTTTTCACTTTAAGCATCATTAAAATCGCTGCTCTTAAAAATGGCCGTATTTAAAACTTTTTTTTGCATTAATACATGTACCCTGGGGCAGGACCTGGGTTCCCAAACCCTTTTTAGGACAATAACTTGCATATTAGACTTTAAAATTCGCACTTTAGATTTCTCACGTTCGAGTCCCATAGACTTTAACGGGGTTCGAAAGTTCTGGTGCGAACCGAACTGGGGGGTGTTCGGCTCATCCCTACTGGGAATGAGTAGTAGTGTATAATTGCGTTTCCCTGTTTAAATCAAAAAGGCAGGTCAGCAGGTTGCATCTGGCTGCTGAATACAAATTCTGCCTTGAAAACAAAACTGGTTTGTTGCAGAGAATTGAGAGGCATGTTCAGTACTTATACTTTTGTATTTTAAGAACATATTATCTATGTGAAAATAACAAATATTTGGTTCATACTTGTTCTAGATAAGATAAATGCAGCTTTTGAAAATCTCCTAACAAAGCATTACATTTTTCAGTCAAACTTATCTCTAATGAAAGACCAAAACAACCATCAGCTTGTGGCTGCCAAATGCTGTATTTTATTCCAACAAATTTTGCATGTTGAAAAGACCAATCCTATGCATTGTAAGCTTTAAAGCTAGCCACATAACATAAAGCCAGCTCATTGTCCAAAAACAACAACCCTCTCTGTGAACAAAAATATTGATACCGTTGTTTGAAACACCAGGGCCTCTGATAATCCGGGCCTTATTGTATTCCTGCCTATATCCTGCGGGAGAGGAGAGAGAAAATCATCCAACAGGGACACCCGTTTAGTTCTGGTGACAACTGTCTTAAAAGGGGGATTCCCTTTGCTTTTTTCAGGAATTTTTGGAGATATTCTCTCACTTCTCCTGTTGCGCCTCTCTGGGATAGGAAGTGAAGGAAAATCTCACCAACCAGATACAGACAACAGAAAAATAAATAAATTAACAGCAGATTTGTTGTGCTATAAATAACGTTTTGGCTATGCATACCCTTTGAATAATTTCAACATCTTCTTATTTTAAAGTGGTTCTAAAACTAACAGTTTTTTTTCACCTTAATGCATTCCATGCATTAATGCAGAGTTCCAGGCTAAAAAAAAAAAAGAAATAGATCTAGGTCTAAACCAATTGAGAACTTCGACTCCCCCCCCCCCCCCCCGGGTTTTTGGACATCCTTTTTTTTCCGTTTTGAGCCATTTTTGTGTTTTTACAGCAGGACTTCTGTACTAACCTTGCCACGGCGAGGTATGTCATCTCCATAGTTGACTCGGCCCCTCCTCCTTCCCACTTGCTGCCTTCTGGGACCTGTGTGTGTCCCAAAAGATGACGGGCCATTCAGAAAGCTCAAAGTGACTCACGCATTCGCAGTAGGAAACCAACAGTAAACTGCTGGTTTCCCTTAGTTGTAATGGTCGAATCGGCTTCAGAGGGCCGACATCGCGGGATCCCTGGACAGGTGAGAGTCCTTATATTAAAAACTAGAGGCTAGAACTCTGCTTAAGGAGCTTAAGGTAAGGTAAAAGGTAAAAAACTTTCTACTAATTGTTCCCACCCACCCCCCTTAAATACTTACCTGAGTCCTTTTTTGATCCAGTGCTGTGCCCATCTGCAGCACTGCTGGTCTCTCTCCCTGCTCTCATAGGACACAAAGGCAGCAGCAGGAGCCATTGGCTTCAGCTGCTGTCAATCAAATCCTGTGAGGATGGACTGGGGGCCGGGGTGATCCGCACAGTGTGTTTTTAGGAAAAAACGTTCAAGCCTTTAGTATCATTTTAAATTGATATGCACTAGACTGGAGCACTTCTTTAAACACTTGCCATCCTTGGGCCATTTTAAAACACCCTGGACTTCAAGTAGTTAAAACAGCTCCTCTACAGCTGACTGATCACTTTTACTGTAATGAGAAGTAATTATTTGCCCCCAACCCCCCCCCTTCATATTGCCTCCTACAGTAAACTACCCCCGCTGTGAGAGCAGGAAAAGATTGAGAGGCATCCATACCTGGATCTCCCCTGTGAGTAATGAAGCTAGAACCTATGAGCATTTCTTCACTTCTGGTTTCAGTTCATTGATTCCCCAGCTCCTATACCGAAAGAAACAGCTAACCAAGCACAATCTGTGCTTTTTTAGTTTAGCAGTGAGGGAAAAAGAGATATTCGGGGGTCTCATAGACCCCTGATGTTTACATAAAGGGGATGTGTCACCTGCCAATGCTATCACATGGGGTGCTTTTTATCCCCATGTGATAGCAATAAAGGCAAATGAAAAAATAAAAAAAGACACAATTTGAAAAAGTGAAATTGTAATACATTTTATAATTGTTTAAAAAAAACACACCCATCCCTCCTGTGCATACAGATGAATGCAAATGAACACACAACGATTGTGCCACAAATGCTGGTGTGAATACAATAATTACAGGACCGTCATTTTTGGTTAGCTCCAAATTGATAACCTGTAAGCGTAAAGTCTGTCTGTCTATGAAATATTTTAGGCAATATAGTTTTTTGCAATTTGACTAGTATGCAAAATTTTGAGTCTTGACATCCCTTTAGTCAATGCAACCTCATATTTTTTATTTAGCCAAAATGGGGTATTATATTGTGTTTGTGTGTACTAACATTAATTTTAGTGTATTTTTTTCATGAAAATTTGCATTTGATAAACAGTTGCACAAATATAATGTGTCATAAAAAATTGCAGCTGCTAAAATTGTATCCTTTAGGGTCTCTGCTTCCAGGAAATTTATATAGTCATTTTTTGCAAAAACAAAAGACTGCTTTTAACATGTGTGAAAAATGTAAAAAATGCTCAGACCCAAAGTAGGTTAATATAATAAGAAATACTTATTTCTGCATGCAGTTGTAATTAAACCCAATTGTGTGATTTACACATATAGATGGAGCATGTCATAATTACTGTAACGTGGACTGTAATTAAAGCTCAACTGAACCTTAAGTTTGAATTAGCTAATATATGTATTCCTGGTGAAAACAATAGATGTGCAAAGCCTTGCAGCTTATTTTCTTTCTAGAATGGCTACAGCAGATCTTTATTTGTTCAAATATCATTAAAGGTAGCTGCCAGTCTTTGAGCTTTTTTTTTTTTTTTTAAATGCAATTTTTCTAATGCATTAGCTAAATACAGTTTCCTGTGTATCAAAACAAAAGGTGTACATTATGTTATATAGCTGCCACAGCCTGAGTAGAAAGCCTGTCCCTGGCTGGCAAATGCAGAGTTGGACCTCTCTTTATGGAAGCGATGCAGAGATCAGCCATGTACCCAATTGACTCAGACCAAAGCCCATGCTCCCTGCGTTTATACAGGGAGCAAGGGTACCGCTCTGCATCATTTTGACAGGACACAGGCTGTGATTGCTATAGAAAAAAAAATACGATTTTGCACACCTTTTGTTTTTGTTTTTTTTATTATTTAATTACTTTTTATTGCCATTTCAAACACAAATACAAAAAGAACAGAAAAATATAGTCAGGCATATTAGCTCTTACAGAAAGAAAAAAAGGAACAATTCAAACGAACAACAAATATGTTATTTAAATATAATATCTCTACTTATAGAGGATTTTTTTTTATTTTTACCAAAACAACAAAAGCAAAAACAAAAGGAAGAAGGGAAAGGAATAGGGAACGAGGGAAAGGAGGACAAAAGAAAAAAAGAAAAAAAGAAAACAAAAAAGGGGGATAAATGCCAATGCAATGTTCAATTCCAGGCCTGGGATTACAAATAACAAGAATTTTGAGATTCTATTGCACCACATCTATCCGAATATTATATATTATATCATCTGACAACTTTATACCATTAGAATATTATAATATCAGGGATCTAATATTGTATTATAATATAATAAAGTTGTTTTAAAATCAAACCAGCATGCCCATATCTTTAAATGTTTGTCAACCATGCCCTTGGTATTGTACCTAAATTCTTCTTTATAACATATATCATCTATTTTTCATAACCATTGAGCTAAGTTTGGTGTAGACTTTTGCTTCCAATACATAGGTATTAAGGATTTTGCCGCGTTTAACAAATGCAGGGTTATTAAGTTTTTATATCTAGCTATTGATTGTGAAGTAAGGTGAAATAGAAAAACCCAAGGATCAAACTGGATTATATAATTTTGTATAATAAACGCCATATTAATAACTGTCTTCTAATATTTTTTAATGAAAGGGCAGGACCACCAGATATGACCGTGAGTAGCACGACCTCAACATTCTCTCCAGCATAGAGGAGAATTAGAAGAAAATATCGAATGCAAGTTAACAGGCGTACAGTACCACCTAACAAACAATTAATAGTTAATTTCCTCTATTCTGGAAGAAAGGGAGGTAACGTGAGAAAGTATCAGAATCTTATCTCTTTATGTATTATCAAGAATGGACTGTAGGTCTGTTTCCCAACGGGTTAGATACGCTGTATATCCACATTCTTGAAAAGACAGCAAAGCTTTATAAAATTGCGATATACAATGCTGGGGAAAATACGCCCGTCGAAATATTGCCTCTACTTTAGTTAATTTTTTTAATGATCGAATAGGTTGTGGTAAACTGCCTACAAAATTAGATAATTGAGTATATCGCCAAATATCCATGTACCTATATCTTGTTGGACCACGTTACAGTTTTCAGTCATGTGGTGAAGTTGGGATTTGTCCTCTAAAAACCATGACCTAAACCCTTTACCCAAGGAACTAGGCAAAAAATAGGAATGGTGTAACAAGGGCATCAAAGCGGAATTATATTTCTATGACTATCGGGAGTGCAATGAGTCCCATATAGCCAAGGTGGATACTGAGGGTGCTAAGGTCTTATATTTACGTGGGAGCCATACAATAGCCGATAGATCAGTTTAGTATGTTCCATCTGTACCCACAACTTGGCATCCCCTGCATGTTTCCAATCTGATATTCGGGTTAAGACTATTGCCTGGTAATATAGCTTAAAATTACGAAAAACTAAACCTCCAGGTCCTTTAGTGCGATACAGTACATCCCGGGAGATTCTAGAACGCTGTTCTTTCCATATAAAATGGGAAACCAAGGACTGAAGGGTAGGAAAAAAACAGAAGTGACTCCAAAGGGAATCATTAGAAACATGAATAAGATACGTGTTAGGATATTCATTTTAACTATATTTATTTTACACCTTTTGCTTTAATACATCTGAAATATTAGCTTATGTAAATTAAAAGTTCAATTGGGTTCAATTGGGTTAAAAAAAATCTGAAGGAAAGGCCGCCAGGTACCATTATTCTAATGATGTCTGAACAGACAAAGAGCTGCCTTCCACAAGCACTTTTCTACAATGGTTTTAGACTAGTGTTTGTATGCAGGTACCTCTTAAAATTATTTGGTAAGATGAAGATCAAACATTTGTAACCACTCTTACATCTAAATGCTTATCTTATAGTTTTTATCTCTGTGGTCGCTCACTCATTCCTAATATACCAACATATTCATCTTAGTGTCATAGTAAATACCAGTTAAATAGCAAATACCACTCTATGGAATTTCATAGTGTTAATCAACCAATGATTATCAAACAGCATCAATGCTCATCACCTACTGTTTGTTCAATTTGGACAAAAAAAAGTTCAGTCTGGTACACAAATACTTACAGGAGGTCCCATGTACTATTGTACTGGTGGCACATCGCAGGTGAGATTGCAAAGCCAGTGATGTGCAGGCATTTTACAGATGACACAAACAAGATTTTACTGCAATGAACAAATCACACTGCATTGCATGCATTGGGGTTCATTTAATAAAGACAAACAGGTTGTTGATTTTGCAGGGGAAGTTGCACTTTATAAGGGAATGTTTCCTAGAGCTTACTGAATGAGGTAAAGCTCTACTGCAGGCATCACTAACTGACCACAGTCCGGACACGGACCAAGTGACAGTTCTGCTCGGATCGCCATGGCCACGCCATTTAGGTGCCTGTGTGTCCTTTGTTCCTCTTGCTGCTGCTAACATCTTCACAGCAGGGCAGAGAACAGGAGGTGTGATAGGTTTGCATGGGAGTGGGAGCTGCTCAAGTTAGGCAGCCAGTTGGTAGCTACAATGCGGGGCGGTCCTAGCAACCAATCACTCACTTGTTAACAGGAGAAGTTGGGAAGCTCTTGCCATCCATCCAGACATATTGAACTTCCCGCCCTCTGCTATGAAAGATAGGACAGGAAGGGGAAGGGATGAGCACACTGATGTAAGAGGAACTGTGCTGTTAAAGCAGGTAGATATGTACACAGTAGTCCACTATGTACAGGGGGGCACTGAGATGTAACAAGGGTGCCGTGATGTGAAGGGGGAGTGCTATAATATAAAAAGGGGGTTTTGATGTGGTAGGGGGCTATGATGTAAAGGAGAGAACTGTGGTGTAAAAGGGGGGACTGTGATGTAAAGATGGGGGGCTGTGATTTAAAGAGGAGGGACTGTGATGTAAAGGGGGGGAACTGTGACGTAAAGATGGGAGACTGTGATGCAACCATGGGAGACTGTGATATCAAGGACGGGGGGGACTGTGATGTAAAGATGGGGGACTGTGATGTAAAGATGGGGGACTGTGATGTAAAGATAGGGATTGTGATGTAAAGATGGGAGACTGTGATGAAAAAGGGGGGCTTTGATGTAAAAATTAAGGACTGTGATGTAACAGTGGGAGACTGTGATGTAAAAATGGGGGACTGTGATGTAAAGGGGGAGAGAACTGTGATGTAAAGATGGGAAACTGAGATGTAAAGATGTGTGACAGTGATGTAAAGATGGGGGACTGTAATGTAAATGGGGGGGGACTGTGATGTAAAAATGGATGACTGTGATGTAAAAGAGGGGGACTGTGATGTAAAGAGGGAGGACTATGATGTAAAGATGGGAGACTGCGATGTAAAGATGGGAGATTGTGATGCAAAGATGTGGGACTGTGATGTAAAGATGGGGGCTGTGATGTAAAGGGGGAATTCTGCTGTAAAGATGAGAGACAGTGATGTAAAGTGGAGGACTGTGATGTAAGGGGAGGAGGGCACTGTGATGTAAAGATGGGAGACTGCAATATAAAGATGGGGGACTGTGATGTACAGACGAGGGACTGTGATGTAAAGAGGAGGGACTGTGATATAAAGAGGAGGAACTGTGATGTAAAGATGGGAGACTGTGATGTAAAGAGGAGGAACTGTGACGTAAAGATGGGAGACTGTGATGCAACCATGGGAGACTGTGATGTAAAGGGCGGGGGGGACTGTGATGTAAAGTTGGGGGACTGTGATGTAAAGATGGAGGATTGTGATGTAAAGATGGGAGAATGTGATGAAAAGGAGGGGGGCTGTGATGTAAAATGGAGGACTGTGATGTAACAGTGAGAGACTGTGATGTAAAAATGGGGGACTGTGATGTAAAGGGGGCAGGGAACTGTGATGTAAAGATGGGAGAATGTGATGTAAAGATGGGAGACTGTGATGTAAAGATGGGGGACTGTGATGTATGTAAAGGGGGAGAAAACTGTAATGTAAAGAAGGGGAACTGTGATGCAAAGTGGGGGGTGTGATTTTAAAGATGGGGACTGTGTAAAGAAGGACACTGTATTGTAAAGGGGGCTGTCTTGTAAAAGATTGGGCTGTGATGTAAATAATGTGCTGTGATGTAAATGGGGAGACTGTGATTCGAATGGGGGGGGACTGTGATGTGAAGGAGAGCTGAGCAATGGCGTCCCTTGGGGGGGCCAGAGGGGGCCCTGACCGCCCCCCCCAACATTATGCTGTGCCCCACCATGTGCCCCCAATTAAACATTTTTTTTTTTTTACAAAAAGGCAATGTCTTTTTGTTTGCATTCGTAGCGGATGCGCCACATCTTACTCGGGCCGCCGCTGGAGTAACACAGTCTCTATTGAGAGGGAGAGTGTCCCAGTCAGCTCCTGCAGGTGATTCGTCCCCCCTCCCTCTGCTTGCTGACACTGCATAATGCGAGCGCTCACACAACCACAGCCGCCTGATCTGCTCCTTCCGCTGCATCCTCATTGGCAGGGAGAAGAGCGAGTTGCAGGAAGGACTCCACCAGGACTCTCAGTTACTGAAAAAACAGACTGATTTCTTCCATCCTTAGGACAGGAGAACCAGCCTGTAAATTCCAAGAGATGCCAGACCGGCGCTGTCAATAGCAGGGGCAGGACAGCAAGAGGAAGCTGGGGAACCCCACAGTGGCAGAACACCAGGGCCCGGTGGCAAGACAACCTTTGCAACCCTGCTCTCCCACTGCTTTGGACCCTTATATTTTCTTGGTATGCTGGTGACATATATCTCTTGTTTTTTCCCACCCTGGGGGGCTCCAATACAGTAGGAAGGGAGCTCACTGCAGAACATGTGAAAGGGCCCGTTGTGGGATCGTAGTAAAGGGCCCCAGGATATATATATATATATATATATATATATATATATATATATATATATAATTGCATTTTATAGTCGCCCCCCTACTTTTGTCCCTGTCCCCCCATGTGCCCCCCCTAAATATGAAAGCTGGAGACGCCACTGGAGCTGAGTAGTAAAACAATCTTACAATTTGTATATCTACTGGATGAACATTTTGCTGACCAGACCTCCATGAATTTTAATTCAATTCCCCTGCTCTACTGGCTTCCATTGTCAAATGTGCAGACAAAAATGCTTTTTTATTTTCCGTGATTGTGCAAGGAAAATATGGGCATTGGTTGCAAAGCACAATTTCACCACATTCACTAAGTTCTGGGGAAAAATAGAATTACAAAAATCAACTTCCTTTGAAAAGTGAACAGCCTGTTTTCCTTTAGTAAATTAACCCTATTCTGTTACTAAACATTGGACTGGCAATGAACAAACCACACTGAACTGCATACATTCTGTTACTAAACAGTGGACTTGCACATTGGTAACCTACATTCCCTGCACCAAACAAGTCATATGTAAGATTGTGATTTCTGTTAGAAGTCATGTTACACAAAACCATTTTACACCTATATAGTTTGTGTCATTGTAGAATGAGTATTTCCAGACAAACTGATGATTTTTAAAGGGCTCATATAAAACATGACCTGAAACTTGATTTGATGATACACTTCTTTGTACCCTTATTACTCAGATGTCTGTATCTGTAAATCCTAATGGAATAATTTGTAATTTTGCTTTGAGGTAGCTAGGTAATTTGTGTACATGTGTGTGGGTATATTGATTCATCCTATAGAGGTCACCTGGGTTCTCTGTTCATTTTGCCATTCTCAATAGGCAACAATTCGCCAGGGAACAGCCTCCATTGTTAGATTAACCATTAGATGTTGAGCTTTACTGCAGAGTGAGCTACTAAGCTATGAACTTGAAGCCATCGAAATGAAGGCTTTATTGTGCACTATACTATCGGAGAATGGACACCGTGGTGTACATTAGGCTGCTGGGTTTGTGTTTGTCAAGCAACAAGATAATTTCCTATGAACTGTTTGTTGAAAATCATAGTCTTTTATTTAACCACTTCAGTTCTCACACTTTTACACCCTGGACAAGCATAATTTTACATTTCCGCTATGGGCATGTTTATTCAACAATATCTTTGTCATTACCTAAAGTAGAATGTTTTTCTTCATTTTGGATAGAGTGAGGAAGGATTATAACCGATGTAAGATTTATATTATCTGTTTCTCATGGGGGAGATTTCTCTTCACTTCCTGTCCCATAGCCAGAACAGGAAATGAGAGAAAATCCCTTTAAAGTGAGGGAATCCCTAGTTATCACCAGGGTCACCAGAACTGGTGTCCCAATGGGAAGACATCCCCATTAATCCCTTTTCTGGGGACAATCCAAAATTTGGGATTTTCTTTTACTTTTATAGTGATAATGGTAAACAGGACTAACAGAGAGGGCGAATCTCCCTAATAGGGGCATAGACAGCAATAAAAACCTGACAGATGTTCTAATTCCTTTCCACTCTATCCAAAACGTAAAAAAAATATGTTTCCTTTAGTAATACTTTAGGATAACAAAGTAGTACATGGCCTCTTTTTTTTTTTTTTTTTTTTTTTTTTTAGAACAATGAAGGCTTACACTTGGTGATATTGTTTTGCAAAAATGATTTTACCTTTTATGCAATTCATAGACAAAAAAGTAACAACTAAAAAAGCTCACTTTTTTCTGCTTTGATCAGTGTCAGTTTAAAAAATTGTGTTGCTATAGATACAATGTACACAATTTATTATATAAGTTGTCCTTTTTAAAATGTTAAAGGTATGATTTTGCTACAAAAGATTGCAAAATTCTTTACAGACATAATACTTTTTTTTCAGTTTTGCGCAACTTTTTTAATGTGATAATAAAAAATGAACAAAACAATTAAAAAAAAAAAAAAAGTTTAAATATTGATGGTTGGAAAAAAAAAAAACAGCAGGAAAATGACAGCTAAGGGGGGAAGGGAAAGAAGGAGTTAATTAGGACAGACTAGGCTAAACTACAGCTAATGGAGGTTAAACAGAAACACATTTTATTAAAAATATATATTTTTTTCAGATAAAAGGGTGACAATGTTACTTTGTATCTCTCTATCTTGTGAACAGTGCACTGTTAGAAAGTTGTTTTTGACACAACAAGTACTGGATGTCATTTTGACAGCCAGGAGTTGCTGATAATTGTGAAGAGGTGGGGAGGACGTGGCCTATTACATATGCCCTCTGTGATAATATTTCTTTAGCATGTGTGTCATACCCAATGTCCACAAGTGAGCAAGTCTTCTGATCCTTTGAAATACAGTGCCTTGCAAAGGTATTCACCCCCTTGGCTTTTTACCTATTTTGTTACATTACAACCTTTAGTTCAATGTTTTTTTAATCTGAATTATATGTGATGGATCAGAACACAATAGTCTAAGTTGGTGAAGTAAAATTATAAAAATATATACATTAAACTATTTTTCAGAAATAAAAAACTGATAATTGGCATGTGCGTATGTATGCACCCCCTTTATTATGAAGCCCATAAAAAGCTCTGGTGCATCCAATTACCTTCAGAGGTCACATAATTTGTGAAATGATGTCCACCTGTGTGCAATCAAAGTGTCACATGATCTGTCATTACATATACACACCTTTTTGAAAGGCCCCAGAGGCTGCAACACCCAAGCAAGAGGCACCACTAACCAAATACTGCCATAAAGACCAAGGAATTCTCCAAACAAGTAAGGGACAATGTTGTTGAGAAGTCAGGGTTAGGTTATAAAAAAAATTCCAAATCTTTGATGATCCCTAGGAGCACCATCAAATCTATCATAAACAAATGGAAGGAACATGGCACAACAGCAAACCTGCCAAGAGACGGCCACACACCATCTCTGAGTCCAAAACTCATAGAACCAGGCATTAATCAGAGAGGCAGCACAGAGACCTAAGATAACCCTGGAGGAGCTGCAGGAAGAGACTGGAGTAGACTGGAGATGACAATAAGCAGTATGCTCCATAGAGTTGGGCTTTGTGGCAGAGTGGCCAGAAGAAAGCCATTACTTTCAGCAAAAAACAAAATAGCACATTTTGAGTTTGCGAAAAGGCATGTGTGAGACTCCCAAAATATATGGAGGAAGGTGCTCTGGTCTAATGAGACTAAAGTGGAGCTTTTTGGCCATCAAAGAAAATGATATGTCTGGGGCAAACCCAGCACATCACATCACCCAAAGAACACTAACCCACAGTGAAACATGGTGGTGGCAGCATCATGCTCTGGGGATTTTTTTCAGCAGTCGGGACTGGGAAACTGGTCAGAGTTGAGGGAAGGATGGATGGTGCTAAATACAGGGATATTCTTGAGCAAAACCTGTACCACGCTGTGTGTGATTTGAGGCTAGGACGGAAGTTCACCTTCCAGCAGGACATTGACCCCAAACACACTGCTAAAGCAACACTTGAGTGGTTTAAGGGGAAACATGTAAATGTGTTAGAATGGCCTTGTCAAAGCTCAGACCTCAATCCAATAGAAAATCTGTGGTCAGACTTAAAGATTACTGTTCACAAGCGCAAACCATCCAACTTGAAGGAGCTAGAGCAATTTTGCAAGGAGGAATGGGCAAAATCCCAGTGGTAAAATGTGGCAGGCTCATAGAGACTTATGCCCCGCATACACGGTCGGACATTGATTGGACATTCCGACAACAAAATCCTAGGATTTTTTCCGACGGATATTGGCTCAAACTTGTTTTTCATACACACGGTCGCACAAAGTTGTCGGAATTTCCGATTGCCAACAACGCGGTGACGTCAACCACGTACGACGAGACTAGAAAAGGCCAGTTCAGAACCAAGCACGGCACCCTTTGGGCTCCTTTTGCTAATCTCGTGTTAGTAAAAGTGTCAGACTTAAACGTACCTGACTGACGAACCCGGTATAGCAGGGGAGGTCTCCCGTACGTATCTGGTTCCCGGCCCCTGGTGGTGTAAACAGAAGGCACAGGAGCACAGAGTGGTAAGAGAGCCTGGCGGGTGACTTGCGGATGTAAGGCCCAGGATCCTGATGCGTATGGTCTGGAAGTCCTAGCAAGTAAGGGACTAAGCGACTGGTGCAGAGCAGGAGCAGAAAGGGCAGGTCCGGTCTCAGGCAGAGTTGGCAGCAGACGGTCAGCAAGGTACAGAGGAACAGGCAGGCTCAAAGTCCGGGTCACAGGCAGGGTTGGCAGCAGGCGGGCAACGTAGTACAGAGGAGCAGGCAGAGACGTAGTCAAGGGAAGCCGTGGTCAGGTGCAGGCAGATAACAAGAGAAGTCCAAGACAAGCCGGGGTCACTAGGAGATCAGACAGGCAAACAGAAAGTGGACAGGAGACAGGAACTCAGGCACTGGGAGCTGCAGATCAGACAGCACCGAGCAGAAGGTTCCAGCACATTAAATAGGGCGGTTGGTGCCAAGTGCCCTGCGCGCGCCCATGCCGAGGCGCCCAGGCGCGAACCGGCGCACACCAGAGCGCCCAATAGCCGATCTTTTTGGAGAGCTTCTCTGACAGTGCCCCCTCCTAAAGGGCAGCCTCCGGATGCCCATCTGGGCCAGTCTATCAGCGTGAGCACGCCATGGTTTCGCGTAGTAATTTATTATTGGTGACGAAGAAATCCATTGTTTCAGCAGCCGCAGGAATAGGGCACTCGGGTAAGGATTCAGGCAGAAATGACAGATGAAAACCATAATTTGCGAAGAATGGTATCTGTTTAATAGCTGAGTGCACAGAGTTGTTGTATGCGAACTCAGCAATAGGCAGAAGAGAGACCCAATCGTTCTGTGAGAAGGTGGAAAAGCATCGGAGGTATTGCTCCAGGGTTTGGTTAGTCCTCTCTGTCTGCGCGTTTGACTGGGGGTGATAGGCGGATGAGAATGCCAACTCAATCTCAAGTGACCCACAGAGAGCCTTCCAGAACCTGGAAGTGAACTGCACACCTCTATCAGAGACTATACTTTCTGGTACTCCATGTAATCTTACGATTTCTCTGACAAAAATTTTCGCAGTTTCCACGGCAGAAGGTGTACCTTTCATGGGTAAGAAATGAGCCATCTTAGACAGCCTATCCACAATGACAAAAATGGTGGAAAAAGCCTCTGCCAGAGGGAGTTCCACGATGAAGTCCATCGCAATCATCTTCCAGGGTCTTTTTGGAACGGGTAAAGGTTTTAGTAGACCCCAGGCCTTTGTCCGACTATTTTTGTTCCGAGCACAGGTGGTGCAGGATTCCACATAACTCTTACAATCCTTTACCAGTTGGGGCCACCAAAATGTACATTGCACCAGCTCTGTCGTCTTGTACGCCAAAATGCCCAGCTAACTTATGATCATGGCAGAGTTCCAGTACTGCCACTCTTAGATTCTCTGGGACCAAGATCTTGTCTTTGAACCGGAACAACCCATTTTGCAAGCATACATCGACGCTGTCGCTCTTCAGGTGTGAGGGATGGTCGGAGAAGGCCAAGCTGCATTGGCTCAGAGGGATCAAGCACCGGAATAGGCGGTACACGAAGGCTTGGGCCGACAGAGCTGGTGGCACTAGGGACCTTTGGGAGGACCCAGGTAGGATGGAACTGACTGGTGGTTCTTTCGGATCGGCGCTCTCTGAGGCGCCGGTCTATCTGAACGGACAGGTTGATGAGGTCCTCCAAAGTCTGTGGTACTCCCACCCGCGCCAACTTGTCCTTAAGCGGATCAGAAAGACCCATGCGAAATTGGTAACGCAGGGCCGCGTCGTTCCAATCGGTGTCTGAACTCCAACGCCTGAATTCCAGGACGTAATCTTCGGCGGGTCTACGCCCTTGTTGTAGGGCGTGCAAGGCGGACTCAGCGGTGGCTTTCAACTGGGTGTCCTCATACAGTTGGGACATGGCAGCAAAGAATGCATCCAGGTTGTCTAGGGATGCTGATTTTTGTTCCAGGAGACGGTGGGCCCAGGTCTGTGGTTCGCCAGACAGGAGAGAAATTACAAAGCCCACCTTTGTTGCTTCCAAGGAGAAGGTTCGTGGTAGCAGAGCAAAGTATAGTTCGCAGGCATTGCGGAAGGATCGATACTTGCTACGTTCACCGGAAAATCTGTCGGGTGTAGGTACCCTTGGCTCAGGAGGAAGCATGACCACGGAGGGAGGAGATGAGAGTCCGGAAGCAGCAGCAGCTAAAGGGTTAGCAGGTGAGGAGAGCACCTGCACTCTCTCTTCCAGCCTAGTGTAGCCTTCCTGAAGGCTCTTTACAGCTTGAGTGAGACCCGCCAGGTGTCTGCATAGCTCCTCCATGGGAGAGGATCCCTGCTCGGGCTCGGACATGGCTGTCCGATACTGTCAGACTTACACGTACCTGACTGACGAACCCGGTATAGCAGGGGAGGCCTCCCATGCGTATCTGGTTCTCAGCCCCTGGTAGTGTAAACAGAAGGCACAGGAGCGCAGAGTGATAAGAGAGCCTGGCGGGTGACTTGTGGAGGTAAGGCCCAGGATCCTGATGCGTATGGTCTGGAAGTCCTAGCAAGTAAGGGACTAAGCGACTGGTGCAGAGCAGGAGCAGAAAGGGCAGGTCCGGTCCTAGGCAGAGTTGGCAGCAGACGGTCAGCAAGGTACAGAGGAACAGGCAGGCTCAAAGTCCGGGTCACAGGCAGGGTTGGCAGCAGGCGGGCAACGTAGTACAGAGGAGCAGGCAGAGACGTAGTCAAGGGAAGCCGTGGTCAGGTGCAGGCAGATAACAAGAGAAGTCCAAGACAAGCCGGGGTCACTAGGAGATCAGACAGGCAAACAGGAAGTGGACAGGAAACAGGAACTCAGGCACTGGGAGCTGCAGATCGGACAGCACCGAGCAGAAGGTTCCAGCACATTAAATAGGGCGGTTGGCGCCAAGTGCCGTGCGCGCGACCATGCCGACGTGCCCAGGTGCGAACCGGCGCAGACCGGAGCGCCCAATAGTCGATCTTCTTGGAGAGCTTCTCTGACAAAAAGTTTGGTGAGAGACGATTCGCGCTTTTTCAGACTCATGGCTTTCAGATCGTTTTCTGCGGTTCAGTTTGTGCTTGTGGGTTTGTATCTGCTCTTCAGTGCGTGCAAGCAAGTTCCGCGTGACTTAGTCGTTGTGTTCTTGTGCGTCCGTTACTGTTTTTCAGGTTGCTCTTCACAGGCCTTGCTGTTCTTCAGTACGTTCTGTTACTTCGTTCTGAGCAGCCGACCGTTTTCTAGCCATGTTGCGTATACATACTCCTCGTAGAGTTCGTGTTGTGCGGGGGCTTGGTGTTGGGGTCCTGACCTTGACACAAGTCCAATCCATGAACAGGATGGGGAGGAGTTCATGGACCAAGAATTGGTTGCTTCAGCGTGACCAGTTCTCTCATATGCCTTTGCTCTGTGAGATCCGTGAGAATAAGCCTGATGATTTCAGGAACTTTCTCAGGATGACGGACCCCGTATTTCACCGTCTGCTGGCTTTACTGACCCCCTATATCAGCAGGCAGGATACCTGCATGAGGCAAACCATCACTGCGGAGCAGAGGCTTGTCGCTACCCTGCGGTACTTGGCGACGGGGAGAAGCCTGCAGGACTTGAAGTTCTCAACAGGCATCTCCCCCCAGGCTCTGGGTATCATTATCCCAAAGACCTGTTCTGCCATCATACAGGTCCTGCAGAAGGAGTATATGAAGGTAAGATTTATCCTTTAATATCACATTTTATTGTATTTAATGTTTGCTAATGTATTGTATTTCTCTCCTCATTCCCTCATTACCATGATTGTAATATGCTGTGAATGTGCCCTTTGTTATCATGCATGCTGGATTTTTATGTCATTATTTTTTTTGTCTTTCATACATATTTGCCTTCACTAACCTCCCCAGCATGCTCTTCTGCCCTATATTCACCTCATGTAGTCACTTAACAATGTATTTTATCAGCTCCATAGTAGTGCTTTACCCCAAACACACCCTAAAATGTTTTGAAATGTGATTTGTGCTTTAAATTCAGGCAGAGTGCCAGAGGCATTTTTTTTGTGGTGTCCCCAAATTATTTTTATTAACCCTCCCTTCCCCCCAACTGCTAAGTAAGCTGATCCCAATTCTCTATCTATCCTCAATCATCTATCTGCTGACTTTGCCAAACCCATACACACTATACCCATCTCTTTTGTGGTCAGATGTATGGATGAATTACCCAAAGCATGTAGAGCAAGGGCCTGCCTGTATACTTTCAAATGGTACTGTTGAAAGTTTTTGTATCCTATTATTATCTTGATAGGTAATAGCAGAATGTCCAAATGTGCTCAAATGTGTACAGTGTGTATTTATATCTTTGTATTATGACACTTCTTACCTGTCCAGTGGGCTGCCAATAGTGTAACTAAGGAGGGGCTGTTCCAAGTAATACCCTGTATTTAGGCATTCATCTCTCAATGAAGTGGAGAGGGTTACCTGTCCAAGATTACCCCCCCATAATGTTAGAAATGGCCCATGAGAGGGGGGGGGGATAGGATAGGTGTACCTTATACTTTGGTGTTGTAAAATTCCCCTTAATAAATGTTAGCTGGAGGTTGGCCAAGAATGTTTGTGTCTAATCTGCTTGCCATGTTTATGTGCAAAAATACTATTTTTTTTTGTTTTCCTCAACAGTTTCCTTCCACACCACAGGAATGGCAGACTGTGGTCTCCCACTTTGCCCAGCGGTGGGACTTTCCTAACTGCGGAGGGGCAATTGATGGTAAACATGTCCACATCGTCCCACCACCCAACTCGGGGTCGTACTATTATAATTACAAGGGGTTCAATAGTATTGTGATGTTGGCGGTGGTGTCGGCTAATTACGACTTCTTGTATGTGGACGTGGGGAAGAATGGCTGGATGTCCGATGGTGGAGTCATCGCCCAGACGGAGTTTTACAGGCGTCTCCAGAATGGCAGCTTGGACTTGCCACCTCCAGAAGACAATGTGGAAGGACTCCCATTCGTCTTCATTGCAGATGAAGCATTTGCGCTGGGGGACCATCTTATGCGGCCATTCCCAATGAGGACCCTCACCCGGAACAGAGGGTTTTTAATTACCGAATCATGGCCAGCCGGTTCCGCCTATTTCTGACACCCATCCATATGGTGGAGTATAAACTTAATCATATAATCCTGGCGTGCCGTGTTCTACATAACTTTTTACGCCAACATTCTGCCAACTATGCTGGCTCAGTTGAGCCTGAGGCCGGAATTCTACATGAAACAACCCTGACGGCGCTTGAAAGTGGCTGTCCTGGCTTGCCCACCCCGAGTGCCCGTGATGTCCGGTTAAGATACCTTGAGTTCTTTGCGAGTAGGGGGGCTATCAATATGCCAGACAATTTGTGAAGCCTTTAATAATAAAAAAAAAAAAGCTAATCTTTGGTGACATTTACTGCTTGTGTTTGTTTTAGCTGACCCTGACAGCAATGTAGGGAGTCCTGAAAATGGTGTGATTGTGTAACCTTATACAAAGCACTGTTGGATGTTATTTACTAAAGGCGTAGACACTTTGCACTACAAGTGCACTTGAAACTGCACTGAAACTGCACTTGTAGTGCAAAGAGGATTTGCCCTTAGGAAATAACCCCCATTTTCACAGAAAACAGCAATTACATCACCACAAAAGTGTTGTAGCGTTGAGACAATAATCCACACATTCTTGAATAACAATCTTTTTAATACCTGCACAATCACATGTGCATTTAGAAAAGGTTTTTAAAACAAACCAACATGTTTGTTGTATAACAATTTTTGGGGTGGCATTATCAAAAATAGAAATGTCCATTTAAGATAAAACAGGCCTGTGTAAAACCAACAAGAAAGACAAAAATCTTGAACTTACAAAGTTCACATATGGTAAAACTTGAAGGCAATATCAGACATGAGTATTTAGGAACTGTGTTTGATATTGCGTTCAGATGGGGTGAAGTCACCCCTTGAAAAGCCAAATTTGGAAGATGCACACCAATTTACGAATGTCAACATGTGCTAGCTGCCATCATGGGGGATCAAGGGATGTGTTTTGGGGGAGCAACCCCTTCCTCACAGCTACTATTATTGAGGAAGGGGTTGCACCCCCAAAACACATCCATTGATCTCCCGTGATGGCAGATAGCACATTTTGGCACACTTTCTGCATCCTCCAAATTTGGCTTTTCTAAACATCGCTAAAACATTTTTAAGATTGTAGCACACAAAAAACAAAGTGATTTTTCGGGGTTTTAAATTCGCCCCAAAACATCAATGATGTTATTATTTTTTTGAATAACATCATTGATTTTTTTCTTGAGGTTTTCCAATTCTAAATTACACCCCATGATCTCCCCGATCAGGATCTGGGCACTTTCTGATGTGAAAGGATCTCAATCCACAACATCACGATCACCTAAAAAGAGAGAAACCAAACAAAAACAGGTATCAAAAATCTGCTGGCATCCATCTCTTACCTGAGTCTGTGGTCGCAGACACTCACCTGTTGTGGTGTCAATTTCCACCACGTCTTCTTCCTCCTCCTGCTCAGCTTGGGTTGGGGGTATTTCCCCTTCTTCCAGAGGTGGGGGGTCTGTGGTCTCCTCGGATGAGGGGTGTCCTCCGAGTCTTTTCTCCCCTATGTAAAACAAAAATGGTATAATTAGCACACAGATATTTGATGGCCGAAACCTAAAGATGAAACATTGCTTGGAAGTGGGGTACAATTGTCTATTTGGGCAGAGTTCCAAGATGTAGCATTTTTATTGTCCTTTGTCAAGCTTCAATACTTTACCTGTCTTGTACAAGCTTCACAGATGGAGACACCCCTATAGTATACACTGGAGCACCTGTGTGGGCCCCCTAATAAAAAGGGTGTTCTGGTGTCCCACACTAGTGCTCCAGCGTCCAGATGTCTAAACACCTGCTGAGTGTCCTCTCCTTACACAGTATCTAGTTTGCATTTCATTCTAGTAACAAACCCATCTACACAACCAAATATTTTTCATATAAGTAGGCCCTAAAAAATGTTGGCAAATGCATATGGCCTAAACAATGGTGTTTTATAGGCCGAAAGAAAAATATTTGATACGAACGAATAATGGGCCCATGAACATTAAATTTGCCATTTTAAACTGTACAACACTTAAGAAAGACATATAGAGCAGCACGAACGTAATAAACACAAAAAGAATAGGAACACAGCACAACTACTTACTTTTTTGCAGCACTCTCTGGATCTTTCTGTACTGCTCGGGCTCTCTTAATTTCAGGTCCGACCACCGCTTCCTGAGCTGATCTTTCGATCGTCGTACCCCGAAATTCCAGTGCAGACTTTTGACCACTTTCGCCATGATCTTGGCCTTTCTGATATTGGGGTTGGAGTAAGGTCCATACTTCCCGTCATAGTCGGCCTTCTTCAAGATGTCAACCATCTCCAACATCTCCCCAAAGGACATATTTGTGGCCTTAAATCATCTTCTTCTGGATCGGGACGTTTCCGGATCCGGGCTTTCCTCTTCCTCGTCGCTATAATTAGCACCCACCTGCTCTGACTCCGCCATGTGCTCTTCACCCACTGCCCGGAACGAAAAGGGGTGGGGAATAGACTAGAAAGAACGCCAGGGGCGGGCGGAGTTACACGCATGCGCAGTGTGTATAAAGCGTAACACGCGTGCGTATTACGTAGGATCTGTGAGCGGAGGAAGGAGCATTGGAGGCGCCGATCGTAATAACGAAGGTAAGAGACAAACTTGGGCCTATACTGCTTCTAGATTGAGGCCTATATTGTAACAAGATTAGGAGAGTTTTGGCTGACATTAGAGTTTGTCTTGTGTTGTGTCTTGCAGTTAAAATGGATATCTTGAATGATACAGACTTCATGGCAATATTCATTGACATGTTCAGGGAGCTGCCTTGTCTGTGGGAGATCAACCACCCACATTATAGGAACCAAACAAAGAGGAAGGCAGCACTGGATCAATTGTTGGAAATTGTGAAGCAGGTGATCCCCACGGCAGACATCACATATTTGAAGATCCTAATTGGTGGCTTGAGGAGCACATATGTAAGGGAGCGCCAGAAAGTCCAGGATTTGCAGAGATCCGGAGCAGCAGATGACATCTATGTCCCCAGGATGTGGTACTATGACAGGCTGCATTTTCTGGCAGGTCAGACTGAACCCAGGCCATCACTCTCCAGTCTTCCTTCCACGCTTCCTTTCCCCCCAGCTGAGGCTTCTGACACCCAACCTGGGCCTTCCAGGCAACAACATGTGGAGGAGCCCAGATCGAGCCAGGTATAGCATTCCTCTAAATAGTTCAGGTTGTCCAATCAATGATGTTAACTAGATGTTAGTTTGGAGTACTCATTTAGGATTATGATTGATGATGCAAAACATTAAACCATGTCCCTTTTTCATACACAGGGAAGTCTCAGCCAGGAGGTGGCCGGGCCGAGCAGGCTGCCTGATATGCCGGTCCCTCCCCTACACCCGCAAAGAGAAAGTGGCAGGAGGAGGAGTACCCTAGAGGAGGCTGCTATAGGCCTCTTTTGGAAGGCTACAGAGGCCCTGGGAGCACCACACACTGTGGAGGAGGACTTTGCTGGCATAATTGCCTGTAAAATGCAGCGGATGGAGGAGGACCAACAACTCATGTGTGAGTCATTAATTTTGGAGGCTCTCAATAAGGGGTTGAGCCCAAATAACATCTGATACCCACCTTTGTGACCTCACACATGGTCCTCCTCCTCCTCCAGGTCCTCCTCCTCCTTCTCCTCCAGGTCCTACTAGTCCTCCTCCAGGTCCTACTCCTCCTCCTGCTACATCTCCAACAGCAGAGCCACGGCCAGGAAGGAAGCATGGAAGGAAGACCAGAAAGTGATGGCCATGGGTTCAGTCTGGTCGGCCAAAAGATGCAGCCTCTTGTGGTACCACAGCCTGGGGACACAGATGTCATCTGCTGCTTTCCAGATCTCTGGGACTTCTGGAACAGACTGCACTTCCTTACATATGGATGCCTCAGGCCACCAATTTTGATGTTCAAGAATTGATGTCTGCCCTGGGGGTCCAAGGCTTCGCTAATTTCTCCTGTTTATCCAGCGTTGCCTCCCTCTTTGTTTGGTTCTGATCCCTTAATAAAGGATTTTTGGTTTCAATTATACTTGCCTATGTGTGTTTTCCTTCTAAAAGGACAGTTTGTTTGTGAGGATTCAGGTACATTTCAAATATACAATGTGAAATTAACAAGGGACACCAACACCAAACAATCTCCTTGAGATTAAATAATACAAGATAATAATGGTGTTGTGGTAACTTGACACACAAAACACACACAAAAATATTCTGGAGTAAAACTAAAACTAAAATAAAACAAAGATCAGCCTTTGAAAAAATACAAACCTAAAATAAAAAATAAATCTGCCTTAAAAAAAAATAAAAAAAAAAAAAAACAACACAAACATATTTTTGTCAGATGTGACAAATCAAGATATATTAAGGGAATCCGATAAATAATAAAGAAATAAGTTTGTGAGAAGTCTGTGTGAATATGAGCAGCAAAACTACTTCATTCGTCTCACAAATAAAGAGAGTGCGCTGTATTAAACCATTTTTTACATTGCACCGTGACGAAAGTGCTGTATCCATTGCGAACGCTAAGTTCACCAGACCGAGCTGTTCCGTGTCTGAATTTCTTCTGAGCATGCGTGGCACTTTGTGCGTCGGAACAGGCCACACACGATCGGAATTGACGCGATCGGATTTTGTTGTCGGAAAATTTTATAGCCTGCTCTCAAACTTTGTGTGTCGGAAAATCCCATGGAAAATGTCCGAATGAGCCCACACACGGTCGGAATTTCCGACAACACGCTCCGATCAGACATTTTCCATCGGAAAATCCGACCATGTGTACGGGGCATTATCCAAAGCGACTTGGAGCTGTAATAGCTGCAAATGGTGGCTCTTCAAAGTATTGACTTTAGGGGGGGTGAATTGTTATGCACATTTACTTTTTCTGTTATTTTGTTTTTTTTTGTTGTTTTACTTCACAATAAAAAAAACATCTTCAAAGTTGTGGGCATATTCTGTAAATCCTCAAACAATCCATGTTAATTCCAGTTTGTGAGGCAACAAAACACGAAAAATGCCAAGGGGGTGAATACTTTTGCAAGGCACTGTATAGTATCAACATATTTTGAACTGGCTTTATATATACCTGGTTTATAACTATAGGGTTGTTCCCTTTTCAGGTTACTATTTCCATTATCCTCTATGGGGTATTGTTACCTTTAGATCTCTCTGGGGCCCTCCAGCTCAAGTCCACTGAGTCCTTAGGGCTGCTGGGTGGTCATCTGAGACATAAATCCTATTTTAGTCACTTTCACTGATTTGTGTTTTTTTTTTAATTGTCTATGTGTTTTTTCATTAATAAAATTGTAAAACTTTTTAAATATGCCTACAAAGCTTATTCTTTCTTCCTCTCTATGGGTTTAAACAATGTCCACAAGTGGTTAAATAAATTGATTTGCTGTATAATAAATCTATCTATATTATCTATGTGCATTAATGTTTAAAAAGCCTCCTCTACAGTATGTGTACGTAATTATAATTGTTACATAAATGGATGAGTTTCAATTGCTCCTAAAATGAAATAAAAGCAGAAACACTTCTATTCAGTTTTGGTTGAACAGAGATGGAGTGTATCCCCTATGATGTTTTTATTGCTTTTGTTTTTCCTCTATTGGGAGGATTTTCCCTTTGTCCTGATGGATGTTGTTACTGTACAGGTAGATCCGCTCATTCTCAATTGTCACCAAAACAGTAGGTTATGTGAAATCTATGAATAGTCATACCAGAATTAGTCATGTTACCTCTCATCATACAGAGATTTCCTTTCATTGCCACTCATATCACTGGAACATTTGGTGATTCTCCCCAACACTGGGGATGAGCTCAGTGCTCAGTCTGAGCTTAAGTTCAGCAAGTTAAAACTTTTTTTTCTTTGTAAATGTCAGTGCTTTAAAAAAATCACTGCTCCTGGAATATTTAAAAACATTTTTTTTTTGCATTGCTATACGCTCCCCAGGACAGTGCCCCCCTCTCTATGCATTTTTTGGCACACACTTGCCTATTAGCCCAGAAAATTGGCATTTGTTGTTTGATAGATTCAGCTCCTATTAATTTTAATGCGGTTCGGCTAATTCTGCATTACTGTATGTATGCCAGAATGTCTGACTGGCATTTGATTATATACTCCTGTGAAGCCAAGCTATGCTGCAGGATCTGACTTTTGCTGGCTTTTTATAAACCGTATATTGTGAAGCACATGAAAGCTGCATTCATAAAATGTTGGCAAACTTAAACCTGTAAGGTTATGCTGTTTCATTGGGTCCCAAGCCCTAATTAATAGAAGCCATGGTATTCGAATATACGCTGCACAGATAGGCAAAAAGCCTGAAACAGCTGTATGCAGTATGGAATTCATTGTTTTATAATATTAAGCTATATCTGCACTATACACCATCAGTTCTGGATGTACATTTGGCTGATGGGCTATTAAAAAATGATTTGCATGGCTTCACCCACCATCCTGAGATAAGGAATAAACTTTTTTTTTCTGGGAATTGTGATGGAATGAGACATGTTAATACCTTTGGTTCTAAGAAGTATTTATTATTCTATGCAGATTATGATGGAGGGTTTTTTGACTCCTTAAATTCCTTCTGACCATAACCTATAATTATACCATCTTATTGGCAAATGTTAAAGCGAAACTATTTTTGTACATTTGCACAGAAAAATAAAAAAATACCCCTAATAGGGGGTGCATCATCTCTGGCTGTTACAGCGTTTGTTAAAAAAAATATATATATAAGGATAGGAAGTGTAGCAAGATGGCACCGCTCCAGATGATGTCATGATGATGCTTTATGATGAAACGCGTAGGGAAGAGCTTATAGTGTATTTGCGTCACTTCCGGTTTTGAGCCGTGGAACGCAAATCATCTGGGCTTCCTGGTTTTAAACATACAGAGTGGATGTGAGTATGTGTATAATCTCAATAAATCTTTTGGAAAACGGTATTATGCTATGGGAGCATCTTTTCTCTGCATGTGGGTGATGAACACCTAAAAGAGCAAAGCAAAGAACGGGTTACTAAAGGAGTGGATCTGGAAACTGCCACACAGTGGCAAACACTGTGAAAGTGAAATACCCCTTTAAGGGGTGAATATTTCCGGTGAATGCAAAACCTTAGGGGGCACTATAAGAAGCACCAGCACAAAGGAAGAGCACCTGTCACTTTTTTGCAAAAGACTTTGTGTTATAAAAGGACTGTGTTTATTATATTGTTCACCAAAAGCACTAGTCACTTAAAGTTTGCACATTTTGTCACATTTATGAATTATCACATTGCAAGCTATCTAGCTGCATACAGCACCAGTCACTTTATTTATTTCAAGTTTGCACAATATATGGTATAGCTTACATATAATCACTGGTTAGAGTGCTTCATTGGAGCACTCAGATTCCTGGCATAGCATTGCCTTTCAAAACAGCACTACACCTACTGTCTCAATCCATTCAGTTTGTTAAAACTCTAATTTCTCTTAAATTTTTATTTAGCCTGCAGTCTCCTGTCAGCACCAGCGCCAAACCTCCAGAGGAGATGTAGATGAACTTCACAATCTTCCTCCTCCAGTCACAAAATTCCTTGCATTCAGTGAAAAGAGTACAAGGTTTTTTTCTGAATAAGAGAAGTTGTGAGTGAGCAGCCTACTGTGATATCTGTACTGCAGTCATAAGTATAAGGCCTCATGCACACTGGACGTTTTTACAGCTGCTGTTTTTGACTTCAGATTTTTTCTACAGCCAGTAAACTCCCTAGCATGTTATCCTGTGTCCATGCACACATAGGCTGTTATGAGCAGTTTTTGTCAGGGTTTTGTCAGAACTAGTGGGTTTTGAGAGGAGTTTTTAAGCTGTAAAACTAACTCTGAAAAGCTTAAAAAACGCTGAAAAATGCTGAAAAACGCAGCTACTCTGCGTTTATCAGTGTTTTTGATCCATAAGCTTTTGTGGGAGTATATTTTGTTAATAAAAATGCTAAAAAATGCTGAAAAACTCATTCTGCAGCTCCATCTTTCTACAGCTAACACTACTGGCTTTTTTATAATGTCCAGTGTGTATGAGGCCTTAGTCTCATCGTCAGTCGCTTGCTGCTGACAGCAGACCGGGGACCACATAAAAGTAAAAGTTTATACAAATGCTGCAGCAATCAGAGATAAGACACGCTTTATTAGAGGTAAGCTACTTTTATTGTGCAAAAGTACAAAAATCGTTTATGGCCATACTTCAGCTTAAGGTGGGGCTACGCTGCATCTGAGCAACACAAAGCAAACACTAAATAATTCATTTTTTAATATTCAAAGCAAACTCACCCATCCAACCATGTATCTATGCTTTATTTTGCTTAGAGATCACCTTGAACCCCCCCCCTAGACTTCTGATCACCTTGAGTAAGGGCAGATGATTCATGTAGCATTTACTTCCTATAATCCATCTGCTCTTAGCTCAGACATGTATACAGAAGGGTGTGTCTCCCTGAGAAAACCCCTCCTCCCCTCCCGAAGACTCCTGGCATGTATGACATCAGTATCCTAGGAAGTTCTGCTTTAAGTAATAAAGCAACCGGTCTAGAGTAAAGTTGTAGCAAGTGTGAGGTGGATTATTTTATCTGGGTCAACCCTAATTATTATTAATATTATTACAGGTATACAGCTATGTATATAGCCAGGGCCGTCTTTAATATTGATTGGACCCTGGGCACGAAATTTTTTTGGGCCTCCCTCCATGCAGTTTTGTTCTCCACCTGCTTTGAGACATACAGTAAAAAGCAGCTAGACTCAAAATCAGTTTACTGAATCAGATCAGACAGCGATTGGTTGCCAGAGGTTACAGTGTATCATTACCACTCACTGACTGGTTGCTAGAGGTTACAGCACATAATTTATGCTTGTTGATTGGTTGCTAGAGATTACTGTACATCAATACTGCTCACTGATTTTGGAAAAGGGTTTGGGAGTTTCTTCCGCATTTGTAGCGCATAGAGCAGCCCATTGAAATGAATGGGCTGCCCTACACATGACCTACATCTTTATCCACCCTGTCAGTACACCTTTGCATCCTTAAACCCATGCTAACCTCTGCACCCCAAACCTCCCCATCCTCTCCACTCCTCCTCCCCTTTAACTCTACCTGCCTCCTCTGCTCATCTTTGCACCCACCTTACTTACCTCTATAATCCCCTCCTTGCTCACCTGTGCACCCCAAACTGTAATTCCTTCGCTGCCTACCTCTGCACACCCCACACTACCCCCCCCACCCTACTAATTTGCTTACCTTTGCAGAACAGGCTGATGGTAGGCTTAATGACCACAGTTGTAGGCAGGACTTTCAAGTATGCCCTTTACCTCCCCAGTGGGCAGCATTCAGTATAGGTGATGGTGGATATGACCTCCAGGGGGGCATGATATACATATGAATTCTGCCTCTATTTACATATGAATCCTGCCGGTCTGCCGCTTTACATATGAATGCCGTCACTATTTACATATCAATGTCGGTATTTACATATAAACACAGGGTCTGCAGGTGAGTCATCTGTACACAACAATAGGGCAGAGCTGGGCAGTATTAATAACAGAACTTTACACCGAGATATCAGGACACAGCATGGGACTAAAACCTCAAGGGATTAGGGAATTTAAACTGGGATAGTTGCCAAGTATGAGGCAGCTGCTTTGGGCCCCACAACAATGACAGGGCCCAGGGCAGCTGCCCCTTTTGCCCTGCCTTAAAAACGGCCCTGTATATAGCGCCAACAATTCTCACAGTGCTGTAGATATTGTACAATCATATCAGTCTCTGCCTTCAGGAAGCTTACAATCTAAGGTCCCTATCTCATAACTATTCATACACATACTAAGGTCCAATTTAAACAGCACCCAATTAACAAAGCAGCATGTCTTTGCAGTATTGAAGGAAACCTGAGTCCCTGGAGGAATCTCTTGCAAGCACCAGGAGAACATGCAAACTTACTATTAAACTCACTGTATTATGTTAAAGAACAGATACCCATCAAAACCAATTGGAATTTTCAAATCAAAGTATAATAAAATTGAACAAATGTCAGCAGCAGAAGTCTATAAATAGAGTAAATGATGACCTAACAGATAGTGAAGAAAAGCAATTGACAGAAGTTTAAATCAGCATATTCACACTTTAAAAATTAGAAACCTAATTTGCTAAAATGTGTCACTAGTTATATGTTTGTATTTGTATGCATGTAATAAGATCATAAAAATATGATAAAGAAAGCATATAAGAATACCAAAGTTGGGGGCGCATTCGCGGTAGCTTCCAAGATGGCCACGTAAGGCGGGAGCTCCACACTGCCTCAGCCATCCAGTGAACCTAAAGCCGGATCAGGACCAGCGGGACCCCCACTAACAGCGGGATCCGATCGGGGAGCCCCCAGGAGCATTTACATGCCGGGTAGCACAGCTAGGAGGGACCTTGGGCCACAATATTACGCTGATTGCAAACGGGACGATTCCAAGATGGCGGCCGCTACTCAGCCATGAGACCAGCTTTCAGGAGGACAGCAAGAACACAGGCAAGTTCTGACCCCAGCTACACTTGTCTACACCCCCCTGGCTTCCACCAGCATCCCCCACATTACCTCCCCTTCTCCTGCCTCAACAGAATCGCTAATTGAGCGATCGCTAGACACATACAGGCTCTCTCCCATGGGAGAAGCCCCTGCCCGCATGGACAATGTCACTACCCCAGGAGGCCCAGAGATGGATACCCCCCTGAATGCAGGAGACCTGTGCCTCAAACTGTCTGAGCTGCTTGAGAGGGGTCTCACTCATACTGCCAACAAAATCACCAATGACATCCGTTCTGACTTCCAAAACCTGGGAGCCAGAATGGAGGCGATTGAACACAAGCTCAAAATAACAGTGTCCAGGGCCAACCAAAACACCGACCATATACAAATAATTCAGGAGCAATTAGACACAGCCCTTGCCAGGATCGACGATCTTGAAAACCGTTCACAGAGGGACAACTTTAGAATCAGAGATCTGCCAGAGTCCATCACGGACATCCCCAAGACAGTTCAGGAGCTCATCAAAACCCTCATCCCGTCCATAGCTCTGCATAAACTTGAGCTAGACAGAGTGCACAGATCTCTGGGACCACTTAGGAAAGATGGAGCCCCCAGGGATGTAGTGGTCAAGCCTCACTATTACGGGTGAAAGAGGACATAATGAAAACCTCACGCAAGCAAACACACATCTCCTTTCAGGGAAATGACATTCAGATTTTTGCAGACATCTCTCCCATGACCATCCAACGTCGCAGATCCCTCAAACTGTTACTATTGATTCTCTCGCAAAAGGAAATCAAGTACTGGTGGGGCTTCCCCTAAAATGTGTTTTTAAAGGAAAAACCCATTCCTTCACCAGCTTTCCAGAGGGTGAACGGGTGCTTCTTCAATTGAATCTTATATCCCAAGACTCTGTGATGGATACCACAAATCTACAATCAGGATCTGCCAAATGGCCCACACCCACGAGCCCAATCTCCCCTTCGTGGAAAACCATAAAAAACAGGAGAGTGAGGGAACCCATGCCTACCTGAACAAAACAAGGGGCTTTTCTCATTGCATTCTGCTACAGCTCGGCATTGCCTAGCTACTTGTACCGGGACCTACCTACCGGATTTGGTTACACCTGAGAGACAACTCTGGCTCCCCACTCCAAACTTTTATACAGACTCCCCCTGCAGCCCAGAACTTTCAGCTCGAGTCTTCTTTCTGGATCTCCCGTTTGTCCTCAACAAACTGAGGAACATTGGAAAGAACTCTTACTACCCACACTCAACAGAAACACCCATCTTTAGTGTTGCCTGAGAAGGTCACCCTTATATGAACGTTAAAAGACTCCTTTGGAGACCACATGAGGGTGTAGACACTGAACACACTCCAGAGGAAGTGTGGGAAGATGCTAAACTTACCTGATCCTCCACGAACTGTTTGGACGATCTCTCCCATCAAGGCTCCTCAATGTTACTCAGTTTTCGGCTCATGAGGACTCGGGCCACTCCTAATTCTACAGTTCCTCTTAATACCCAAAATGGCCTAACGGCCTAGTTCTATGTTTAATCGCTGGTTGCGATCCTTAATCCAGTTAACGTTACAATTTTCACATTTATTATTTGTTTTTTTTCATGTGATAACTTGCTTTCTTTTCAGGGTTGCCTTTGGCTGAGGCAGCAGTCGTGCGCCTCCACCCATCGGTCGACTATGGAATATCCATACCCGAAGGATGGGACCCAGGCCCAACTTGAGGGCTATGTTTGTTCACCAGGTGATGGTAGGGAGAGACATTTTACTCTCCCCTATCACCTCAGGCCCATTAAGAGCTTTCTCTCTCTACGCCCCCTTCTATTCTCTCTTTCTCTCACTAACCTCTCTTTCACTCCTGCCAGTGCATGGACGTCACCACGCTTGTCGGTTCCTCCAGGTTCCAGGCTCCACTCCCAGCAACATCCAGACCCTCCCTCAACTCCTCTGATGAAGGTAAGTGCTGCCTGTATTGATGTCAACCTTTGTTCCGCTTGCCATGCCTCATAGTCCCACAAATACCCCTGTATTCAGAGTAGTCTCTCACAATGTTCAGAGCCTAAACTCAGTGGTCAAGAGAAAGTGCTCCAAACTTACCACTCACAAAAAGTGGATGTGGTAATGCTTCAGGAGACGCACTTCCCAAGATGGTACATCCCCTCCTTCCTCCACGCTCAATTCCCAAAATTCTATTTAGCAAATGCTGAGGACAAGTCCAAGGGTGTAGCTATTCTATTTGCAAAGAAATGCAAATTTTCAGTGCAGCAGGAGTATAGAGACCCAGACGGCAGATACATCCTAATTAAGGGATTTATCGAGGACCATCTCTTTTCATTTGTCTCCTATTACATCCCCAACAAGGGCCAGGTTAAATTTTTCCAGACAATGTTCCAAGTACTAGGGCCAAAGATAGAATGGACTGTTATCTTTGGAGGAGACTCCAACACAGCCTTCGATCAGTCAATGGATAAGTCGAAACCCCCAGCCTCACAACTAACCCACCCCACCAGGAATAGCTCTAGCATTGCTAAACCAATAAGGATTAGCAGATATATGGCGGGAACTTAATCCGACAAAACGTGACTATACACACTACTCAAACCCCCATCAAGTCTACTCCAGGATAGACCACATATTGATCTCCACTAAACACATCCCCTTTGTCAGCAAAGCCCACATCAATGACTCAGCCCTTTCAGACCACTCCATGGTTCACATTACCTTTCGAGGCCCCCCCACTAGACCAAATAGGACACATTGGACTCTCAATGAATCACTACTTAATGACCCCATTAGAGCCATTGAAATTGAAAAGCTTTAAAAGAATATTTTCTCCTTAATGACATTGATGGCATCTCGGCCGAGACTCTATGGGCAGCATATAAAGTAACGATCCGAGGCAAGATCATTCAGATAGCTACTCAGCTCAAAAAGGAAAGATCCTCGGACATTAATAAATTGGAAAAGGAGTTTGCGATCTTAAGCAAACGCCACAAGCAAGACACCTCTACGGTCTCCATAGCGCAACTTGATTCTGCCCGCTTATCTTTAAACTTAGCGCTCACGGTCAGGGCCGAGAGAGCCATCCGTTGGAATAGTGTAAAATTCTATCAGCACAAAGACAAGATGAGCACTATGCTAGCCACCAAACTAACCCCCAAGTTTCGGTCCCACACATTCCCAAAAATTAGATTAAAAGACGGCTCAACAACTCTAAACCCCCAGCGTATTTTACAAACATTTGAATCGTTCTACTCCAAACTGTACCAGGGAGAGACCAGCACTGACGAGTCCAAAATACACTCCTTTTTAGAAGATCTACCCATCCCCACATTGATAGATGAACATAGGGAACATCATGGAAGCTCCTATTTCAGCAGACAAAGTGCTCGATGTAATCAAGAATCTGATCAGCCCCTGGTCCCGACGGTTTTTCAGTTCCGTACTATAAAACCTTCACAGGAACCCTAGCCCCACATCTAGCCAAATTTTCAATTCTAAAAGAAAGGGAGACCCGGTAGACCCTTACCTTAATGCAGAATTTATTTCAGTCATTCCCAAACCCGATAGAGATTTAGAACTGGTGGAGAACTTTAGGCCCATTTCATTGATCAACAATGACCTAAAAATACTGACCAAAATTTTAGCAAACAGAATAGGATCCTTCATTAACTGCTATATATACCAAGTGGGATTTATCCCAGGACGACAAGGCCCAGATCAAGTGCGACGTGCGATAGACATAATCTCTGTCCTTCAATCAGGGTGAGACAGGGATCTCCCTCAGGAGGGGCTTTTACTATCGTTGGACCTTCAGAAGGCCTTCGACTCTCTCTCTTGGCCTTATCTGTTTGCAGTCCTTAGGCGTTAGGGCTTCGGAGAGAACTTTCTGGAAGTTCTGAGATCCTTGTACCACAACCCTGAGGCAAGGATTAGATTGCAGGGCTATTACTCGGAAAATTTCTAAGGGTACCAGACAAGGTTGCCCTCTATCGCCCCTGATATTGGCCTTGGCAATAGAGACTCTAGCAATAGCAGTCAGGACTAATCCGAATATCAGGGGTGTCCAGTGTGGTCAAACCAACCACAAATGTGCACTATTCGCAGATGATATCCTATTATTTATCACCTCCCCAATCACCTCATTGCCTAACATGTAAATTATTAGATTCCTTCATGGCTGTCTCAGGTCTGCAGATGAACCTGGCCAAATCCCAAGCTCTAAATGTCTCCCTACCCCAATCTGTTGTTGATCATCTGAAACCTGCATTCAAATTTAAATGGAGTGACTCTTCAATCCGTTATCTAGGTATAAATCTCACCCCCAAGATTCAACTACTTTATCAGGCGAATTTCCCCCCCATGTTTCACAAACTCGAATCTGACTTCAAAACCTGGTCCTCATTCCAACTATCATGGCTTGGTAGAATCAATTCCATCAAGATGACCCTACTACCCAGGCTCCTCTACCTCTTCAGATCACTTCCCATAGCGATTAAAAGAGATCACCTCAGAGAATTCCAAAAGAAAATCATCAAATTCATTTTGGGGAAAAAGGGTCATAGCATTGCCCAACGCGTCCTATTCAGCCCCAAAACACAAGGGGGTCTTGGACTACCCAACCTCCTATGGTATTATAAAGCTACTAGATTAGCGCAGCTATCCATGGTGTACTCTAAATATGAGAAACCAGATTGGATCCAAATGGAAAGACAAGCGGTCCCAGAATATACCTTAGACTATCTCATGTGGTGCCCCCAAAAAGCTAGACCTCCCATAATGTCTCCCACTCTCTCCCATTCAAGGGACAAACTATGCCAAATACCCTCCCTAACCTCTGATATTCGCCCTTTAGCGCACATATTTGCAACCCAAAATTCTATCCAGGCATGAACATCAAATCTTTCCAATGGTGGTTGGACAAGGGAATATACCGTATTGGACACTACTTCTCGAGGACAGGACCGCTGTTCCTGAAACACTGCATAAATAAACTTGATCTGCTAGTATCAGAGAGATTTCGTTTTCATCAAATCTCTCACTTCCTCTCTTCCATCTGGAAGAACAAATCCCTACCCCCTGAATTCACAAACTATGAACGCTGGTGTGGACAGGCGGCGGAACAGAGGGGGGGATTTCAATAATATATGCAGCGCTTTCTAAACTCTTTTCCAGGTTTCCATATATGGATGCATGGGAGAGTGATCTACAAGGGGCCTGGGACCTGGAGGACTGGCACCAAGCAATAGCAAGAGCTTTTAAAGGTATAATGAACGTCTCCCTTGTTGAAGCCAACTTAAAAGTAATCACCAGATGGTACCTGGTCCCCACCAGACTGGCCACTATGTTTCCCTCAGCCTCTCCACTGTGCTTTAGGGAATGTCACACCCTCGGGTCCATGATCCACGTATGGTGGGAATGCCTGAATATCAGAGGATTTTGGAACAGAGTGTTCAACCCCATCAGGAAAGTTACGGGAAGCTCAGTTCCAAAATCAGCCCAAGTGGCCCTCCTGAATTTCCCCATACCGCTAACCCCCAAATACACCCAAAAATTAATTCTCTTTATCCTTTTGGGGGCAAAAATCACAATTGCAAAAGCATGGAAAAAACCCAAGGTCTCCTTTCACGCAGCGAAAAATAAAATATCGTGAATCATGACCCAAGAAAAAATGGCTAGTTCCATTCTGGACACCGCCAAATCATTCCAAGCAACATGGGGACCCTGGGCCAGATATGTAGGTATCCCACTCATCCCTGGAACCTAAATTACAAGCAATAAGCGCTATCTTTGGACTCTGGCTTCACTCCCCCACTTTCTCTTTCTTTCTCCTGTTTCTCTTCTCTCTTTCTTCAATGTAAAATGATTGATGACCAAAACCAAGTTTGAATATAGTTGTCTTCTACCTGTCACTGACATCTAAATAGCAGACAGTGGAGGAGTGCCATAGGTTGAGTACCTAGAAAAACACTGCTGACATGGGATTGTTCCCTCCCTTGCTATACCTCACACTGTTTGATTACTTAGCATTTCGGAAACCACTGTCATTACCAAATAGCTTGGTTGTGTAACTCCACAGAAAGCTCCAGCCCCTTCTATCCTTGGATGCCGTCTCATGACACAGTATGCACCTGATTGGGGTGTCATGAGTGACAGTCCAACATAATGCCTTGTTAGCAGTCAGGATATATTTCCCAGCTATTTCTGTTTGTCCACATTTACCAACTTGCAACAACTTCGAGCCAATGTTTTAAAGTGTGATATTTGTATAGTTTGACAACTAAAGTTATGAAGAAGATATTTTTTTTTTACCTTATGTATTGCAGATGTCATTTTATTTCATGCAATTTATTTTCAATAAACATTTTATAACCCCAAAAAAAAGAATACCAAAGTTACAAAATACAGTTACTTTAAAGTCTTTCAATTTTCTAACTTCCATCCACTGATACTCAGTCCCCCGCCTCTCCATTTGCCAGTAAGAACCATTGGAAATGTCAGATTCTTCTGCGTATGGGGAAGCTTGTGACCTTCTTCCTTTACTACCAGGAGGTAGAATCTAGGCCTAAGTAGCTAAATGCCACTTGATATGACATTGTAGTTTCCGTTTTACCATGTTCCAATCCTATATTAAGCCAATTATATAAGGTTTTAAAAAAATGAGTGTACATTTTCAAACTAACCTTTTGGTCTATGTTGTCTCCCTGCTTCTTTGTCAATAGATCAAGAAAAAATGAATCAACTTGGTTCTCTGTAAGGCTCTTTAACCACTTTAATACTGGGCACTTTTACCCCCTTCCTGCCCTGGCTAATTTTTAGCTTTCAGTGCTGTCACACTTTGAATGACAATTGCGCTGTCGTGCAACACTGTACCCATATAAAATTTTTATCATTTTGTTCACAAAAATAGAGCTTTTTTCAGTGGTATATAAAGCGGAGTTCCACTCGTTTGTAAGTTTATTAAAAGTCAGCAGCTACAAAAATGTGTAGCTGCTGACTTTTAATAAACAGACACTCACCTGTCACACGATCCAGCGATATGGCCGCCCGAAGCCTGGCACCTCTTCCCCGCCTCTCTGTGGTGCCGGCATTGCAAGCGTGGGCACCCGGCTGTGACAGCTTGAAGTTGAGTCGCGCTGCACTTAGTGGCCAGGCAATCTTCTGGGACCTGTGACATGTCCCAGAAGATTGCAGAGAGGGAGGGGAAGAGGAGGAGTTTCCTAGGTGGCGAGGTGGCAAGAGCAGGGAACTGGATACCTGTCAAAACTAGGTACCGCTCCCCCCAAAAAATGACACGCCAAATATGGCATGTAAGGGGGCGAGGAGTGCTTAAAGCAGAAGTTCCACTTTTGGGTGGAACTCCGTTTTAATCACCACAGCATTTAATTTTTTGCAAAACAAACAAAAAATGCATTTTCTTTGTTTCTGTTATAAAATGTTGCAAATAAATAATCTTTCTTCATAAATTTAGGCCAAAATTATTATTATTATTATTATTCAGGATTTATATAGCGCCAACAGTTTACGCAGCGCTTTACAATATAAAAGGGAGTCAATACAGTTATAATACAATAAAATACAAGAGGATTAAGAGGGCCCTGCTCAGAAGAGCTTACAATCAAAATGTATTCTTCTACATTTCTTTGGTGAAAATACCCCAAATCAGTGTATATTATTTAGTCTGTTGGAAAGTTATAGAGTACACAAACTATGATATATATATATATATATATATATATATATATATATATATGAAAATCGATCAATCCTGATGTACTGACTGCCTGTCTCATTTCTTGAGGCACGTAAATGCCAGGACAGTACAAATATCCCCCAAATGACCTCTTTTTGGAAAGTAGGCAGTCCAAGGTATTTAGTAGGAGGCATGCCAAGTTTTTTGAAGTTGTAATTTTTTTGTCACAATTTTTTGGAAAATGAAGGAATTTTAAAAAAAAGTTTTAATTTTTTTTTTTACGTACTATCACCAATGCAGTACAGCATCATCATATAACTGGTGTGGCGGTGATCAGGGACAGTGAATGGTGACAGTATGTAAAACAAATAAAATAAAATAATAAACAAATAAATCATTTTTTTTTTACAATTTCTTTTCTACATGCAGTGACCAGAGCAATACAGTGTTATCATAGTACTACTCTGGGGAGGTGACCTGGATTTTTTTTTTCTGCACACTATGGTTGCTTATAACTGTGAATTTTACAGTTATAAACAACAATTTTTTTCTGAGTGAAAACTACTCATTCAGTGTTTACTATTGTGATTAACCACATGGTACAGATGCACTGTAATTGGTCCTGTCTGTACCATGTGAAGACTGTGACCAATCACAGAGCGCATGTAACAAAGCCTTTCATTGTGTACAACTGTTATGTGATCTGCTGTGATTGGCCACAGCAGTCACATGGTACAAGGATCTGTCATTGGCCACGTCTGGTGGACACGGCGGGTAACACATCGCGCTGGAGCATGGATCAACATCAGTGCTCCCGGCCGTCATTTTACAATAGGCTGGACAGGAAGATGTTAAATAAAGGTAGTGTGACATACATACAATATCTAACATAGTATGTGCAAAGGTGTTGGAGGGAAACATTTCCACTGTAGCAATTTATAACATGAAGAGCCAAAAAAGTAGTGCATGCTACTCTATGTTTAAGGTGTGTAGCACCTTGATGTTTAGGCAGGGTTACTCTTAAATTTACCTGCCAGGTGTAGTTACCTTGGCTCATTGTTAGGGATCAACTGAGTTCACCCTAAGTCTGGAATTACTGCACTTCTCTCTTCTGCCGCTAGGTGGCCATGTACCTGGTGACATTAGATAAGACACGGGCAAAGCAAGGACAGATTAGGAGTATATGGGGTATCTCAGACAATTGGCAGGGGTTTTCTTAAATCCCTTGGCCTGCTGGGAGAACCTATACTTTTGGGTGGAGTCAGGTGATCGGGGTTCTGTGCCATCTGGACAGCTGTCTGGGTGGATGAATTTTGTATTGCCCGGGCTGCTAGGCCAGAGTTTGGGCCTATCCCGGGCACCTCTGGCTGCTAGGCTGTCTGAGGGCCTATCCAGAAGCAAGAGAGCAGCGTGGGATTGCAGTCCATCCAGAAGTGATGATTCTGCCAACCGGAGAACCTGTCGTGGTCGGAGGTAGAGGGGAAGCTGTCGCACTAAGGGACCAACCGCCTTATTACCTTGGACCACATTGAGTAGCTGAAGCAAGTTCCGGAGCAGTATTCTCACCAACCAGGGATGGTAAAAAATCGGGAAACTTCAGCAGATGTCAAGCCAGGGACCCAGCCAGCGGAGGTGACGCTTGCAGAGCAGCCTTGTGTGCCAAGCCAGAGATCGAGAGAGCCAGTGGGGTGAAACTTGAGAAGTATCTGGTGTGCCAAGCTAGGGACCCAGCAGAGAAGCAGGGGTGACGCTTGCGGAAAATACTTAAGTGAAGATTGGAAGAGCTCAAGGGATTCGGTGGCAGTGAATCAACAAGTCTAGTGAGAGAGACTGGGAGCGCAGTGGGTTGAAAACCTACAAGAAGTGACTGTAGAGAAAGTAAAGGAGTTTGTTACAACTTGTGTTAGGAATTGTTCTAAGACTGTTGACATAGGAGACAGCGCTCTTACACATGCAGATGTGCTGCCTTTCCCTGCATGGCTGTCTACCTGTAGAAGTCTCGGAGTCTGCTAATAACCATTGCAACTACCTAAGGGTGTCCTGGCCCTTAACCCTCTCTCCCACAGTTCTGTTCAAGAGAAATGAAAACTCTTTGCATTAAAGAAGTGTCTGGCGCCCATGAATCTACTTTACACAACATCCACTATGCCTTACAACCCACTCTATATGGAAGGATGTCAGCAGCTCTTGGCTTGGGAGGCTCTCATTAGACTTAAGGAGGCCTCGGACTTTGCTACAGGTGTAATGTTCAATATGTAGGATATGCCTATTGAAATCTCTAAACAAGAATTTGGGATCACTTCTGTGGGAGCCAAAATCCCACTGCTACTCATAATTCAAATGTATCCAGACATTTTTTTAGGTGACTATAGGGGGTCATGTCCTCCTTTACCCTTCACAGAATAGGGTCGATTTTTCCAGCACCGAAAAAAACGTGATTTGCATGTGATGATTTTCAGGTTGCATTCCAGGATTTTAAAAGTGTAAAACCACAGGTAGGATGTGAACTTACACAACAAACAAACACATTTTTTTATATGTTGTTTTGATTGCTTGTTCCCATTAGTTACTAATTTTTTGTTAAAGGCTGCATTTTATGACATCCTTTAGTGCAGAGACTGATGTGCAATATGTAAAGTGCTGCTAAATTGTCAGCTATATAGCTTTAGATGTAGGTTTGATATTGTTTTAGGGCTTGACAGGGAGAAGTTCCCCTAATTCTGAAGGCATCCTGACATTAGTTGAACCCAGCTGAGAAGCCAGGTGGTTTGTCGTGGTGTTCCACCATATCCATATATTTTTATAAAGTTTGAAAACTGGTGATAGGAACCTGACTTTCCACCTGAGCTCACCACACAAGTGTTTTTCTTATGCCGCGTACACACGGTCGGACTTTTCGTCTACAAAAGTCCAACGGACGCTGACGGACTAAAGCTGGCTGGTAATCCGATCGTGTGTGGGCTTCTCCGGACTTTCAACTGACTTTTTTAGCCTCAAATCCGACGGACTTTAGATTTGAAACATGCTTCAAATCTTTACGTCGTAACTACGATGGACCCCGAAGTCCGCTCGTCTGTATGCTAGTCCGACGGACAAAAAAACGACGCATGCTCATAAGCAAAAACTAAACGGAAGCACTCGGTCTAGTAAAACTAGTGTTCGTATTGTAGGTAGCACATTCATCACGCTGCCAAATCTGTGATCGTTGAATGCAGCGCATTTTATTTCTTCTTTACGAATGCTCTAAAGAACGAAGGTGTTTTGCTGTTCATAATCAGAGTTCTCCCAAACTGATTTCTGGATTCTTTTTCTCTTTGATCTCATGAATGATATAGTATGCATTTTAAAAACAATGTTTCCATACTAATAATACTTTTTCCCCTTTTTTTTTTTTTTTTTAGGTTTGTAAAGTTACCACAAAGAACCCATTATTCTATTTTTTTTTTATAGTGATTATTTTTTAGTTTTTAGATAAAGTTAACCCAAAGCACCGTTTTTGGTTATGTAAATTTTTTTATTTTCAAGACTTACCACTTGAACATTATTAACATTAGTAATGTATTTTTGGTGTGTTTTTTCCAAACTCAATGAGATTGTTGTCCCTTGTTAATTTAACATTGTGTGTAAAATCAATGATTTAAAAGAAAACACATAAAGTCTTTTGCTAAACTCAAAAAAGATCCATTTATTCATGGTCAAAATAAAATAAAGAGGAAGTCAACGCTGGCAAAAGTCGGTGTACAAGAAAATTGGGATCTTGCGGAGTCCATATAAGAGGGAGCACAATCTGGTCCAAGAATCCCAGAGATCAACAGCACCAGCAGATGATCTAGATGTCCCCAGACTGTGGTCCTACAACAGCCTGCGTCTTCTGTCAGACCAGACTGAACCCAGGTCATCACTTTCTTCTCTTCCCTGCAGCCTTTCCTCCACGCTGCCCTGCAGCCTTCCCTGTAGCCTTCTTTGGAGGCTGTGGCTGTGGTGTTTCAGTTGTGGCAGGAGGAGGAGGAGGAGGAGGAGGAGGAGGAGGAGGGGGGGCTGCCTCATGTAGTTGGGTGTTTTGTGTTAGCGTGCCCTGCAGCCCCTTATGGATTGTTTCCCCAAATAGGCGCTCACAAATGAGGCGCTGCTCCCAATCCATCTGAAGAAGCCTGCTGGCTAAGTAGCAGCCATAGGATTCTTCCGCTTCGGGGGGGCTCCTTAAAAAACGGGTGGCCTCTTGCATGAGGCGCAGGGATGCGTCCTGTGTGACCATCCCCTTCCTGGCCCTTTTTTTGGGAAGGTGGAGGGGAGGCACTTGGGATTCGGTCAGGCTCCTACTGGGCCCAGCCACCTCACTTGGCCCAGCCACCTCACTTGGCCCAGCCACCTCACTGGGAGCAGCCACCTCACTGGGAGCAGCCACCTCCTGCCTGACACTGGGCCCAGCCTCCTCCAGGATGATGGTGAATCCGGCCTCCTCCAGGCTGTCCATGGGCCCGGTCTCCTCCTGCCTGCCACTTTCCCCACATTCCTCCTGGATGGACTCATCCTGTGTATAAAAAAAGGACAATAGTTTGAGTATATTTTTTTGGGTTCATCAATGACACACAGTTTGCTTCTCATGAATAGCAAATTCAATGTGAATACATCTCTTTAATAAAAGAGTCTAATCAGACACCCTAATTATTTCAAGCAGGTGCCAAACATATTTAGCCACTACTGTCAATTGATATGTATACACAATTTTGAGTGCAAAATTATTTTAGATAATTATAACATCCAGTTAACATCATTAATATTAGTACAGTAAATATTTGTTAAAATAATTTACCTGACTCCAGATGGTCATATCCGGTTCATCCAGGATGGAAGACCCAGCTTGCTCCTCATCAGCCTCTGCTGGGGTGGAGGGAAGGGTGGAGGGAAGGGTGGAGGGAAGGGTTGAAAGTGATGGCCTGGCTTCATTCTGGTCATCAAGAAAACGGAGTTGATTGTAGTACCACAGCCTGGGTACATAAACATCATCTGCTGATGCTCCTGATCTCCTTGATTCCTGGATCTTCTTATGCTCCCTCTTATACATGTTCCTCCAGACCCCAATTTTCTTGAGCAATGTCTCCATTGTTGCTTCCGGGATGGTCGCCTGGACAAAGGACAGAAGTCTCTCCAGCGTTGACTTCCTCACATGCTTTGCATAATACTGAGGGTGTTTCACCTCCCACAAATTCCTCATCTCTCGATATTTCGAAATAAAAGCTGTAAGGAACTCTGGATCCTTAAATAGGGGATTCATTATATCTGGAAAAGATGAAGTCACAAGACAAAAAACACTTTTATTATAGGTTTCTGCTAACCCCTCATCATCTTCTCCCTATGTAGGCCTCATCAATCTATCAAGCCATATAGGCCGCTTGCTACAAAGTCATGACCATAAAACCCAAAAAAAAAAATATATCTAAAATTACCTTCGTTTTGTAACGTCCTGGTCCACTATCACCTACGCACAGAACGTACGTACGACACGTGCGCAAGGGCCCTCTTTACATACTACGCATGTGTGAAACTCCGCCTGCGTCGCCCGCCCCTGACGTTCGAAATTAACTCATGTTCTCCGCCCCCTAATTCGACGCACAGAACGTACGTACGACACGTGCGCAAGGGCCCTCTTTACATACTACGCATGTGTGAAACTCCGCCTGCGTCGCCCGCCCCTGACGTTCGAAATTAACTCATGTTCTCCGCCCCCTAATTCGACGCACAGAACGTACGTACGACACGTGCGCAAGGGCCCTCTTTACATACTACGCATGTGTGAAACTCCGCCTGCGTCGCCCGCCCCTGACGTTCGATTTTAACTCATGTTCTCCGCCCATTTTTTGTTACGGCGCGTAGTGGAGTAAATAATGGCGGAGACACCTGACATGTTGACGACCTCAGGTAGTGGAGACAGCCCGGAGGCTGGAACGTCAACAAAATCTGTGAGGCCTAGATTTAAGGCCTCTAATATGAGTTTTAAAGAGATGGTGGAGATGGTGGCCATTCTTCACAAAGACGACTATGATGGGAAGTATGGGCCGTACGCACGGCCAAATTTGCGCAAGGCCAAAATAATGGCGAAGGTCGTGGACACTTTGCAGGCATCTTTTGGGGTCCAGCGCTCCAAGGATCAACTTCGAAAAAGATGGTCTGACCTGAAACTCAGGGAGCCGGATCAATACAGACGTATCCGGAAAGTTCTTAAAAAAAGTAAGTACTTGTCGTGTTTTTCTCTTGTGTTTATTACCTTGTATACTGCTCCATGTGCTTTTCCTTCCTATACGATTTTTTTGTTCATCGTTTTAAACGATCTTTTAATAAACTTCGTTACATATCTATAGATAGATCTATCTATATATATATATATATATATATATATATATATATATATATATATATATATTTATATATATATATATATATATATATATATATATATATATATATATATCTATTATATAGATATATAGATATAGATAGATAAAGATATATATATATATATATATATATATATATATATATATATCTATATAGATATAGATATATATATATATATATATAGATATATAGAGATATATATAGAGTGAGATATATATATATAGAGAGAGAGAGAGAGAGAGAGAGAGAGAGAAATATATAGAGAGAGAGAAATATAGAGATAGGTAGATAGATAGATAGATAGATAGATATAGAAATGTAAAACATTCTTTTTGAATATTTTAAGTTATCTTTTTTTTTGCTTTACATTTAGTTAGATATTTATAGATTTTGTTCCAGATATAGAGAGAGAGAGAGAGAGAGATCAAAAGATTATTAACTATATTTTGAGATATTGATATCTAGATATCTATCTATACGATATGTCTTTATAATTTTAAATATTGAGGTAAAATAGGAACTCTACACAAACCACTTCACTACAAATGTTGGAAAATTACTATGTACTAAAATATCTGTGTGCTAAGTAGATTAATAATTTTTTGTTTCACATAGGGGAAAAATCACTCAGCCAACAAGAAGACAGTCCACCCCAAGCCAAACATGATTGGGAAATCAGCCCAAGTCCCACTGAGGATGTGGAGGAAGGAGAGGTGGGCGACATGGGCACCCCACCAGGTGAGTGTCTGACACACCAGCTTACGGTAATCTATGCATGGCTGCCTTTTGTTTAATGTCATTTGTCTACTCTATTTTAGGGGATCTGGTTGTGCTTGATTCAAGCAACAGCGCCACCCCCGAGGATGTGGAGGAATTATGCTACATGGGCACCCCACCAGGTCAGTGTCTGAGACAACAGCTTTATTATGGTAAGGTAAACTATGTATGTGTGCATATTTCTAAAGACATTTTTTTGTTTCATTCCACTTTAGGTACAACAAGAAGTGACTATTTCACCTCAGAAAGTGCCCAACGGCTAATTGGTCAAATAATGGCCTGGAATAAGGACATCGATGAAATGCGGCTGGATCGTATGCAGCAGGAAATGAAGGACATGATTGATGTTTTGGGTCGAATCTAAATGCCCTTTTTGAAACCCCAAAACATCAATCATGTCCTTCATTTCCTGTTTTGCTGACCCCATTCTGGGCCTTCTCTTTATTTTTTTGGCTGAACAGAAATGGCTGTTTAACCTAATTTAAAAAAGGAGGGCTGTTTCTCGTAAATACCTAAAAAATCCACAAAAAAATAAAACTTGATTTTCTCAAAAACCAAAAAAAAAAAAAAAACTTGATTTTAAAAAAAACAAAAAAATAAAAAAACTTGATTTTAAAACAAAAAAAAAAAAAAAATTTGATTTTCTCTAAAACCCAAAAAAAAAAATAAAACTTGATTTAAAAAACCCCCCCCCCAAAAAAAAACTTGATTTTAAAAAACCAAAAAAACTAACAAAACTTGATTTTCAAAAAAACAAAAAAATAAAAAAACTTGATTTTCAAAAAAACCAAAAAAAAAAAAAAAACTTGATTTTAAAAAACCAAAAAAACTAACAAAACTTGATTTTCAAAAAAACAAAAAAAATAAAAAAACTTGATTTTCAAAAAAACCAAAAAAAAAAAAACTTGATTTTAAAAAACCAAAAAAACTAACAAAACTTGATTTTCAAAAAAACAAAAAAAATAAAAAAACTTGATTTTCAAAAAAACCAAAAAAAAAACTTGATTTTAAAAAACCAAAAAAACTAACAAAACTTGATTTTCAAAAAAACAAAAAAAATAAAAAAACTTGATTTTCAAAAAAACGAAAAAAAATAAAAAAAAACTTGATTTTAAAAAACCAAAAAAACTAACAAAACTTGATTTTCAAAAAACCAAAAAAAATAACAAAACTTGATTTTCAAAAAAACAAAAAAAATAAAAAAAAACTTGATTTTCAAAAAAACAAAAAAAATAAAAAAACTTGATTTTCCAAAAAACAAAAAAAAAAAAAAAAAAAGCCTGTTTGCGAAAATCAAAAAGCCAAAAATATTTTTTTGTGGATTAGGTAGAAATATTTAAATATAATTATATTTTTCTACATTATTAAGATATCATTATATTTTTGTCTATGAACATTTTATACTAAATGCAGAACTGAATGCATAACAACCATTAATAAAAACATCTCCTTATAGGAATTAAATAAATGTGTGGTTTGTTATTTCAAGGCTCAGTATCAGTTTGGTTATATAATTGTAAAAAAGTTGTTTACAGTGGCAATGGAGCTTATTTAGACATTTAAAATTAAATTACAGTTGGCACTACAACTGCTCGACCATAACCTAGGAGACAGCCTAAAAGAAAGGCAAGCAATAAATATAATGCAAGATTTCATCAATATTTTTTTTATTGTAAAAAATTAAATATCCTGGCCCATTGCAATGGCCCCCCTACCCATAAAATAATTAACATATTGCTGTCTAACTTGACGGGCACTTTGGGGGGCCAAGCCAGTATGGACAGTATCCAGGCCCGTAAGGTTGGCATCTATTTGTCCGGCCTCAGGCCCAACTGTGCCTATATAATTCTGAGAATGTTTGTTTAAAAAGTTGTGCAGAATGCAGCACGATAAAATGATAAAATTAAGTTTGTATTCCGCCAAATTAATGGCTGTTTGAAACAGGCGGAACCGGCTGGCCAGAATTCCAAACGCATTCTCAACCACTCTTCTAGCTCTGGCCAGCCGGAAATTAAAAACCCTCCTCTCCGGGGTGAGGGTTCTTTGGGGGAATGGCCTCATGAGGTGCTTGCTGAGAGTGAAGGCTTCATCGGCAATGAAGACAAAGGGGAGTCCTTCCACGTTATCCGCATCAGGTGGCAATCCCAGGCCACCACTCTGGAGACGCTGGCAGAACTCCGTCTGGGCAAATACTCCTCCATCCGACATCCGGCCATTCTTCCCCACGTCCACATATAAAAAATCATAGTGTGCCGACACCACCGCCATTAAAACAATACTGTGGAACCCCTTATAATTAAAATAGTATGACCCCGAATGGGGTGGTGGCACAATGTGGACATGTTTCCCATCTATAGCCCCTCCACAATTGGGAAAGTCCCAACGGCTGGCAAAATGGGATGCCACAGTCTGCCATTCCTGTGGCGTTGAAGGAAACTGGGGAATCAAACAAGAAAACCAAAATCAATTAATTTGGAAGCTAACATTGCAAGAAAATTAGACAATTAAAAACATTATTCCCCAGCATCAGTATAACATTCAATAATTTAATTCTTCTGGAATAACTAATATGGAAAGGCACACTTATCAGATTGCTCACCCCCTCTGATGGAACATTGATTACATTTTAGGGGGTTGTGAAATCCCTAAAAAAGATTACTTTTAGGACACGCAGGAATTTAGGGACTAAAAAGGCTACAAGACTGCAGTTGTCGCACTCTGCAGGTGCAGTTGCTAACCAGCTTACAGTAAATGAGGTAATGTAAAAAGGCATTCATGTTGCAAGGAGTACACAATCACATGCAAGGGCAATTAATGAAAACACTTTGAGGCTTGCATATGATTTGATGATGGAAATCAGCAGAGCTTCTGCTCATTTACTAAAGCACTGGAACAAATGCACCTGTAGAGTGCACATGCATTTTGCAAAGTGCAACATATATTTGCTTTAGACAAATCAACACCACAGAACATTCAAGCTAATTTTTACGAGGGGGGGGGGGGGGGGGGTTGTGAAATCTAGATAATTGCTATTTAGCAGCACACTATTTGGAGTGAGTTTAGGTGGGGGGGGGGGTTGGGAAATCTAGCTAATTGCTAAGTATAAGCACACTAAATACACTCAAACAAAATACATTCAAAATGAGTAGACTAGGTGGATATGTTCCCATCACTTCATGCTGGGGAGGTTATTGAAGGAAAATATACATGCATGACAAAAAATAACAGGAAAAAAATCCAGCATGTGTGAGGATAAAAAGGGGACATTCACACTATATTGCAATGATGGTAAGTAGTGTTTGAAGCAAGAAATACATTACATTATCAAAGATTACATAAAAGAACATGTGATGCTAATAAAAGAAAAATATCTTACCTTAATATAGTCCTTCTGCAGGACCTGGATGATGGCAGAACAGGTCTCTGGGATAATGATCCCCAGAGCCTGGGGGGAGATGCCTGTCGAGAACTTAAGGTCCTGCAGGCTTCTCCCTGTGGCCAAATACCGCAAGGTAGCGACCAGCCTCTGCTCCGGAGTGATGGCTTGCCTCATGCAGGTATCCTGCCTGCTGATATAGGGGGTCAGCAAAGCCAACAAACGGTCAAAAACAGGGTCCGTCATCCGGAGAAAGTTCCTGAAATCCTCAGGATTATTCTCACGGATCTCACGGAGCAAAGGCATGTGACAGAACTGGTCACGCTGAAGCAACCAATTCTTGGTCCATGAACTCCTCCTCGCCCTGTTCATGGACTGGTCTTGGGCTGAAGAATAAACTACAGCACCAAGCACATACAATGCACGAGCTCGACGACGAGTACGTACAGGTAACATGGTTTCAAAACGGTCGGCTGGTCAGAACGCACTAAACAGAACGCACTGAAGAACAGCAAGGCCTGTGAAGAACGACCTGAAAATCAGGAACGAGCGGCCAATAAAACAAAGATTTCTCAATGCCAACTGACCAAACGCACTGAAAAGCAGATACAAACCTCACAAGCACAGACTGAACAACAGTTAAAACGAACTGAAAAATACGAGTCTCACAAGCGCGAATCGTCTCTCACCAAACTTCTACTAACACGAGATAAACACGAGATTAGCAGAAGGAGCCCAAAGGGTGTCGTACGGGCTATTGAACTTCCGTTTTATAGTCTCGTCGGACTTGGTGTACGTCACCGCGTACTAGGCTGTCGTACTTTTGTGTGGTCGTGTGTAGGCAAGTCCGTTCGTAAGAAAGTCTGCCGCAAGTCCGCCGAAGGTACGTCGGAAGTATGTCGGACAGGCTGTCGGACTTTTGTAGATGAAAAGTCCGACCGTGTGTACGCGGCATTAGTCCTTCTTTCTTGGAAGGCTCCCGGACAGTAAGAAATGAGATGTGCAAGTAATACTTGCCGGTACATGCCAAATCACTGACATTTGACTGGAAATGTTCTTTACTGGATACAGACCACTACAGAATTTCTAATACACTATTTTACTATTTTGCAGCCTGTTAACTAAAGGCCCCCATATCACACACTAGGGTTGAATTGCTAAAGGAAAATGGGCTGTGTTTCCTCAGCTTAATGAACGAGGTTTCATCATCCAATCATGTGCAAGCAAAAATATTGTTTTTTTATTTTTCTTGAAAGTAATTGGGTACTCTTGTAAAGTGAATTTTCATCACATTCACTAAGCTAAGGCAAAAATCCATCATTGTTTAACAAAGGGGCCCTCCTGTCTGTAGTGATGTATTAGTGGGATGATAATTAATTAGTTATTATTAGTATGATGCAAATAATTTCCAGCAGCAACCCGATTCTTCCAGAGAGATGAAATTATTGAAACTTCAGACAGAACAAAATCCATAAGATACTTGTAACAGACGACAAAATCCAACAGAGTAAATATATAATAGGTGACAGGCTATTTGTGCAGCATTCAGACACCTTCAGAGAACCTAGTTCCTTCTGTCACCCGTTAGCCAAAACAGGTTTCCTTCTTGTACACCTTGCCCCCCCCCCATGGGTGACAAGGGCTGAGCAATTAGATTGGCCCTTTGTATTAGGCCTTTGATCTGCTTCTGTCTTTCAGAGTGACAGATAATGACCCCTAGCCGTAAACAGCTGCAGTCATAAACTGCCTTAATTTGCATTCTTGCATATTAACATTAACATAGCACAGAGTCCCCTTTGATATATGGAGTAAATCTTGCTTGGTCATTATCCCCTTTGATCAACAAGTCCCCTTTGATATAAGTAATTAGATAAACAGATAAACAGATACCAATGTGGCCCTGCAAAACATCCTTTTGATGTGTAAAATGGATTTGTCAACTGCCTTTTCTGGAATGTTTGTATGTGATACATATGTATACATGTATACATATAATACAATATATAAAATACATACACACACGTGCATATATATATATATATATATATATATATATATATGATAATACAAGTTACCTAGGAGAACATACCGTATTTTTCGCTCCATAAGACGCACCTGACCATAAGCCGCACCTGGGTTTTAGAGGAGGAAGACAAAAAAAAATATTTTGAGGCAAATGGTCTCAATGTAGATATGGAACAAAAAGGTGCTATGCAGTCCGGAGCAGATCCAGACAGGTGGCTGGTGTCCGGTTCTATACAAGTAGCTGTGCGGCGGCAATCACAGGCGGGCTTAACACACTACATTCCTGGTGGTCAGGGAGGAGAGGAAAGACAGAGCTGTGCAGTCACAGACAGAGGGACAGAGCCAGGCAGATAGATTGTATCCCGGGTCGGGGGGGGGGGGGTCTGGTCAATATTCGCTCCATAAGACGCACAGACGTTTCCCCACACTTTTTTGGGGGAAAAACTGTGTCTTATGGAGCAAAGAATATGGTAACTTAAATCATGCTCATTTACATCAGAATGGAGTAACAAATTCTCCCATGTCACTATGAATAAGCCTCGGGTCTTCACTGTCTTGCAAAGCTGGCAGATTCTTCAGCATCAAGCAACCCATCATTTTACACCGTCTTTTTAATCAGTGTATAATCAGTGTTATCAGTGTATAGAGTATCAGAGTTTGTCACCACTCTGAAAAAGTGCTCTACAGTACAAAAGCTATCAGGAGTGACTGCTGCTGTAGCTTAGTGAGCAGTGATTCATTTTCTTTCCTGGCTGAATCACTGGAGTGCAAGGAACTAGAACAGCACCTGTGAATTTAGCAGTAGAGCCTACGGTGAGCTAGTCACCCTCTGCATATATAGATATCTCCCTAAATGTCACACTTTTCTTGATACAAAATGGAGTCCTATTCCTTCTGCTTTCTACTGTCCAAAAATAACAAGATAATTAAAACAGGGAGACCCCCTTTTCACAGGAGGGTAGAAGTGGGAACTAAAGTAAAGACATCTCATTACTGGTGTCCTTGAGCACCTACCAACAGCTAAACATCTATGGTATTGTGGCCTTACCCTCCAAAACAATGAAACTCAGACCTCTGGGTCCAATTGTGCATGTGGTAATCTAGCTTCAGTGTGTCCCTCCCAGAATTTTAGTGCACCTAGGATGTACAAGTGCTACGTCGAAATCTATGAGAGAGCAATTTTAGCAATAAACTGTATTTAAGCTTGCTATAAACAGATCAAAATTTTGGACCAGCCGAACTTGTGTGTATGGCCATCCCTGTTCGACAAAAATCGATTGCTAGATCAACTTCTGTAAAATGGACAAGTTGAAAACCTTTTTTTTTGATCAGCAGCTGTAGATGGTAATCAGTGTACTCTGACAGCGCCTGGTGCTGCTTTCAAAAAAGAATGTCCCGGCCGGCTGGGGGGATGCTTGAGTGGATGGAGGAATCTCTTTGATTTTTTTTTTTCATTTAGTCCACTGGCTGAATGAAAAAAAACAATTCATCTTTGACCAGCTTTAGGCTAGGCTCGCATTATGTGCGACCGTGGGGCACAGCAGGGGGTACGGTGCGTCCCTGTTCACCATTTCAGAATTAGGTCCGAATTTTGGCTGAATTTAGATGTGAAACGGAGCCAAAGGCGTACAGAACTCTTCTGCTGTGCGCTCCACAGCCGCCCTAGAGATATGTGAACTGGCTCCATTGAGAGCCGGGCACAATCTCCTGTCATGCGAATTGGATGTGGGGAAACCCACAATAATGTGAACTCAGCCTTAATTAGAAAACTACCAGACTAAACTGATGAAAGGCCAGCACTTGCGGGACTATATAACATGTACCACTGAAAATAGTGGAACACCAGTACTGCCACTCAGTGGTCTCCCAGGTAGCTATGGGACACTTGTTACAGCACTTGATGCCCACCTAGATGATGAGCTTACCTTGGTATTATGTTAAAGGCAGGCTTGTGGATGAATAAAGTACCCATTATATATATGTATTATAATATTACCACTCGTTACCAACCTTTGGCTTTTTCCTTCTGCTTGATCCCTACCTGCTATATCTGCTACTGGACCCCAGCTTGCTCATCAACTGGTGGGGCCACCCTGCACCTCGTGTGAGCTTACCTCATCTACCAGGGTGACCTGCCTGTATAACTATCCTGCTTGTCAGTGGGAGTTTAGCCACTGCTATAGCTACTGGTCTCCAAGCCTGACTCCGGACCGTGACAGTAAGTCAGCAACAGTGTTCTTGATCACTAGCCACCCCAATGCCAGTGTCACCAGAGCCAGTACACCAGTACAGTATCCCTGATCACCACTGCATCAGTATGGTGTCACCAGAGCCAGTGCAGACATCAAACGTTTTCTTGGTCACACCACACCAGTGCAGTGTGACCTCTGCTTGCAGCCTGTAATCACCCTGGCCTATTTATTGACTGTGTTTCTACCTGCTGCCTGGAATGATCCTTTGCCTTTTTATCAATCATGTCTCTGCCTGCGCCTGACTACTTGTACAGAGGTAATAATTACAGTATACTGTTTTTGATACAACGTGGTTGATTTACTAAAACTGGAGAATACAAAATCTGGTGCAGCTCTGAAAGGAAAACAACCAGCTTTCAGGTTTTTTTTTACAAAGCTTAATTGAACAAACCAAGTTAGAAGCTGATTGGCTACCATGCACAGCTGCACAATATACAATATCCGGTGCATCAGTCCAAACACTGAAAAAGTCTCAGACATGTGGTACCCCCATACTAGGCAGGAGTAGTAGAATGTGTTTTGGAGTTTCTAAGTATGCCCATGCTCAGTGCCATCTTAAGAGCATTATAGGCCCCCGGGCAATACAGTGCACTGGGACCCTGTGTACACAATCACGCACGATTGCCCATCAAATGCAGCTTTACTGTGCCCATTAATGCAGCCTCACTGTGCCTGTGAATGCAGCCTCACTGTGCCCATCAAAGGCAGCCTCACTGTGTCCATGAATGCAGCCTCACTGTGCCCACCATTGCAGCCTCACAGTGCCCGTGAATGCAGCCTCACTGTATCCACCATTGCAGCCTCACTGTGCCCATGAATGCAGCCTCACTGTGCCCACCATTGCAGCTTCACTGTGCCCACCATTGCACAATCACTGTTCCCACCATTACAGCCTCACTGTGCCCATGAATGCAGTCTCACTGTGCCCACAATTGCACCCTCACTGTGCCCATGAGTGCAGCATCACTGTGCCAACTAATATAGACTCACCATCGCTTGGTAACACACACACAGCGGGCATCTCCTCCTGTGTATCATGGAGCTGGCTGGGTCTGTGTTTGGCGGCCGCGCTGTAACAAGGTCCCGCCCCCTAGACCGACTCGTATGATAGGCGGAACACTGATTCAATCTACTATTACACGAGCCGGTGTAGGAAGCAGGACCTTGTTACAGCTCAGCCGCTGAACACAGACCCAGCCAGCTCCGTGATACACAGGAGGAGGAGGAGGAGAGAGGGAAAGACCGGAGCGCTGCAACCACAACTCAAAGCGCCTCCAGGGCAGGCGGCCTACTGGGAAATTTCCCGCTATCCCGGTAGGCCAGTCCAGCCCTGGCTGGGGTCACTGGGCAGGTGGGGCCCCCAGGCAAGTGGGGCCCCTGGGCAACTGCCCAGCGTGCCCATGCGAATAGACAGCCTTGCCCATGCTGTGTGATTAAAGTATCTTATTAATTTAAAATAATTTACTTGAAGGTTCTCTTTGGATTTTAGGCCCCTCTATGCAGCCAGGCTGCAAATAAGCCTCACATATTTGGTATCCCCATACTCAGGAGGAGTAGCAGAATGTGTTTTAGGGTGTAATTCTAAATATGCCAATACTGCATGTTAGGAATATCTTAATAATTGACAATTTGGTTAAAAAAAAGGGTGTTTGCCTTCCAAAATGTGGTTATTTTGCCGGTTTCCACTGTTCTGGTGCTTAAGGGCCTTGAAAATGTAATAGTAGGAAACAAAGAAATTAGATGTGCAAAAACAGAAAAGAAAAAAAGTGCATGCATTCTAGTGCATCAAATCCTTTAATAAAAAGCCATATTAAAATCAATACAGTCACAAGTTTGTAAATACTTTGCAAGCATATCAGAAACCACGGGTCTCAGGGAGAAATTCTTGTGCCATGTGCCCCCTTCTGTATCCACACTGGGTTGGAGATAACCACACTGACATATACAATGTCCTATCCAGAGTACAAAACCACCAGAGGAAATGGAAGACAGGAGTGTCAGTGAATATCTTAGCCGCCAGTCCGCTTCAGGGAACCCCACACATTCACACAGCTATGGACAAAACCAGTGCTGCTACCAGAGAGAGAGATGATGGAGGCGGCTAGTGACGACAGATGAAATGCTGATGCCTGTTCCCTGGACAGCGTGTTTTGGGGCGTGGCCTCCTCTTTCAACTCTATCCAGCTACTCTATGGTGTGCTATTTATAGAAAACTCAGCGTGTCTGTGTTTAACTCTACAGTTACCAGCAGCCCCCAATGCAAACACGTCAGCTAGCTATACAACAGGCAACATGCTATACAAATGCATAAATATAACTTGATGATAAATATTATAAGAAACTAGAGGAAATAAAAAACATGCATTGGTTTGACAAAGGAGCGAATGAGCATGCTCTAAAATTAGTTATCTCCCCTTTCTGTGTAACGTCACATCCAGCTTGCGCTCCACGTTGGTCCTGGAAGTTGTCAGGTAACCATCTGGCCAGCTACAGGATCCTGATGCTGCTGGATGGCTTTGATGATGGGGGACCGTTGCTGCTGCTGCAGACTGAAGCTGCACACTGAGCGGTTCATTCCGCTAATAATTCTTTCTTTGCGTGACTTCTGTGAATGTTTTTAATCCTGTTTTTATTCCTAATAAACCCCTTGCTGCTACACTTAGAGGTGCTTTACTTATTTGTTGTTTAAGCTGTCATCACACTCACTCTCTTAAACTTTTAAGTGATTTACACAAATACATTAGAGATATTACCTTTAAACATTTTTACAATATTTAGAATAATAAAATGAGGCAATGTCCCCTACAGAAGAAGGTGATGATACTGGTAGAGTTCAAATGGAGGAGGGTATCCCATGAGAAGAATATAAAGATCTGGAGGCTTTAGAGGCTGTTGAGGAGTTATTATTGGAGAGTGCCCCAGATGACGTGGAAAATAAATAAATAGCCACACTATTTTCAAATGCGTTTATTCACATAGGTTTTTCGCCCCAAATCATTTTTTTTATCCACACCACATGAAGAGTGAATTTATAAAAACATTTTTCTTTCAATGGTTTATACAGATTTAAATAACTCCCAAAGAAAATTTACCAAAATAATCTTACTAGGGCTGAAAAATTAGCACTGGAGGCTCTAAAAGGGAATAATAATGCGGTTATATGCATTTCAGATAAGGGAGGAGGTATAGTCATCCAGGATAAGGATGATTCTCTTAATAAAACCTTGAAATTATTATCAGATAAACGTACATAAGAATAACTCTTTAGAGATATAGATCCCCTTCTTGTGTGTAAACCAGTATTACATGAGAAAATGCAAGAGGCGTTCAATATTGGTATCATCAGTAACTCAGAAAAGATGTTCCTTGTTAGAAATTACTGCAAAACCTCTTTTTTCTATCACATTCCAATAGCGCACAAGAATCCAACTTGCCCACCAGAGAGACCTATTATAGCAAGCATGGATGGTCTGACAAGCAGAATATCTCAAAATGTTGATAATTTCCTTCAGCCTATTGTTACCTCACTACCAGCTTATAATAGAGATTCTTCTCACATGCTGGAAGGTTTACAGCAATATAAATGGCAAATAGAATACCTTTGGTTATCTTTGGATGTGTGCTCATTATACAAATCCATACCTCATGAGACAGGGCTGAAGGCGTTAAATCATTTTCTGTGCGAAACAGATTATATACATCTGTACCAATCACGCTTCATTTGTCAGTGCACTTAGTTTGCTTTAGATCATAATTATTTTCAGTTTAATGGTTCCTTGTATTGACAGAAAACAGATACAGCTATGGGTGCACATTTTGCACCCTGCTCTGCAAATGTTTTTATGGGTTTTTGGGAGAATCCACAGGTTGCAAAAAAATTGTATGGATACCAGTGATAACTTAGAATAGTGCCAAATTTTAACAAAAACCTTTTTGGAAAAGGGATACAAGAAAGATAATATTCAAGATGCCTTTAATCGATCTAGATATAATGTTGTGAGCGCTCGAAATGGAGTAAGGAGTAAGGGCTCATTTACACTTGCTTTGGCTTCAACACACATTAACGGCTAGTTTACACTTGCTTCAAAACAAGGCTTTGGATAGGCTTTGTTAAAGCTCTCTGAATGCTAGTTTGCACCTGCTTTTGCTTTGCTTTGCTTCACCTTCGCTTCAAAAATGATACCCCATGTAGAATCAGTGGTGCTTCAAAGTGTCTTCAAAGCCTTCATAGAAGTCTATGGCAAAGCTCGCTTGAAGCCCCACTGAAGCCCAAACGAAGCCTCATTGAAGCCCCACAAAGCCTCACCAAAGCCTCACCGAAGCCCCATCGAAGCTCCACCAAAGCCTCGTCGAAGCCCCATTGAAGCCTCATTGATGCACCAAGCAAAAGCAAGGTGTAAACAGGATTGTAAGCTAACCATTTTATTTAGTGATAGGGGCTTTGACTGGCGTTCAGAGAGCTTTAACAAAGCCTGTCCGAAGCCAAGTTTTGAAGCAAGTGTAAACTAGCCCTAATAGTCATTTTTACTGCAAGATATAATAGTCAGTGCTAGGCTATAAAAAGAATTTTGAAAAAATATTGGCCCATTTTGGAACAATATAAAGAAAACGGAGGATTGAGGGCAAATAACTATACAGCAAATATAAACAATACCCTAAGCAAACATCACTTACCAATTAGGATAGAGTAACTCAAGCCCCTATGTAACAAATAAACAAAAATATCTTCACTAAGAATTGTCACAATTGTCACAATCATAAGTGGTGGAGGCATTCCCGCCTTGCAGCCAAATGTATACAATTGGTATGTTTACATGTGGTTGCGGGGCTGGGAATGCCTCCACGGCTTTTGATTGGCTGTCCACAGTGACAGTTTTCTGGTGAGATAGCTCAGGTTGGTTTAGAATTGTATTTGAACACGCCGGAGCTTGTTCCTGATGACCAGTGAAGAAAATGTCTTTACTCACCTTGATCGAAGCAAGCCAGAAATGATTACAACATTGGACATTTTATGGTCTCAGAAGGAAAAGAGGGAGGTTATATACATGGCCCTCTACCTCAAAACATCTCCAGAAAGATACCTATTGAAGATATACTATACGAGATGTTCCTATTTGTAAAATGTACCTATTGTCAGGGAAGAAGCCCACCAAGCAAGGAAATGTAGTGACATTCAAGAGTAACAGCTATATTATCACAAAAGGAAGCCTCACACTAGCTAAAAGAAAAAACAAAAGTGACCTGTATCAGCTTAAAGCATATTTATTATTCGAGATGTTTGTTTTAACATGACTGTCATGGAATTTATTGCCTTGTTTACAAGAGACAAATGGATGGGACAAGGGAACATTTTGAAAAATGTTGGAAAGGGCCAGGAAAGAGCCCCGACCTCATTGTGTGAAAGTGAAGTTAATGACTAGCATCAGTTTATTGCAGTGAGAAACATGAAAGATAAACTTACTCTCTTACTTGACCCTGATTGGGTCAAAGGGCAAATCCAACGCTCTGCGATCTTGCACAGGGTAAAACTTAGTTAGCAAGTTTTAACCAAAATTTTGAAAAAAATTCAGGACAGGCATGGCCCTGGATCGGAATTTGGCCAGAATGACATAGCAGAGTGTCAGACAAAATCGGCAGAGAGTAGAGGACCTTCCGTCCTTGCGTGTCTTGCACCGAGTGCAGTAGTGAAATTGTCACCTAACAAGTAGATTTTTTCTGTGTCCTGAATCCTGTCTACCTTCCTGTCTACCTGGTACAGACAGGAGGTAGAGAGGAGACATTGCTGGAACTAGCAGCAGAGGAGGGACCATTGAATGGGATGTTTTGAAATACGAGGAATACCGATGCGCTGGATGGAACATCTGAATTTGTGATCTAATACATCAAATTTTGCCGATCATCTTTATGTGAGGCAAAATTATCAGGTGAAAACTCACACGGGGAATGGTGGAGCAAGTTTGGTGACCAATTGGAGTGAGAGGTTTGCACTTCGGGGCTTTTGTCACATAATTTCCATCATGAATATCTTCTGTTTGGGACTGTTTGGCAGCTATTATAGTCTAGAGACGTTTTGAGATCCAGCACCTCTGAAATCTATTAACTTTATTGATTTCTTGTTATAAGTATGTTTTACTGAAGCTGTAAAATCCGCTGCATGGAAATCTTTGTTGGAACCTTTTCCTTTGCTTTTGCCTAATAAAAATGGGCTGCCATGTTTTAAACTGAAGTGTAGACTTGCATGTCTCACTAAAAAATGCATCTACCACATGTGCTAATGATCCCCCAAATTACAGTGATTAAAATGCAAACAATATAATTCCACATAGAACTTTTACTAGTTTTAGCTTACTTTTATAAATCAAAGCGTTCTTTTTAATCCCATAACTTTAAGTCAGTGACACATATTCACTATGCCCTGTAAATATGCACTGCTGTGTTAAGGTCACCAGATTTTCAGAATTAAATCTAGGGATACTTCACTGAACTCAGCCACTTTTAACCAAATACACAAAAATCATGCACCCATTTATTGCCACACACACAAAATCACATCCCCATTTTAACACACCCTTAAACAAATGTTCCCAAACTTTTGGAACAAGAGGCAGACATTCAAGATACATTTTTTGGGCAGAATAAGAAGGATAATGATGCAACATGCATAGCAGCGAATTGTGGGTGTGACCAAATTGTATTAACAGTGGAAATTATTTAAAGTAAAATATTACAAAACTTGAGTCCATGCTGCTAGGAGTCAAGTGTGCTTAATGCACACAATGAAGGGGTCAGGATTAAGTAATGCACAGAGTGCAGGGATAAGCAATAAGTAACACAGAGAGAGAGCAGAGGTCAGGCATATATAATACATAGAGTGCAGAGCTCAGGAATAAGTAGGAGGTCAAGATTAAGTAATGGAGAAAGTGCAGGGGTCATAAATAAGTAACACACACAGTGCAGAGATCAGTCCGACCATCACCCTCCCTCTTCTGTTTCACAATCAAATAGAAATGTAGACATCACAATATATTGTTGACATCCTAGGAAGAGTCTCTGGGCACCCATCACAGTAAACCTTGCAGTGTGCAGGCAAAACTTCAACAGTTGCACTGTGCAAGTGTCAATCAAAAATGGCGCCTCTGTATTTGCCTGTGTATGTGAAGTGAAGCAACCGGTGTAATTTTGGACTAGTGATAGCTCAGTGCTGCTGCTGAGTTTGTGCCAGCACATTGCAAGGTTTACTCTAGGCTGCCAGGCTCAAAAGGACGATGCTATGGGTTAACCATTCCCACAAGACAGATGTTTCAAATGGGGGCGGTCTGCAGGAAACATGGAAAGAAGGCATGCTTATGTTGCACATCACAGAACTACTAAAGATGAATTTGGCATAGTGAGTACAGGAAAAGCTCCAATTATGATATCACCGCTACTTGCAGGCAGTGACATAAAATGGAATATACAGTCTTCAGAAATTGAAAGTAAACCACATGAAGCAGCTGAGAAGGAATCCAGGAAGTTTTAGAGGAATTAGAGAGTAAATTATATGAACTGAATTTATTCAGGAGATTAAGGGGAATATGATCAACCTGTGTACAGTAAATACATACTGTAGGTGGTCCACATAGTGAACTTAGTGTTAAGTTATTCACTTTAAGGTCATTACAGAGGACAAGGGGGCACTCTTTAGGTCTGGAGCAAAAGAGATTTAATCTCCAAATACAGAAAGGCTTTTTCAAAGTAAGAGTTGTGAAAATGTGGAATAGATTCCTTCAAGAGCTGTTTCTGTCCAGCTCAGTAGATTACTTTAAAAAAAGGCCTGGATTATTTCCTAAATGTACATACTATCATTGGGTACTAACATTTATAGATAAAGTTGATCAAGGGAATATCCAAATGCCTCTTGGGGGATCAGGAAGTTTTTTTTCCCTGCTGGAGCAAATTGGATCATGCTTTGCTGGGTTTTTTTTTGCCTTCCTCTGGATCAACTGTGGCTATGGGATTATATATACAGGATTGTAAAAAATGTTTTCCTTTTTATTGGTTGAACTGGATGGACTTGTGTCTTTTTTCAACCAAACTAACTATGAAACTATGTGACAAAGTTGTTGGAATTGAAGACTGCTGTGACAGACCTAGCCAGGAGAGAGACTTTTGGAGGGGAATGAATGCTAGCCTCTTGCCAATCGATCGTGGGCCCTGGCATTTGGGGGAACAGTGCTGTTTGTGAGCTGTATGCCTGGGGACCCTTGAGATGGTATTACTGTGGATTCGGGTCCTGGTCCCCCAGGACACACAGACTCTGAGGACCCTGGATTTGCCATATTAGAAATCGTGGCTGATTCATAATGCTGGGACAGATACTGTTAGGAGATGCTGATGTAAATTCCAGCCACCTGTCTGTCTGTTGCCTGCTAGAATGTGTATTGTACTGTAAATAAGTCTCTAGTATGGGATCTAAGAGTCATTAGATCCCCATTGTTGTTTGTGTTAATTAACTCTGCTATTGTGATAATGTTGATTGGGTTTTCTGAGCTATAAGACGGCCAGTCTGGCCTAAAGGTTATGTCTGAGTCAGCTAGGCTGTCTAAAGGGATTAGTTAATTAGCCCATGTTAATTAGGTTAATTAGGTTACAGGTGTATTGTTAGAGTAATATGAGCAGGAGGTCTGCACCTCCTCTTTTACTGTATAAAAGAGACTGTATTCCTGTCAATAAAGGGAGATTCCTGGTTGAACTTACATACAGCCTGCCTGGTGTTTGTTCTGAGGTACACAACTGGATTAGAACAGCACATAGCTGTAGTTCTAGTCCCAGAGCATCGGATGACGAACCATCAGATGTTGCGATCTGCAGTCTGATTCTATAGTTGCAGAGGAGTGTCGGGAGAGTGGAACCGAGCAAGCAAGGGGCTCGTTACAACTGCCAAACAGGCAGTGCCAAAAACATGAAAATAGTTTTTTCAAGTAAGCTTATGGGTTCCTTCATAGTATTTGCAATGACCTGCGGTCTTCTGCAATAGATAAAAGCAAGTCATAGCTAGGGCACGTAGAAAACAATTGTTGTTTTTTATGTGCCTCTTTCACACTACAATGTGGTGTTATGCACGGTGCAGTGTAGTGCAGAAAAACAGAAAAATGCAGCATGTCTGCATTTTTCTCTAGTGCACTGGATGGCATCACATGTCAACACACTGCAATGCAATGCAGCAGTGACACTTCAAATAAAATTTAAAAAAATTAGTACAATGTGCTGAAATGCACTGTTCCTTTCCAGAGCCAATACTGACACTAGCCTGTAAGTAGTAGGTAAGTAGTAAGTGTCCTGTAAGTAGTAAGTAAAATTTTATCTTGTAGGCTAGTGTGAACCTAGCTTATACTTTAATCAAAATTAAAGTATAACTAAAGGCAAAACTTTATTTTTTTTTGTTTTGGATTGAATAAAGAGAAAATAGAACCCCTGTTAGTTTTTATAGCTGTCTGTGCCCCTGTTAGGAAGATTCACCCTCTTTATTTGTCCTATTTACCATTATCATTAAAAGCAAAAGAAAATCACACATTTTGTCCACAGAAAACTAATAAAGGGGAAATCTTCCAATGGGGACACTAGTTCTGCTGACCTGGGGCCCCCCAAGTCCTTAATTTGCAAGGATGTCTTCTTATTTCCTATGGGACAGGAAGTGAAGGGAAATCTCAGCAATAGGACACAGATGGCGAAAAAAAAACTGACAGGGGTCATAAACCTCTCCTACTCCAAAATGAAAAAAAAAAGTTTTGCCTATAATTCTACTTCAACTGTCATTTGTTTTGACATTACAATGCTGATATTATAAAAAGAAAATGTATGCAGTAACTATTGTTCTCCTTTAAGTGCAGTGAAGTAGTTAGCACCATCAAGGAGTGTAGAATATGTATGTGTTGTATCTAGCTGTGTTAGGACCCGGGGTTGGGAACAGGAAGTAGGAAGTTATGAAGTGAAACTAGAAGAAATAGGTTTTACATGTGGCTCTGTGCTGGCTGGAATAAACAAGCTCTTCACAAGATTCATCTGGCTATTCATTATTGCTTCTACAAAATCTACATGGTGACAGAAGTGGAATCGCTGAAACATCATGGCTCAGAATCTATGTGGGATACAACCCCTAATCTTTATTAATGACATTGCTAACAACTGGCTGAAATTCAAAAGAAAATGGGAAGTGTACAGCAAAGCAGGACTCTCAGACAAGTCAAATAAGGTACAAGCTTACACTCTTCTCACTTTTACTGGTCCAGATGCACTAAATAAATATCATTAGTCATTAAATTTTTAAGATAACAAGGACAGAGAGGACCCTGATGTCTTAAAGCAGAGTTTCACCCAAAAATGGACCTTCCACTTTTTGGATTCCTCCCCCCCTCCGGTGTCACATTTGGCACCTTTCAGGGGGGAGAGGGGAGAAGATACCTAATAATACAGGTATTTTTCTCCCACTTCCCGGCAGAGATACCCAAGCCACCCGCGGGTATCTACGCCACTTCCGCCGCCTTCTCCATCCCCCCGCTGTCTACTGGGAAACACACAGGTCCCAGAAGACAGCAGGGACCAGTGGGAACTTGCAGCACAAGTCGCGCATGTGCAGTACGGAACCAGGAAGTGAAGCCTTGCAGCTTCACTTCCTGATTCCCTTACCAAAGATGGCAGCGGCAGCACCCGAGAGCCGAGGGACAGATCGGCTTCGGGTGCTGACATCGCGGGCACCCTGGACAGGTAAGTGTCCTTATTTTAAAAGTCAGCAGCTGCAGTATTTGTAGCTGCTGACTTTTTTAAAAAAAATCGGCGGAGGTCCGCTTTAATCAAGAAATTTGATGAGCTATGCTTACCACAACATAATGTGATAATAGACAGACATACATTTAACATAATGGCTCAGAAACCTGATGAATGAATACAATCCTATGCAGCCACACTGAGACTGCTGGCTAAAAAATGTGATTTTGGTGCACTAACAGATGAACTGATACGTAAGAGGATTGTATGTGGGATCTACAATGATGCAGTTCGTGTTCAGTTTTTCAGGGAGAAAGATTTAACACTGGAAACAGCCATCAGAATATGCATGTTGTTTGAACATTCTTAAAGGGCCACTAAGGGACTAAAAAGAGAGGCAGAAGTGTTTGTGGTGCAACAGAACAAAAGGCAATGCAGCAACTGTGGTAGTGAACATGCTACTGAGCGCAACAAGTGTCCAGCTTTTAACAAAAGGTGTAAATCATGCAACAAATGGAATTATTTTGCAAAATGTTAAAGGTCCAAGCCTCAAAATAGAGGTGCATGGATGACACCATTTAGTCATACTAAACAACAAAATGTGCACAGAATTAATGAAGTGGAAAGTGATGATCACCAAAACAGTTTTCATTGTGAAAGTGTGGACCTAATTGCAAATAAGGGAGAAATATTCACCACTCTCTCAATAGCATGCAACAAACATGTCAAGTTGAAAATTGACACTGGTGGCAAATGCAATGTTATGTCCTTATCCACATTGCACAACATTGACCCCAAAGCTGAAATTGATCAGTCTACTTGGATCTACCTTGGATCTATCAGGGGACAGGCTGCTATTCCACATTGTGCATAGAAATGTTAAGAGCCTGCATGGCTTACCAGACAGCATGTGCTTAAATATAATACAACTCGGTGCAGAAGTACATGCAGTACAACAACAGGCTTTTGAGATGACCGCTTATGAGGACTTATTTCGAACTGACACTGTAGGTAAGCTTCCAGTCATGTAGATGAAACAGTACAGCCTACCGTGTGTGCCCCTTGAATGATCCCACTGGCTCTAAAAGACAAAGTCTAACAAGAGTTGGAAAGGATGACTAGACTGGGTATCATTACACCGTTGCAGGAGGCTACTCCCTGGGTGTCTGCCATGGCAGCAGTAGTCAAGAAAAATGGCACTTGAATGAATGTATGTTGTATATGCCCGTCCCAAAAAAACAACAATGCTCTGCGCTTAGTACAATATTCTAATGGTGTATGTGCGGCACATAAATAATTATATGACTAGTAGCAGCTGCTTAAATAGTAGAACATGTATATAGGCAATAATGAATCAATTAAATTAGATAAATATATAAATACACAATTATAAATATATAAATATATAAAGTGTCTCTTCAGTATTGCAGCAGCGCTGTGCACCCCAATTAAACAGGGTCTCTTTCTTAATCTATTTCAGAAAGTTCAAACATGGATCTGATAGCCAGAGTCCCACCAATAAATAATCAAGATGTATTCTGTGAGGGTAGTAATCCTTTCACCAAGCGATACACCATGTGCTGGGGTCCCCAATGAAAACTCACTCACCAGAAATCAGATCAATAAAAGCCTTGATTAATAGTAGTAAATCTGCATCAATATCCAAAGCGACCACCAGATGTCAGTATTATTCCCAGTAGTTCCAATAGGATATGTAGAAGAAACAAAAATGCTCACATAGCGTGATACTGCTAAACATCTTTATTTGAACCATCCAAACATCCCCTTAAAACGATGCGTACCAAAATTTAATAAACATTGAGCAAAGATAACAAAGTGCACTGTGCCTGATTGCGTCCTCCAGTCGTGAAAACCTGTCAGGAGCACTCCCTGTGTGTAACCACAGTCACACGCTTCCTGGTTCCTCGGTTGGTGGAGCACATGCGTCACTTCCTGTGCGACACGTCCCTAACGTTTCGTCACTTCCTGGACTTCTTCTGAGGGCATGACACACAAGAAAGGAGGCCGGTATTTATATAAGTGGCAGGCGGAACAGCCAATCAGCAGAAGCAGACGCCCGGATGACTCACACATCCCTAATGCTAAATACTGTCAGCAATGTGTGAAATAACATCCGGATGACTATAAAGGTGTCAAGCCTGACCCAGAAAAAAACAAAAAGTGTAATAAAAAAGACCCCCATTGCTGGGATGGCACTTTAAAGGTGACAGGAACACCAGTATTAAAAAAATTATACATTTTATTATAAGAATATAATACAATAAAAATTGTCTCTGCAGAGACAGAAGAGTGGTGTGCATAATTCACTGTATACAATAAATACTGATACTTGTATCGTCTCTCGTGTACCCAACGTTTCTGGCTTTAACGCCTTTCTTCAGGGGTTTATACAGAGAAAGCTGTATTCGTATCATACATCTATCAATAGCAGACATATAATATTATAGAGGCCATCAAAATAAATCATGACTCTAGACCAGGACATGTTCCAAAATGTTGAATATCACATACCCATTGTTGTCTTGTGACTTCATACATTGGGATAAAAGCAAAAGACCTACAGATGGTCCGTTTGATGGAAAGGAAAGAAAAGAAAAAGCCGGACTGGGGAGATGAAATAGCAACCACAAAATAAAGGATGACCCTGTGGAGGTCCACCTACAAACAGGAGCCACATTTGTGAGACATCAAAAGTTGTTAACCCTAAAAAGCAAAAGATCAAAAAATATTTCATAAAGTATTGAGGCACTCATAAGCATCTAAACATTCACCAACCACTTTGCATGCATGGTGTGTGGTCCTACATACCTGAAAGGCTGCTGATATCAGTGCAAGTAGGGATGTGTGTAGTCACAGTATAGTGGCCTGCAGATTTTAACAGTTCCCTTCAGTGAGGGGGTTTCCCCTGTAGGATACACAAAGATGTAGGATATGGCTATATTATCAGAAGGTATTCTGAAGGCTATAGGTCTGAGCCACAAAAGTGCAGTTCAAGGGCTTCAATTTAGGATATGGAGATACCATGAATGCCTACCTCTAGTTTACAGCTGCTCAATGTATGTGATGTCTTGTCCGTCATGGCTCTGTCTGTTGTCGGCCACGACCAGATCTATATAGGCATAGGACGCTCATGCATGCACATGGGCCCCATGCCATGACGCATTCTGTGGTCAGAGGTTGCTGCGCATGCGCCCTGTGGTCAAGAGGACCAACTGTATCTGGAGTGCATGGTGTCGCCCCACCAGGAAGCCAAACCAAAAGGGAAATACAAAGTATATACAGGGGAAATCTGAACATGAGGGATAAGGTCCTTCCTCACATTGTTTCCAGTTGTTAACTTGGATACAAACATTCTTATTACACACAGGTAATCAGAACCAGACATAAATTGCGAAAACATAAAAAAGATGTAATGTTCATACTGGCGAAGGATAACACCATATTGCATTAGCAAATACCAATATGCAAAGAAATAAATAAGAATGCAGGTGAGGGAAAGACAATTTCAAAAGAGGAACTGGAATGATCACTCCTCCCATCCTCCTGAGGCAAAACCCTCCAAAAAGGGACAATAACTGGATGTCATTTAGGCCAGGGTGTGAAGTGGCTTCTAGACAGACTATCCAGCGTGTTTCATGCTTGGGTAATAATCTGTTCCATTCACCACCTCTACTATTTGGGTGTATCCTATCCAGGATCAAAAATTTTATTTGCGGGAATATGCCTGCAGGTACATCCTTCACATGCCTTGCTAATGGGAGATCTGGGTTGGATGTTTTCATGCTTAGAATATGTCTATAGGCTCTTTTGTCAACATATATACTACCCCTATTGTCTTACAATTTGCATAATGAGTGGGTCTAAACATCTTACCGTTGAGAAGTTTGATATTAGAGCCTATATGCATGTATTGGCAGTATCCGCATCCACCACACCTAAAACTCCCCAAGCGTCTTTTCTAAACTCATCTGTAAATTCACTCTGAACAAGAAGATCTTTAGATATGTGAAAGAAGGAGTTTCTGAAATAAAATGATTTAAACATGGATCGATGCATATTAGATGACAATACTTGGATATCATTTGTTTAATTCTGCTATGTTGTTTGGTGTATCTAGTAATAATCCTAAGCTTAGTGTGCTCGGTTGTACATCTTTAGGTTTAGTAGAGTTCTTATTGTCAAAAAGTAGATTTTGTCTAGACCATTGGTGGCTTTCTTATATGCCTTTTTGAGACAGGTTAGGGAATAGCCCCGCTGGGGGAGTCTATTTCTTAGATGTTTGCCTCTGTTTAAAAGTCGTATCATCTGAACAATTGCGATGTATACGAGTATTGGCTGAAAGGGATCGATCTAATCAGAGACTGAGGATGTGCACTACTTGCATGTAGTACCATATTGCCAGCTGTGGCTTTACGATAGGGAGAGTTGGTAAGTGTACCATCCTTTTCTTTGTGTATAGTGACATCCAGAAAGTTGATTCTGGTTGGACTATATGACATGGTGAAATTCAAATTACATATATTGTTGTCCATAGCTTTTGAATTAATTTAATTAACATTGAATTAATAATTCGATCGATCCAATCCAGATGATCAAAATGTCTTCTATATAACGATACCATGTAAAAATTTTCTCAGTGAATTGTACAAGGTTCTCATCGGCTATTGACTGTTCCCACTCTCCCAGGTACAGGTTGGAGTATGACGGGGCACAACATGTCCCCATCTCCACCCCATGCACCTGGATGTGGGAGCCATCAAATTAGAACACATTATGAGTAAGTATATATTCCAAAGAGAGGAGTATAAACTCATTAAAGACCCAGTTGTCTCAATGTGATTGGGATATGTAATGTCCGATGGCTGAGATGCCAAACTGGTGGGGATGGAGCTGTACAGGGCTTCAACATCTATCACCACCAGTAGGGCATCTGGCGGTACTACTAGTTCTTCTAGATTTTGGAGAAGGTGCATAGTGTCTCTGGTATAGGAAGGTAGATTGCTTACATATGAAAGACCCAATCGGTCTGCCTGGGGGATTGTTTTCATTTTTGTGGATTTTTGGCAAACTATAAAAAGTCAGTATCTTTGGATGGGCAGTTCGTATAAAGTCCCAAGTTTGTTTACTGATTATGTTGTTTAAATATGCATTATCAACCAAGAGATAAAAATCACTGTTATATCTCTCAATTGAAGATCTGGAAATCATTCTATACCACTCTTTATTGTTAAGAATTTTCAGACACATTGCTTTATATTGAACATTGGACATGATAACAATGTTCCCTCCTTTGTCTGCTGGTCCTTTGTCTGCTGGTTTTATCTTTTAAAAATAACACAATCCAGATCAACTGTGTCTGTGATTTCGCGCAAAACTTCTAAATAAGTTGATTAATTAGTAAACGATCAAAGAATAAATACATTAGGTGATAATATACTAAAATTATAAATCCACCATTACTAACAGTGATTATGTATATAATAGTCCATAGGTAAATAAAATGTGACTCCAGTGCCGATCAATCAAGTGAAATAAATAAATACATAATAAAAATATGTGAAATGTGACATCAAAAAAGTGCAGGTGCGTTGATAGGAGATCTGGTGACTTTCGTGGTATTGGATACCCACTAAGGGCTCCCAGAACTCTCACCTTGTTGACACAATCAAAGTGCCTTTATATAACCATTCAGGGCTGTGCTCGTTCCGGTCCGATCGGTGTTGTTGTTCCGATGTGTCTATGGGGAGACAGCGCTCCCTCCGGTATATGGACTCCACATATAGGGGATAATCAGAAGGAGGGCACTCCAATAGGGTAATAACGTTATAGCCAACGAATTTTATTAAAAATATTTGCTTACATAAAATTAAATGCAGTAGCGTTGAAACAGCGGTGTAAACAGCGTGATTTCAATCCCCGCTACGTCACTTCCGGTCTGCGCTAGTATGTATCCGGTTACGTCCGTCCTACGCGTTACATCATATCACATGACTTCTTCAGGGTACCGGATTGGCTGTTGCCATTGTGTATTTATATAGTAGGGACAGGAAGTGTACTTAACGCCATTTTGTTGTAGACCAAATGTGTACCAGTCTAGCGGCCATCATATGGGGGATGGACTCGCTGATAATTTGTAAATAAAGTTTCCTTGTATTCATACAAAAACGTAAAAAAAGGGTCAGCAAGGATGTTTAAACTTCGAGATATCTATGTTGGTAATAGTGGTGTTTACCGAATAAATCGCTCTACCTCCAGTCATATGTATTGGTTCTTCTATAGTTAGTATACGGATACTTATAAAATACATATTACACATGTATACACCCCATGATGTGGCTCACTAAATGGGTTTAAGAAACGCTAAAAAGGCGGCTAAGAATTAAAATCAGTTAAGAATTATTAATTAAAAATTATTTTTAATGCAAAAATAAAATGGAAGTAAAAAGTTAAAAATCTGAAAATATGTATATATACAATATTTTATATATTAAAATGATATATAAAAAACCCCCCAAAGTATATATTGGAATTAAATCGTTGGTAATGAGAATCAGTAAAATATTAGTATCATTATGCACACCGGAAGTGATATACTGGGTTTACATGAGTAAGGATAAAAAGTAACTAGAAATCACTAATAAAGCAGTTTAAGTCGAATTCTATATTTAACCCTCCAGGTGCTAGTGTCTTAATTTTGTGTATCCACTTGGACTCATTCTGACTGAGTGTTCTAATTTTGTGGTCCCCTCTCCATGACCTGTTATATTTCTCAATGCCCCAAAATAACAATTCTGTGGGGTCTATGGTTTTATCTTTAATTGATGTTGATTTGTCAGGGCTTTTATAGCTGAATTGTCTTGACAGACATATTCTTTACGACCAAAGCATTGCTATTAAGTTTATTGATTTATTTTGTTGTCATGGCTAAGAACGCCCTTAAATTGGTATTTAGATTTGATGAGGGGAAATTATCCGATTTCTTTTTTAATTTGGAATTAATAACTTGATTTTCAGTCTTAGTAATCATATGTGCATTTAAAAGTGAGTCAACATCCACTCAATTGATTAAATCAGTGTCCTCTTGTTCATCGAGAAGGTTGATTAAATTATCTAAGGCTTAATTAGTTTTAATTTTTTTCATGTGTAGATGTGTCTCTGCTGTACATGCTTTTCAATAAAAGCTTTCTAGCAAAGAGTTGTAGATCCTTTATAACTTCAAATTTATCTACATCGGATACTGGACAAAAATTTAAACCTTTTGATATCATTGCTGTTTCCTCAGTGGACAACACATACTCAGAAACATTAATATTGTTAAATTAGAGGGATGGTTAGAGGGATGGCTGTATTGAATTGGCTTCCTTGTTTAAAGTGGGGTCTAAAAACTCATTGCCCATTTCTTGATTAGTGTCAGTGAATTTAGAATTACTTTTAGTGTTGTGAGAAACCATCATTTTGTGAGAAATTTACCCAGAGGGGCCACCACATGTATTGCTTACCTGTATACCAGGAAATCCCCTAGGGGAGTGAGTAGAAGAGTGTGCAATAGGAAGATCCTCCACCATTCTTTTTTTTGTGAGTATGTGATTCAGCATTGGGTGAGTTCCATTTTGTCAGTTCACCTGAGACCAGGTGACAGATGCACTCCGTGGAAGTCAGGAGTGCACCGCTAAGGTAGTGGACCCTAGGACTGACTGCTGCGGATTGAACCCTGGGAAGTTCAGGAAGCAGGTCTACTGGAACACTGACACAGATCCCACTGGGAGCTAGAGCATAGATTCCCCAGGGAGCAGAGTCTAAGAGCCAGCAGGTGTTCACCAGAGCCTCTAGTGGTGAGGATGGACTGCGCTGCAGTCTGGCTCCAGGTCGCAGCCCCCAGGGTCTCACAGCTCATGCTCACGGTAGACTACAGGAGAAGAGGTAGGAGGCAGCAGGCTGGAACAACAAGGAAAGTAAGGGATAAGCCAAATGTCGGGGCGACTAGCAGACAAGGATAAACATAACACGCCAAAGGTCAGGGTCACAAGCAGACAGGGATAGTCGAGAACAAGCCAAGGTCGGTAACTGGAATCAGATGTAGGAAACACAGCAAGTACACATGAAAGCTAACACACAATGGTTGATCAGCAAGGTTGGCTTGCAATCCCCAGGTAATATAGTGTTCCTAATTAGAGACCAGGGTGGAGCTATGCTGAGGAAAGATTATTTAAACAGTCAGGTGAGGGTGGCTGGCCTCTAAAGGTGAACACAGAAGGAAAGGTGAGCTGACAGACACAAATTCCTGCATAACCATGACACATTTATATTTTTGAGATTTTTTCTTTTTTTCCAAAAGAGTGCTGTGAAGATGAAAAGACAGAACAATTCAAAGATAAGTTAGAACCCTTTTCACCATTTGCACCTTTTATATTATTGGTCATATACCGTGTTTTTGTATTCCTCTGATGCCATCCATATGCCTTCCCCACCTGGAAGACCGTTTTGTCCCTCCAGAATTTGCGCTCCTTAGTAGCTAAAATTTCCAAAACCAAAGCCATCCATCAAATGCCTGCTCCAGAGGACAAGCATGGATTGAAAAGGTTTCTTGGCATGACCAATTATCTCTCTAAGTTCATTCATCACTACAGTGAGATAACATCTCCACTCCATCAGCTTCTGTGCCAAAATGCCGACTGGTGTTGGACTGAACAGCATGCTGTTGCTGTGGATACATTGAAAGCACACTTAACTAGTCCACCTGTCCTACAGTATTTTGATGTGCATAAGCCGGTGGTATTGTCTGCTGATGCTTCCCAGCACGGTCTTGGCGCAGTCTGTCTTCAAGAGGGGAGGTCTGTGGCTTTTGCATCAAGAGCCCTCACTGAGACTGAAGCATGCTATGCAGAAATTGGGAAGGAATTATTGGGACTAGTATTTGCCTGTGCAAAATTCCATGATTATATCTATGTCCGCCCTGTGACTGTGGAGACGGATCATTGGCCACTCATAACAATACTGAAAAAAACCCTTGCACACAGCATCTGCGCGCATCCAGCGAATGACGTTAAAGGTTTAACGCTACCATCTGAATGTAATCTATAAACGAGGCTGTGAACTGTTTGTTGCAGATGCTCTTTCACGTGCACACCTCCCCACTTCTGATAACTCTGGAACTATTGCGGATTATGATGTTTTGGCTCTGGATGGGGTGTTGTCATCCAGAAGGATTCAGGAACTAAAGCCAGAAACACAGGCAGATGCCACCTGTCAGTGCCTCATGGACATCATTCTCAATGGGTGGCCTGGCTTCTTTAAGGAAATCCCACATGATATCCGACCATTCTACTCTATGAGGGATAAGTTGACAGTGGATGATGGATTAATCCTGCGTGGTCAGAGATATGTAATCCCCCACGCTCTTCAAAAATACTACTTGACACAGCTCCATCAAGGTCATCCTAGCATTCATTCCACTAAGCGAAGGGCACGTGAAACCATGTTTTGGCCCACTATATACACTGACATTGAAAGAGAAGTTTCCAGATGTGCCCCATGCAATGCTCTATGATAGCACCAGATGGGAGAACTTTTAACTCTTCACCAAATACCTGACAGACCATGGTCTATCACAGCAGCTGACATATTTGAGTGGTCAAACAAGGATTACCTGGTCTTGGTAGATTCGTAATCTGGCTGGTGGGAATTTGATATCCTCCCAAGCACTTTCAGAAACACAGTAATCAGGACATTAAAGCGGATATTCTCCATACATGGAATTCCCTATCAATTGATGACTGACAATGCAACATCATTTTCAAGTAGAGAATTCAAGAACTTTGCTCACCAATGGGATTTTCAGCATGTCACTAGCAGTCCCAATTACCCCAGATCCAATGGTCTTGCAGAGTATAGTGTAAGATCGGCCAAGCATCTCCTAGAGAAATGTGCACGTGGTGGTTCTGACATTTATGCAGCCGTACTCAACCTCCACATGCCTTCTCCATCACAACGTTTGCTATCACAATGAACCAGGACTCTGATTCCCATGTTCCCATTCCAGCTCCTGCCAAGAGTTAAAACTAATGTTCAGGCTGCTTTATTTACACTCAGGCAAAAAGGAAAGATAAGCGATGACAAATCGGCCAGATGCCTTTCCCCTCTGGAGCCTGGGCAGGTGGTAAGGATGGAGACAACCCGTGGGTTTGGCAAACTGGCCACGGTTCATGGAAAGGCCTGCCAACCAAACAGCTATGCTGTCCATTCTGATGGTAGGACCTATGTAAGGAACCGCTGTCACCTCCTATAGGTACCTGAATCATACTATACTGCCACTGCCCATGTGCCTATGATCACTTTAGGACCCCAAGCACAGCCCGTCTGCTGCTGTGCTAATTGACACCTCCAACAAGGGATGTAACACACAACCACAACAAAATTATGATGGCAACAGGCAAGAGGTTTCAGACTCGCAAGCCCCACAAGTTGTTACTCAATCTGAAAGAGTGTGTGAACCCAGTCCAAAGTTCCAAGACTTTATCACATACTGACTTTTACTCAGCATCTTTCATTTTATATTGTAATTTGTTATTGTTCCTTGCTATGCTGCACTTCTTGTTGGTTCTATATTACACTTCATTTATATATACAAATCCTTTCTTTAAAAAGGGAAAGATGTAGAATATGTATGTGTTGCATTTACATAGCTGTGTTAGGACCTGGGGATGGGAACAGGAAGCAGGAAGTTATGAAGTGAAACTAGAAGAAATAGGTTTTACATGTGGCTCTCTGCTGACTGGAATAAACAAGCTCTTAACAAGATTCAACTGACTAGTCATCGTTTTTCTACAAAATCTATAAGGAGGAAAAATATTTGACCTGTACTCACACTTGGAACTGTTATATATTGGATACAGGAATCATGAAACTATAAGGCCCCATGCACACTGGGAATATATGCCCAGTGCATGAGGCTCTAGCATTTAACTGTGGCTGGATGGTGCACCAAGCACTACTAACATTTAAGGCAGCATTTGCCCAGACTGCCCTAAAAGTTAGTAGCACTCAGTGTACCATCCAGCCCCAGAAGCTGTCAGCCTCTCATAGAGTTTAAGAGGCTGCCGGCAGTAGGACTGGATGGTGCACCTGTGTCTTTAGCCCACACATAAAAACTCTAGACTCTCATGCACCAGGGGTAAATACCCAGAGCGCATGGGGCCTTAAGAAAGTAGCTGAAAATCAACATGCTAGTGGCATAAACATTAAATCTTGAAGTTGAATAATAAAGTGTATTAGTTGCATAAACGTAAAAATGATCAGGAAACCTTCCCAAGTAGCAAAAGAAGAGCCCAACATTGCCCTATGATAGCTCAAACTCCAGGAAAGACAATAAATTTTCACACATTTATTAAGGGACTAATAAGGGTATATGGTGCTCTTTACATGTAACACAGCAATGATGAAGTTTCAAATAAACTAGAACAATATAAATTTGGCAAAAATGCCTAAAATACTCCACACAGATGAGTACTTAAGTGGCAATATTTAAAATATTTGTAAAGTCTACAATTTTTTTTTTTAATCAAATAAACAGGTTTATACTTACCTGCTCTGTGCAAAGGAATTGCACAGAGCGGCCCCAAACCTCCTCTTCTTGGGTCCCAAGCTAGTGCTCCTGGCTCCTCCTCTTCTCAGTGTGCTACCATAGGAAGCCACTTCCTACTGTGGCACACCTGCATGCTCGATCCAGAGCCCTGCTCTCTGTGTCCAGCATTGACACAGACAGCGAGGCTCCACCCTGCTAGCTCATCAAAAGATTGGACTGAAAGCAGTGGGAACTAATGGCTCCCGCTGTTCTTAGTCAAGCCTGTGAGAGCAGGGAGAAGAGGAGAGAGCCACTGCACATGGGCACCACGTTGGATAGAATAAGGGTTCAAATAAAAATTATGGGGAGTGAGGGAGCGATAATTTAACCTAAACATTTTTTACCTTAATGTACGGAATTCATTAAGGTAAAACATGTTTAGGCTTTACAACCAATTTAAACTATTCTGAGAAGCCATTGAATTATGTTCTAGACTACTTACCATACATACCATATAATCCAGAACAAAATGATGTTGCAGAGAGAATGAACCATACTTTATTTTAATGAAGGAGAAGCATGCTTATTTGATGTGAATATGCTAACATACCGGGAGAAAAAATTATGACAGAATGCTATTTCCAAAATCACTTACCTGGAAAAGCAACAGAGAAAACTCCATATGAGATAGAGAATGGAAAGAAGCCTGACCTGAAACTGATCAAAATCTTTGCAAACAAAATACACATACTAGGGTTGATTTACTAAAACTGTGCATAAAAAACAATCAGCTTCCAATGTTCTTTTTTTGTCAAAGCTTAATTGAATAAGCTGAAGGTATAAACAGATTGGCTACCATGCACAACTGCATCAGATTTTGCACTCTCCAGCTGTAGTAAATCAACTCCACTGTATCTTTCTAAAGAGGTTTGTCAGCTATAGTGAGTCAGCTGTAGTGGGTTTCAGAATTCTTCATCCAGCCAATAATAAGGTAACAATAAGCAGAGTAAGACGCCCCACCAATACTCTAGGAAAGAAAAAGAACATCACTAAAAAAATTTAAATTGGCGTTGATTTATCCACTAAAAAAGAAGCAGCTGAACCACCTGCGACCTCAATCAGAAATTCTGCCAGATCCAATAAGTGCATCACAGTTACATGCTTGTCATATATGATTTATAAAGCACCACAGCCTGAGCCAGTGCCATTGGAGGAAATGCAAAACCTATTTGTTGAAGCAAATGTGGGATATAGCATATGGAGGGATAACCTCTCTCAACCAGATTCAAGATTTAAATCTTACAGAATTACCTCGAGACAAACATGCAATTGGATGTAAATGTTTTTCCGATTTTCCCGGGACAATCCCGATTTTGGGACCCTTGTACTGATCGGAGGCTGTCCTGAATTGGGATTTTGCCCAAGGAAATCAGGAATCCTTGCATTTTAATTTTTTAGGCAGGTGGCTTCAGCAAAATGGCCACCGGCGCCTCCGCTACATCATTCCCCCTTGTGTTCAGTGGAGGGAGGAAGGGGGCTCGATCCACAGCCAATGAATCGGCTTCTCTCTTCACACCGATGCCAGGGTTAGCTGCACGGATCAGCCCCTCCCCTCTCCACTGAACACACGGCGCCGGCAGCCGCTCATGCCATGGATGATGTTCCTTCTGCTGTAATGGACGTGCTGGGGGGCTTTATGGGAGGGAAGGGTCTGCACTGAGGGGGATCTGCACTGAGGGGGTCTGCACTGATGGAGGGGGGTCTGCACTGAGGGGGATCTGCACTGAGGGGGTCTGCACTGATGGAGGGGGGTCTGCACTGAGGGGGTCTATACTGATAGATGGGGGGACCACACTGAGGGGGGTCTGTGTTGAGGGAGAGTGGTCTGTACTGAGGGGGTCTATACTGATGAGGGGGGTCTACACTAAGGGGGTCTAAACTAATGGAGGGGGTCTGTACTTAGTGGGGTGGTCTGTACTGAGGGAGGAGGATCTATACTGCTGGAGGGGTGGTCTGTACTTAGTGGCGGGGTCTTTACTGAGGGAGGGGGGCCTGTACTGAAGAGGGACCATAGTTGGTGAAGGGGGGTGACACCAATTTTTTTCCGCACCAGGTGACACCAGCTGTAGTGACACCACTGGCTCTTTTCTCTGCAGTAATTTAACTTTAATGTACAAGAGGGGGGTTAACTATATACAGGAGGGGGAGGGTAACTATATACAGGAGGAGGGGGGTTACGTATATACAGGAGGGGGGTTAACTATATACAGGAGGGGGAGGGTTAACTATATACAGGAGAGGGGTTAACTATATACAGGAGGGGGGTTAGCTATATACAGGAGGAGGGGGGGTAACTATATACAGGAGGGGGAGGGTTAACTATATACAGGAGAGGGGTTAACTATATACAGGAGGGGGTTAACTATATACAGGAGGGGGAGGGTTAACTATGTACAGGAGAGGGGAAGGTTAACTATATACAGGAAGGGGGTTAACTATATACAGGAGGGGGTTAACTATTTACAGGAGGGGGTTAACTATTTACAGGAGGGGGGTTAACTATGTACAGGAGGGGTTACTGTGTACGGGGGGAACTATGTACAGGGGGGATACTATGTACGGGGGGTAACTATGTACGGGGGGGTAACTATGTACAGGGGGTAACTATGTACAGGGGGGTAACTAGGGGGAGAGGGGAAACTATGTACAGGGGGAGGGGGTAACTATGTACAGGGGGGTAACTATGGCTCTGCCTGGGACACTGATTTAAGGACTGAGGCTGGGAACACTGGTGTAAAGACTGACTGTGCTGGGGGCACCTGATGCAAGGAGGGACTCTTCTGGGGGCACCTGATGCAAGGAGGGACTCTACTGGGGGCACCTGATATGAGGACGGACTCTGCTGGTGGCAGGCGATGTGGCTAGTGACTTGCTCAGGGATCCCCCTGATTCGGCAATATGGTGAGTTGAATGATTTCATTTTATATTACAATGTAATAATAGAAATAATGCGCTACAATCATCCTGACACCATAATAACCATGGTGCCGGGATGATTGAAGCGCTAACACCAGGTGTTTGGAGTATCTTTATCTGCTGATTGTTAAACTTTCTAGAATACACATATTTATATTGATGTGTAGGAACTGGGGCTGCTGTCCCTTCTTTCCTCTCTCCCCCTTTCCCTCTCCATCCGTCATTCATCTCAGACTCTAACCACACCCCTTTGAGCCACGCCCATTTAAGCCACGCCCACTGTTTCACATTTCACTATTTTTCGCTGCAGTTTTGTTTTGTATTGCTATGCCACACCTACAAACGCATGCCCCGCCCCCTAATAAAAGTGTCCCACAAATTTTTTTTGCAATGTTGGCAACTATAAAGCTGCTGCACACACGCAGCCTGCTCTGTAAACATAGATCCCAAAGGGGGAGTGGAGGGGGGAGGCACAGCCGCTAAGGCGCCGTCTACACAGTTCTCTTGGAAGGCTCTTGGGCAGTAAGGATTTGTTTACATTCGCAGTTGCTCCCAAACATAACCCATTGAAGTGAACAAGTTTAACATTTACAGGGTTAAAACAGGTAGTTAGGGAGCAACGTAATGCCTCCTCACCACTTATCAAACGCCTCTGAAAAGCAATCTGCCACATGTATAAACCAAGCCTTGAGGACTAGATGTGAAATCAATGCTTGCCAATTACATGCCAAATGAATGAGTTGAAATGTCCTTTACTGTATGCAGACCACTACAGAACCAGTAATAGATGCTCCTGCAGCCTGTTAACTACAGGCCTTGTATTACACACTGGGATTGGTTTACTAAAGGCAGATTGGCTGGTCATGTTGGAAAGACATTATTACTCTGCAAGGGATTTTTCTCTTAGCTTAGTGAAGTGGGTGAAGATCTGCTGACTTTCACTCTCCAAGCAGGTGCACACAAAAATATGCTTTTTTGGCTTTCTTTTAGGTTCCTTGAATGTGATTCCATTTTCTTTGCAAAGTGAATTTTCACAGCATTTACTAATGAAAATTTCCTTTGCAAAACAACCTGCATATATGCCTTTTATAAATCATATGATGTGACTTTTTCTCCACTTGAATAACAATACTTTTAGAACCTTGCTGACTATAGCAGCCCAACAGAATATAATTGTGGAGCACTATGACCTCAAACAGCCCTTTTCAACAGCGACATTGCAGAGGAATTGTACATGACGCAACCAGAAGGTATACTGTTTAAGACCTAGAGAAAAACATCTTATTTATAAATGACATAGATCCCTGTATGGACTTAAACAGCTAGAGTATGGAATTTGAAATTGACTAATGTCTTGTTAGATAAAGGGTTCACAAGATGTAAAGCTAACCCAGGTCTATACTCTAATGCCGCGTACACACGATTGGAATTTTTGTCGGAAAACCTTGGATGATTTTTCTGACGGAATTTCGCTCAAGCTTGGCTTGCATACACACGGTCATACAAAAGTTCTCTCAAATTTCGACCGCCAAGAATTCAGTAATGTACAACATGTACAATGGCACTAGAAAAGGGAAGTTCCATACGAAGCGCGCCACCCTTTGGGCTCCTTCTGCTAATCTCATGTTTATCTCATGTTAGTAGAAGTTTGGTGAGAGACGATTCGTGCTTTTCAGCTTCGTGCTTTTCAGATCGTTACTGCTCTTCAGTTTGTGCTTGTGGGATCGTATCTGTTCTTCAGTGCGTGTAGTTAGTTCGCATCTGGGTTCCAGTGTGTATTATTATGGTAAGTATTTGTTTTTCAGTGCGTTCTTGTCCGCTCGTTTCTGATTTTCAGCTCGCTCTTCTCAGGCCTTTCTGTTTTTCAGTGCTTTCTGTTAGTTCGTTCTGACCAGCCGAACGTTTTGAAGCCATGTTGGGTTATGTACTCGTCGTAGAGTTCCTGCTATGCCGGGGCTTGGTGTTGGGGTTCTTGCTTTGACCCAAGCCCAGTCCATGAACAGGGTGGAGAGGAGTTCATGGACGAAGAATTGGTTGCTCCAGCGTGACCAATTCTGTCATATGCCTTTGTTGTGGGAGATCCAGGAGTATAATCCTGATGATTTCAGGAATTTTCTCCGGATGACGGACCCTGTTTTTCACCGTCTGTTGGATTACTGTCCCCTTATATTATGAAGCAGGACACCTGCATGCTGCAAGCCATCACTCCCAAGCAGAGGCTAGTTGCCACATTGAGGTACTTGGAGACAGGGAGAAGTCTGCAGGACCTCAAGTTCTTAACAGGCATCTCCCCCCAGGCTCTGGGGATCATTATTCCAGAGACCTGTTCTGCCATCATCCAGGTCCTGCAGAAGGACTATATTAAGGTAAATTTTCTCCTTTAACATCGCATTCTATGTATTTAATGTTTGCTAATGTATTGTCTTTCTTTCATCATTCCCTAATTACCATGATTGTAATATGCTGCGAATGTCCCCTTTGTCCTCATGCATGCTGTAAGCATTTAATGCTCCTTTTTTGTCCTTCATGCATATTTCCTTTCTCTAACCTCCCCAAAATGTCATCCTGGGCCCATACACACTTAGCCTAGTCACTTAACAATGTATTTTGTCCGCTCCATAGTAGTGTTTTACCCTAAACACCCCCTAAAATGTGTACAAATGTTATTGTTGTCCTTAAATTCAGGCAGAGTGTCATAATTTTTTTTTTGGGGTCCCAAACTCATCTAGAACCCCCACTAAAATTTTTACAATGGGCCATCAGAGGGGGTGAGGAATCTGATAAGTGTACCCTATCTTTTTGTCTTTAAATACTCCTCAAAATAAATGTTAATACTGATGTTGGCCAAGAATGTTTGTGTCTAATCTGCTTGCAATGTTATGTGCAAAAGTACTAATTTTATTTTTTCTATATTGACTCCACAGTTTCCTTCAAAGCCACAGGAATGGCAGACTGTGGCCTCCCAGTTTGCCGAGCGGTGGGACTTTCCCAACTGCGGAGGGGCAATCGATGGGAAACATGTCCACATCGTCCCTCCACCCCACTTGGGGTCATACTATTTTAACTATAAGGGGTTTCATAGTATCATGTTGATGGCGGTGGTGTCGGCGACATATGAGTTTTTATATGTGGACATGGGGAAGAATGGCTGGATGATGGATGGTGGAGTCTTTGCCCAGACCGAGTTCTACCGATGTCTCCAGAGTGGTGGCTTGGGATTGCCACCTGCTGAAGAGAACGTGGAAGGACTCCCATTTGTGTTTGTCGCAGATGAAGCATTTGGTCTGGGTGAACATCTGATGAGGCCATTCCCCCAGAGGACCCTCACAACGGAGAAGAGGGTTTTTAATTACCAGCTGGCCAGAGCCAGAAGAGTGGTGGAGAATGCGTTTGGTATAATGGCCATCCGGTTTCGCCTATTCCTTATGGCAATCAACACGGCAGAGTATAAACTGAATCACATAGTGCAGGAATGCTGTATTCTATATATTTATTTAAGGAGAGATAAGGAGAGATGCTCCAAATTATGTGGCCTCAGTTGGGCCTGAGGCTGCAGTTCAGGACATAAATCCAATGACGGCCCTGGAAGCTGGCCATCCTGGCTTGCCCCCCCCCCCCAAAGCGCCCGTGATGTGCGTCAAAAGTATCTGGACTATTTTACGGGTAGGGGGGCCATTGCTATGCCAGCAAATTTTTGATTCTTTTCTAAAATTAAAAATTATTTTGATCTGAAATCATCTTGAATTTGATTTACTGCTTGTGTTTCTTTTAGCTGTCTCCTAGGTTCTCCTAGTGCACTTATAGTGCCAAGTGGATTTTGCTTTATTAAATAACCCCCATTGTCACTGTAAACACCAACTTAATACAAAAACTGGTATTGAGCATTGAAAGAAGAAGCCACACATTGTTGAGTATAAAAACTTTTACTCCATGCACATTCACATGTGCATTGTAAAACATTTTTCCACCAAAAATACATCTTTGTTTAATTAAGTTTGACATTTTTAGTTTTATATTTTGCTTTAACAGACATGTTTCAAACCATAACATACACAACTCTGGAACTTACAAAGTTCAACGTACAAAAAGTGAAGGCAATATCAGACATGAATATGTAAAAATATGTCAAAACTGTGTTGATCTTGCCTTCATCAGATGGGGTAATGTCACCCCTGTAAAAGGCAAATTTTGAAGATGCACAAAAATTGGGATTCAAAATGGCGATTTCCCTCCTGATCCCATGCCTAATGTCAACATGTGCTAGCTCCCAGAGAAGAGTAACCTAGCGCCAGTGGTAGGTCACCCAGAGAATGTAACAAACATATAAAATAGATGTATAGCCTGTACCATCCATTCAAAAATTATTAATGCATATACAGGGATGAAACAGGAAACTAGAAACTACAATAAACATAATAGTAATATCCCGTGCTGCTAGACAAACTGTAATTGGTGAAAACAGATCATACCAGGAAGCAACATATAAAATGTCCAGCGCTCAGGCTATTGTTGGAAAACAAAATACAACAAGTATAAAAGCTATAAAAGTTTATGGTTTTTAATGAACCAATAATGAGCCAGTGGTTAGCAATAGTCCAAAGTAACAATATTTACTGCAAAAGAACCAGGTTCAGAGGCTCTGTTTAAAAACAAAAAAGCACACGATAAAAACTATTCAAAAATTACAGACTCTTGGTGATGTTGTAAGTGATCAAATAGACATCAAAAAGGTGACAGAGGCATCAAACAGCAGGAGGTTACCACCGGAGATCCATCTAATGAAAGTATACGGAGACTGCTGTGTAAAGTGTGAAAGCAAACATATGGGCTCAAAGCAGGTGAATGGAGGCAAGGTGGTGGAGATATGTCAAAGTACTCACAGGCAGGTAAGAGGGCTCAGAGCTGCCTCATATGGTGAGGACCTTGGCGCCATGAGGAATAACCGGGCTGAAATAGAAGTGAAGTGGCCGCCGTGTGGAGATGTGTAGCTCCGCCGTGCGGAGAACAGCCTGGCCGGAGCTGTGTGTCGCTGGAGGATTACGTCAGCACAGGGGAGCCGCTGTAGCGTCTGAGAAGTAAAACGGAACCGCTGCTAGGCTGGGACGTGTCTCCACAGAGGTGAAGTCTCATCAGTGAGACCTGGTGACACTGCGCTGAGGTCGGAACTGACACTGAGAGGCCCTCTGACGGGGGAATTGGTGGCGGCAGGCTGATGGAGCTCACATCAGCCTGACCTGCCTGGGGAGATGGCCAACAGTCATATGAAAAAATGGATATTGCAATGGGTAAAAAAAAAGATGGGGTAGTGAAGATGGTGGATTTGCAGGAAATGCTTGCTGGTGAAAAAAGCGGCTTCACAAACAAAAAAAAAAAAAAATTGAATGGATGAAAAATCGCAGTGAAGAACTCAAGCTGGGGCCTCTGCCATGTAGGGGGGGGAGAGAGGTTGCCTTGACGACGCGTTTCGCGCATGAGCGCTTTGTCATAGTCAAGGAAAATAGGCAACTCGCAGGGTTTAAATAGGTGAGTGGGGATTAAGGGGAGGGGAAAGGGGAGGGGCTTAATGGAAAAAAAAAAAATGAAATAGGCACAGGGAAGAAACAAAGTGACGTTCCGTAAAGCACGCACCATAAAAAACTTGCTAGCACCCAGTAAAATAACAAATAAACCGTCCAAATCTTTCCTTGATATCAGGTCCTATTTTCATGACAGAAAGGGCATATTCCAGTGCAAAAAGAAGGGGTGCCTTACTTGCCAATTTATCACTCATGGCACTAATATCATCACAACCAATACAGGCAAAAAATATGAGATTAGACAATTCATTACCTGTTCTACAGATTTTGTTGTATATGTTTTGCGTTGCCCTTGTGGGTTGGTCTACGTTGGCCGGACTATTCGTGCCTTACGGGCTAGAGTAGGTGACCACCGCAGACTAATTTCGAAGGGGTGCGATGAACATAGTGTACCCCGTCATTTCTTGCGTTTCCATGACAAGGACATCAGGTTCTTGGAGGTCTTTGTTATCGAAACTATCCCCAATAGGTTTTTAATATGTTTGATTATGTTTTTTATAGAAAAAATGTTAAGTTTTTATGTTGAAGTATAAACTATGTGTTCCTTGGTTATATATTGTGTTTATTTTCATACTTTTATGTGAAGTAAGGCACGTATACCCATTGGTAAATTGCTTGGAGCTGAGGGGGTTAACATTGGAGATCTTTGTTTCTTCCCTGTGCCTATTTCATTTTTTTTTTTCATTAAGCCCCTCCCCTTTCCCCTCCCCTTAATCCCCACTCACCTATTTAAACCCTGCGAGTTGCCTATTTTCCTTGACTATGACAAAGCGCTCATGCGCGAAACGCGTCGTCAAGGCAACCTCTCTCCCCCCCCCCTACATGGCAGAGGCCCCAGCTTGAGTTCTTCACTGCGATTTTTCATCCATTCAATTTTTTTTTTTTTTTTTTTTTTTGTTTGTGAAGCCGCTTTTTTCACCAGCAAGCATTTCCTGCAAATCCACCATCTTCACTACCCCATCTTTTTTTTTTACCCATTGCAATATCCATTTTTTCATATGACTGTTGGCCATCTCCCCAGGCAGGTCAGGCTGATGTGAGCTCCATCAGCCTGCCGCCACCAATTCCCCCGTCAGAGGGCCTCTCAGTGTCAGTTCCGACCTCAGCGCAGTGTCACCAGGTCTCACTTCACCTCTGTGGAGACACGTCCCAGCCTAGCAGCGGTTCCGTTTTACTTCTCAGACACTACAGCGGCTCCCCTGTGCTGACGTCATCCTCCATCGACACACAGCTCCGGCCAGGCTGTTCTCCGCACGGCGGAGCTACACATCTCCACACGGCGGCCACTTCACTTCTATTTCAGCCCGGTTATTCCTCATGGCGCCAAGGTCTTCACCATATGAGGCAGCTCTGAGCCCTCTTACCTGCCTGTGAGTACTTTGACATATCTCCACCACCTTGCCTCCATTCACCTGCTTTGAGCCCATATGTTTGCTTTCACACTTTACACAGCAGTCTCCGTATACTTTCATTAGATGGATCTCCGGTGGTAACCTCCTGCTGTTTGATGCCTCTGTCACCTTTTTGATGTCTATTTGATCACTTACAACATCACCAAGAGTCTGTAATTTTTGAATAGTTTTTATCGTGTGCTTTTTTGTTTTTAAACAGAGCCTCTGAACCTGGTTCTTTTGCAGTAAATATTGTTACTTTGGACTATTGCTAACCACTGGCTCATTATTGGTTCATTAAAAACCATAAACTTTTATACCTTTTATACTTGTTGTATTTTGTTTTCCAACAATAGCCTGAGTGCTGGACATTTTATATGTTGCTTCATGTGCTAGCTCCCATCATGGGGGATCAAAGGATGTGTTTTGGGGGTGCAACCCCTTCCTCTCACCTACTTGAGTTGCAAGGAAGGGGTTGCACCCACGAAATGCGTACATTGATATCCCATGATGGCAGATAGCACATGTTGACATACTGTGTGCATCTTCAAAATTTGGCTTTTAAAATGTATTAAAACTTTAGGAAATTTCTCAAAAAAAATCAAAAATGGTGTCATTTTGTTGTTATTTAGATTCTCCCTGATACATCAATCATGTTCTTCATTTTTTGTTCAACATCATTGGTTTTTTGCTTTATGATGTCTAAATCCCGATTACACACCATTATGTCCTGATTAGGATTTGTGCACTTGCACTGGTGAAATGAGGATATTGTTCTTCCACAACATGCACATCACCTAAAATAAAAAAGCACACCATGTATTATAAATATGCAGGCATACATATATTACCCGAAGCTGTGGTCTCAAACACTCACCTGTTGTGGTCACTATTTCAACCACATCATCCACCTCTCCTTCCTCCACATCTTGAGGTTGTGGTGTGCTGAGTTCCCCTTCTTTATGAGGTTGGGGGTCCCTGGTGTCCTCAGATGTCCTGAGTCTTTTCTCCCATATGAGAATTAAACAAAAGGTATACTTAGCACACAGATATTTGAGGCCAGAAATAGGAATATGAAACAGTGCTTGGAAGTGTGGTACAATTGTCTGTTTTGGCACAGTTCCAAGCTGAAGACATGAATTTTTCCCTTAGCAAAGCTGGAATACTTACCTTTTTTGGACAATATTCACACATGGAGACACGCCTAGTATCCCCTGGAGCACCTGTGTGGGACACCCTTAAAAGTTTGTTCTGGTGTCCCACACTAGTGCTCCTGAGTCCAGATGTGTAAACAGCTGCTGAGTGTCCTCTCCTTACATTACACTGAATCAAATTTTTCATTCTAGTTCCAAACACATCTAGACAACAATGTACTAAACTTATTTTAATACAAATAGGCATGACAAAATGTAGTTAACCCTGTATCTGCAAAAACAATTGTATTATTAGTGGGCGAACAAACGATGTTTACTACGACCGATTACTGTGCCCACAAGCCTGAAAGTTGCCATTTAAAACTGTACAACAGAAAAGAAAAGCACATGGAGCAGCATACAAGTAAAAATAATAATACTTTTTAGAAGCAGTTTCTTGATCCTTCTGTACTGATCATGCTCCCTCAATTTCAGGTCTGACCAGCGTTTCCTCAATTGCTCCTTGCATCGTCATACCCCAAAAATTCCTGTGCAGACTTCTCACAACTTTAGACATGATCTTGGCCTTTCTCACATTAGGGTTGGTGTACGGCCCATACTTCCCATCATAATCGGCCCTCTTTAAGATGTCCACCATCTCCACCATCTCTACAAAGGACATATTTGAGGCTTTATATCTCCTCCGGGATCGAGACGTTTCTGGCTCCAGGCTTTCCTCATCGTTACTGGAATTACACACCTGCTGTGTCTCCTCCGTGTGCTCTCCCACTGCGCCGAAAGAGAAGGAGCGGGGAATATTCTAGGGGCGGGCGACGCAGGTGGAGTTTCACGCATGGGCAGTGTATATAAAGCATAACGCGCATGCGTTGGACGTACGATCTGTGAGTGGAGGAAGTGCCGATCATGAGAACGAAGGTAACATTTTAACTTGAGCATCAGTGGCCTATACTGCTTCTAGATTGAGGCCTATATTGTGATAAGATTATGAGAGTTTAGCCTGAGATTAGTATTTTTCTCTTGTTTTTTGTCTTGCAGAAATAATTAATCTGTTCAAAAAGCCTGAGTTTATGAGCCAGTTTATCAATAGGTACAGGGAGCTGCCCAGTTTGTGGCAAGTCAAACATAATTTATTTCATAAAGCAGCGCTGGAGAAACTGTTGGAATTTGTGAAGACAGCGGTCCCCAACGCAGACACCAAAGTTTTGGACAGGAAAATTGGTAGCTTGAGGAGCACATACAAGAAGAAGCATAATAAGGTCCTGGCATCCCAGAGGTCAGGAGCAGCAGCAGAGGATGTGTATGTACCCAGTCTGTGGTACTACAACAAAATGCATTTTCTGGAAGACGAGACTAAAGTGAGGTCATCACTTTCCACACTTCCTTCCCCCCCAGCTGAGGCTTCCGAGGACCAACCTGGGACTTCCATCCAGGAAGAAGTGGAGGAGCCCAGCTTGCAGCAGGTAAAGTATTTTTCTACATATTTCTTGTCCTAAAATTAATGATGTTAACTAGATGTTATTATTGATAAGAAATTAATGATTGAACAAAAAGTGTTTTAAATATCAATAGACAGTAGTGGCCAAAAATGATTGGGACAAGAATGAAAAATACTGGGGCCAGAATGATAGTCTTTTCTATATATTAGCATTCAATTTGAAACAGTCATGAGCTGAAAATTGTGTGTGATTGATGAAGCAAAAACTAAAACTATGTCCCTTTTTTTACACAGGAAAGCCTCAGCCAGGATGAGGGTCTGGAATGTGGCAGCCAGGAGGTGGCAGGGGGAAGTGGCAGCCAGGAGGTGGTCGGGCCCAGTGGACTGACCCAATCTCAGGTCCCTCCCTCTGCCTTTCACCCAAAAGGCACAGGAAGGGGAGGAACGTGGATGAGGCAGCACTTGCCCTCATTCGGGATGCTCATGCGACCCTGTGAGACCCCCCCAGCATTCAAGAGGGCTATGCCTGCATAGTAGCAGCGAAAATGCAGGAAATGGAGGAGGGCCAATGCCTCATCTGTAAGAACATCTTTCTACAGACCCTAAATAAGGGGTTGAGTGGCCAACTGACAGAAAATACACACCTTTCTGAGCTCGTCCATCCTCCTCCACCTGTTCCACCTCCTGCCACAACTCGACGAACAAAGCCACATTGTGCAGGGAAGCGTGCAAGTAAGACAAGAGTGTGATGGCCTGGGTTCAGTCTGGTCTAACAGAAGATGCAGGCTGTGGTAGTACAAAGGCTTTGCAAATTTCTGCAGTTTCTCCAGCGTTGCCTTCCCTCTTTCTTTTGTTATGACCCAGAATAAATGGTAATTTTGTTTTCAGCAAATACTTGCCTATGCGTTTTTATTAAAAAAGGACAGTTTGTTTGTGAGTAGGCAGGTACATTTCAAAAATACAATGTCAAATTAACAAGGGACACCAACCTCCTTGAGGTTAAAAAATACAAGATAATAATGTTGTTGCGGTAACTTGACACACACAAAAAAAAAAAACATTATGGAGATCACTAGAAAATAATTTTAAAATAATCAAAAAAAAGGAGATCTTGATTTAAATAAAAAAAGGAAAAAAATCACTATAAAAAATAATTCTAAACATTATTATGGAGATCTGGCTTTAAAAAGCTAAAAATATTATTAAGGAGATCACAAAAAATAATAAAGAAATAAGTTTGTCAGAACTCTGTGTGAATATCAGCAGCAAAACAACTTCATTATTCTAGCATTATAAAGAACAAAAGAATGCGCTGCATAACAAGATCGAAAAATGTACAGCGTGACGAATGTGCTATCTCCATTACGAACGCTAGTTTTACCAGACCGAGCTCCTCCATCTCGTACTTGATTCTGAGCATGCGTGGTTTTTTGCGAGTCGGAATTGCATGCAGACGAACGGAATTTCCGATAGGAACTTTTTCCAATAGAAAAATAGAGAACCTGCTCTCAATCTCTTGCCAGCAAAAGTCCGATGGAGCATACACACGGTCAGAATTTCCGACCAAAAGCTTACATCGGACTTTTGCTGGCAGAATTTCCGATCGTGTGTACGTTGCATAACTGTAGAGATGGGAAGTGTATGTATCTGCTGCATTATGTTGATGATTTGATTATTGCTCACAAAGAGGATGAGGAAATTGCAAAAATGAGTCAAGCACTCAATAAGCACTTTAAAAACAAGGACCTGTGAAATATGTTCTACAGCCTAGGTATTCAAATACAGCATAAGAAAGATGAACGTTTCCAGCTAAATCAAAGTACTAATATTGATGTGATCCTTAAACAGAAAGCAAAAGGGGTTTTGGGACTTTAAATGAGGTGCATGATATCATACACCTCCATCCCTAAATCAGAAATAAGAAATGGGTTTTTGGGACTTTGAGTGAGGCACAAGACACATGGTAGGAGAAATTATAAAATTGTTTGATTGGCATATAAACAAAGCATACCTCCTAAACATATGATACATGGTTTAACATGCATATTTTTATCTATATATAAGACAATGTCATACAGAAAAGAAAAATGTATATATGTGTGAATGGTACCAGTATATACAGTATCTCACAAAAGTGAATACACCCCTCACATTTTTGTAAATATTTTATTATATCTTTTCATGTGACAACATTGAAGAAATGATACTTTGCTACAATGTAAAGTAGTGAGTGTACAGCTTGTATAACAGTGTAAATTTGCTGTCCCCTCAAAATAACTCACCACACAGCCATCAATGTCTAAACCGCTGGCAACAAAAGTGAGTACACCCCCAAGTGAAAATGTCCAAATTGGGCCCAATTAGCTATTTTCCCTCCCCAATGTCATGTGACTCGTTACTGTCACAAGGTCTCAGGTGTGAATGGGGAGCAGGTGTGTTAAATTTGGTGTTATCGCTCTCACTCTCTCATACTGGTCACTGGGAGTTTAACATGGCACCTCATGGCAAAGAACTCTCTGAGGATCTGAAAAAAGAATCGTTACTCTACATAAAGATGAAAAATACAGTGTGGCGCTAAAAAATAAGTGAAGGAAGAAAAAGAAATAGGGGGAGGCTACCTGAAACAAATAGTCTCTCTCTAGTACAACATGTGCAAATATTGTGTAATCACAGCGATGAAAAGTGAAAATAATGGTGTCATGCGACTAGAAGTCGCTTGCAGCGAACTGCCGTGAAATGTCACATATATTACAAATAAGTGCAAAAAAACATAAGTGCAATGAACTGCCAAGCAGTAAATAAAGTGACTAATAAAAGTAGACAATTATACATAAGCATACAAAATCTGAAAGTGAATGATGGATAGCAATGTATGAGTCAAAGGAGTGGTGATTTTAAGAGGAGTGAAATGAAGAAATAACTTCAGCAAAAATCAAACAGTCTCTGGGGTGGATGAATTCGGTGGTAGATGTACACTCGGGAGTGCTGACACCATCAAAAGGACAAGAGGAGAAAAAGGTACCCTTACCGGGAGCGGTGGACCCAGCTCACCGTACGGTGGTGGGTCATTAAGGCAAAGAGAAGAAGACCTGAAGCGGAACTCTCGAGCTGGGCTGCACGGTGACCCCTCCTGTAGGCAAATGGATTTCAAAGACGCCAAACGGGGGAGAAGGATGGAAGATGGCAACGCCCGCCAAACCACTATCAGCTTGCTTGGAGCTTTCCTCCCGCTCAAAGGGATATTAAAGAGCATGTGGGGAAAAGAAGGAGTCTCCACATAGTGTAAATCCGTATGTTGGGATTTATTGGTAACAAATAAAACGGATATCCAAAAATATTCAATAAAAACAATAACAATAAAAAGAGCAAGCTGATAATGGTTTGGCGGGCATTGCCATTTTCCATCCTTCTCCCCCGTTTGGCGTCTTTGAAATCCATCTGCCTACAGGAGGGGTCACCGTGCAGCCCAGCTCGAAAGTTCCACTTCGGGTCTTCTTCTCTATGCCTTAAGGACCCACCACCGTACGGTGAGCTGGGTCCACTGCTCCCGGTAAGGGTACCTTTTTCTCCTCTTGTTCCTTCGATGGTGTACATTTACCAGCGAATTCATCCACCACAGAGACTGTTTGATTTTTGCTGAAGTTATTTCTTCATTTCACTCCTCTTAATATCACCACTCCTGGGACTCATACATTGCTATCCATCATTCACTTTCAGATTTTGTATGCTTATGTATAACTGTCTAATTTTATTAGTCACTTTATTTACTTCTTGGCAGTTCATTGCACTTATGTTTTTTCGCACTTATTTGTAATATATGTGACATTTCACGGCAGTTCGCTGCAAGCGACTTCTAGTCGCATGACACCATTATTTTAGGTTTGTATAAAGCACACAGGGGTTAATTTACTAAAACTGAAGAGTGCAAAATCTGGTGCAGCTCTGCAAAGAAACCATTCAGCTTCCAGGTTTTATTGTCAAAGCTTAATTGAAAAAGCTGAAGTTAGAAGCTGATTGGCTACCATGCAAAGCTGCACCAGTTTTTGCACTCTCCAGTTTTAAAAAATCAACCCCACAGTCTGCTCATGCACTGAATCTTTAGACAAAAGTACAAGTAATGACACTTGTTATGGGTTACTGAACAAAAATTTACTGGTACTATCATGGGCATCCACAGGAGGGGGCAAGGGGGGTAAAGTGCCCCCTCCTGGAATCAGCCAGCTCCACACAAGACAAGTGGGTGTCCATGAGCTAAGCAGTCTGCTGCAGACTTTTGCTGCTCTGACATGATCTGGCTCAGACTCAGATGCTCGGCTGCTCGGCTCCGCCTCCAGTCCCTTCCCTACCGTGTAGAGAGAGTTGAGAAGATGTAGATCCGGCCGGCTCCACCCACAAGTGGAATGGTGGTGCCCAGGTTATCCCTTGCCCCACCGTGTGTCCCCCTCTAAATTAGGCTGTTCGGCCGGGCAGGATCATTGTCTGTATAAAAAAACTTCCATGTGGGCACAGCACAGATCCCTACCTCCACCTCGCCGTGATCCCTGGGGCAGCTTAACTATTGGGCACTCACTGTGATGTAACAGAGCCTTCTGTGAGGAGAAAGGCAGTGATTGGGCAGGGATAAGGGAAGGGGGTGTGGCCAGCCTTTGAGGATCAGCCGCAGCCACGTCTCCTGCCTCTAGATGATGGAAACGAAGCGCGGTCTTTTGAAACTGGGCGGCATCAGGAGAGTAAGCGAAGGTGTCCAGGAGAAGCATTATTTACACATGTAGAGGAAATGGGAAGTGGCCGTGGAGCAGCAATAGAAGAAGAAGAGAGGGTCTGGTGAGCTGGAGATGACTTCTTACATACATCTAGTGTTCACATCTATTCTAAATGGAGTGACTGTGTATGCATTTCCCAACTCTACTACTCTTATCTATCCACTTGTTATCTCAGATCACTTAAGCTTTGGATAAGGTCAGCCACTGTTTGCTCCCAACATAGGGATTCCTTTAACCCTTTCATAAGCCAGGTTTCCAGGTTATAAGCTTGATGCTCCATGGGTTTATACAGTACACTGGCTCAAATGCTCATATAGTATAGCTGTTTTCATCAAGATCAAAATATGGCCACCCACAACATGTATTGCAAATAAAAAGATGTACATTCTCTAGGCTATTTACAGTTGCAAAAAAAGGATGTGAACCCTTTTGGAATGATATGGATTTCTGCACAAATTGGTCATAAAATGTGATCTGATCTTCATCTAAGTCACAACAATAGACAATCAGTCTGCTTAAACTAATAACACACAAAGAATTAAATGTTACCATGTTTTTATTGAACACACCATGTAAACATTCACAGTGCAGGTGGAAAAAGTACGCGAACCCCTATACTAATGAGATCTCCAAGAGCTAATTGGAGTGAGGTATCAGCCAACTGGAGTCCAATCAATGAGATGAGATTGGAGGTGTTGGTTACAGCTGCCCTGCCCTATAAAAAACATACAACAGTTCTGGGTTTGCTTTTCACAAGAAGCATTGTCAGATGTGAATGATGCCTCGCACAAAAGAGCTCTCAGAAGACCTACGATTAAGAATTGTTGACTTGCATAAAGCTGGAAAGGGTTATAAAAGTATCTCCAAAAGCCTTGCTGTTCATCAGTCCATGTTAAGACAAATTGTCCATAAATGGAGAAAGTTCAGCACTGCTGCTACTCTCCCTAGGAGTGGGCGTCCTGTAAAGATGACAAGATGCAAGAGCACAGCGCAGATGCTCAATGAGGTGAAGAAGAATCCTAGCGTGTCAGGTAAAGACTTACAAAAGTCTCTGGCATATGCTAACATCCCTGTTAGCGAATCTACGATACATAAAACACTAAACAAGAATGGATTTCATGGGAGGTTACCACAGAGGAAGCCACTGCTGTCCAAAAAAAAAATTGCTGCACATTTACAGTTTGCACAAGAGCACCTGGATGTTCCACAACAGTAGTGACAAAATATTGTGTGGACAGATGAAACCAAAGTTGAGTTGTTTGAAAGAAACACACAACACTATGTGTGGAGAAAAAGAGGCACAGCACACCAACATCTAAACCTCATCCCAACTGTGAAGTATGGTGGTGGGGGCATCATGGTTTGGGGCTGCTTTGTTGCTTCAGGGCCTGGACGGATTGCTATCATCGAAGAGAAAATGAATTCCCAAGTTTATCAAGACATTTTGCAGGAGAACTTAAGGCCATCTGTCTACCAGCTGAAGCTCAACAGAAGATTGGTGTTGCAACAGGACAACGACCCAAAGCATAGAAGTAAATCAACAACAGAATGGCTTAAACAGAAGAAAATACGCCTTCTGGAGTGGCCCAGTCAGAGTCCTGACCTCCACCCGACTGAGATGCTGTGGCATGACCTCAAGAAAGCGATTCACACCAGACATCCCAAGAATATTGCTGAACTGAAACAGTTCTGTAAAGAGGAATGGTCAAGAATTACGCCTGACCATTGTTCACGTCTGATCTGCAACTACAGGAAATGTTTGGTTGAAGTTATTGCTGCCAAAGGAGATTCAACCAGTTATTAAATCCAAGGGTTCACATACTTTTTCCACCTGCACTGTGAATGTTTACATGGTGTGTTCAATAAAAACATGGTAGCATTTAATTCTGTGTGTTATTAGTTTAAGCAGACTGTGATTGTCTATTGTTGTGACTTAGATGAAGATCAGATCACATTTTATGACCAATTTGTGCAGAAATCCATATCATTCCAAAAGGGGTCACATACTTTTTATTGCAACTGTATATGGACATAGTAACTTCCAATACAAGGTGAAGATGAATTATGTGCTTTATGTAATAATGACTAAGCCCCTCCCCTTCATAACATTGTCAAAAAGGGGCAGAGCTTGGGTGACCTTAACCACTTCCGGATCGCTGAACGCCGATATACATCCTTTCTTTGAAGGAGGATATCGTTGTTATGGCAGCAGCTAAAAGTGGTCTCTGCAGTGGATTCACCGCATGATCACTTTTATTGGCGGCAGGAAAGGGGCCCCCCACCCTCCACCGCTTACAGGAGCCATCGGCAGCGGCGGAGGCAATAGAGTCCTTTCTGTGGCTGGACATGGAGACCATGACATTGCAGGCTGGAATGCGACGTCAAAAACGTCACTTCCGCCCATAGCTCTTAAAGGGCCATTTTTTTAAATCTTTTTTAAATGACAATTTTTTTTTTTTTTTTATTGCATTTTAGTGTAAATATGAGATCCGAGGTCTTTTTGACCCCAGATCTCATATTTAAGAGGTCTTTTCATGCATTTTTTCCTATTACAAGAGATGCTTACATTCCTTATAATAGGAATAAAAGTGACAATTTAAAAAAAAAAAACAGTGTAAAAATAAAAAATAAAAAGGTAAAATAAATAAGAAAAAACAATTTTAAAAACACGCCCCGTCCCGCCGAGCTCGCATGCAGAAGCGACCGCATATGCAAGTAGCGCCCGCATATGAAAACTGTGCTGAAATCACACATGTGAGGTATCGCCGTGATTGGTAGAGTGAGAGCAATAATTCTAGCCCTAGACCTCCTCTGTATCTCAAAACATGCAACCTGTAGAATTTTTTAAATGTCGCCTATGGAGTTTTTAAAGGTAAAAATTTGTTGCCATTCCACGAGCGGGCGCAATTTTAGAGTGTGACATGTTGGGTATCACTTTACTCGGCGTAACATTATCTTTCACAATATAAAAAAAATTGGGCTAACTTTACTGTTGTCTTATTTTTTAATGCAAAAAAATGTATTTTTTCCCAAAAAAGTGCGCTTGTAAGACCACTGTGCAAATACGGTGTGACAGAAAGTATTGCAATGACCGCCATTTTATTCTCTAGGGTATTAGGGAAAAAATGTATAATGTTTGGGGGTTCTAAGTAATTTTTTAGCAAAAAAACTTGTTTTTAACTTGTAAACAACACATCTAAAAAATAGGCCTGGTCCTTAAGTGGTTAAAATGATGCCCCTCCCCTGAAAAAAGTTCAGCGGACGCCCATGGGTACTATGTGTTATAAGCAACCATATTCCTATACACTGTCTTCTATCTGATGGCAGCATACAACTTATTTTATTCCATTTCCACATAGGATAGCAAATTAATACATTACATTTTTCTTTAGCCCATATAATTTAATCTTCATATTTTACAGTGGAACCCGTAGTTTACTAAAGACCTCTGTATCACATATGGCCGTGAAACGATAACAGTTTAGAACCTTATGTGAATACAAATTTTCCAGAGTACTTAAGAAATGCACAACAAATAGCCACCATTTTCTGCAAAGAGAGATAGTCACACACATACCCATCTCAATTTACTTTAATCCTTATTTTGAATGACAACTACTTTTCCACAAACACACATACTTCATTTCTTCAACTGTAAAAAAAGAACTGCCGTTCAATGTCTTCCCTCCAAGCCTGAGAGTTTCCTAAACAATCCTTTTAAAAGCTCATGGCATAAAGTTCTAGATTTCAAACTCTCTATATTTCTTCAACGTCATCAAACTTTTGCTGCGGAGTTTATAAATATTTTATTTATTATTATGTTTTTTATCATTTTTCCAGTTTGCTTAAAGTGGATGTAAACCCTCACATATAACCAGTGAATTGAACAGCTTTAGATAATACACAGAGATAAAACAAATCTCCCTACATAAGTTTTACATGTATATATGCTGTCTTTAGCTTTCTTAATTCTTTATAAAGTGAACATCGTGTTAGAATTGTTTCTCCCTTTTCCAGCAGTGGGTGTGGATTCTTGGCATACACTGTGTGACAGCTGATTGGAGGATAGGCACACCCCCTCCCCCCTCCATATAGGCAAAGGAACGAAGAAGCTTGCAGAGCTGTGCTGTGAATAGACCAGCTCTCTGCTAATCTATTTATAGCAACCTCCCCGACACAAATTTTCATTTTTTCATTATCCAGACATAGACTGGGTGGAAGGAACCACAAATTCATCTAAGGCTCGCCAGTTCCTAAATGTCTTGAAGGACAATTTCATGGGTCAGATGGTAAACACACCAAATAGAAACAAAGCGTTACTAGACCTACTGAATACCAACAATACAGGCCTGATCACTGATATGGAAATACGGGGCAATTTAGGAAACAGCGATCACAGGTCAATTTGTTTCAGTATTAATAGCACAAATGGGAAACAAAAGGGGAATACAAAGACACTGAATTTCAAAAGAGCCAACTTCCCTAAACTATGATCCTTGCAGGAAAAATGCATCAAGAAATGTAAGGGTGCAATCAGGGCGGCTAAGATAGAATACGAAAAGCACATAGCAGAGGAGAGTAAAAAAAAAAAAATCTCAAGAAATTCTTTAAAGAGGAGTTCCACCCAGGGGGTCCATTAAAAAAAAAAAGAAATTAAAAGTCAGCAGCTACAAATACTGCAGCTGCTGACTTTTAATTGGACACTTACCTGTCCCTGGGTCCAGCGATGTGGGAGATCGAAGACCCGCTCATCCCCCCCTCCACTCGTTGGCGCCGCTATTTCAACTGTGGGCGCCGGGCTGTGGCTTCACAGCCTGGCTCCCACTGCGCATGCGCGAGCGGCGCCGCGTGCTGTGATTGGCCGCTCAATCACCTGGGACCTGTAATGGGTCCCAGATGATTGACAGGAGGGAGGGAGCAGAGCCGAGCCCTTCCAGTGCCGAGGGGGAAATTATGTCACCAGCCCAGGCAAAGGAAGAGGCAGACTACGAGGGACCACCTAGCAACAGGCATTTAGAGGTAAGTAAAAAAAAAAAATATCCAAATGTTTTTGTTTTTTTTTTAGAATTTTTCAGGTATTTTTGTTTTTTTGGGTGGAACCCCACTTTAAATACATAAATAGTTAGAAAGGGAGGTAAGATCATATTGGTCCTATAAAGAACGATGAAGGGAATCTGGTTACTAAGGATGGAGAGATGGCGAAGAAATTGCATTTATTCTTCTCCTCCATCTTCATGAGGGAATTAGGTGGCTTCAGTAACCAAAACTGCAAGGTTTATCCTCATGACACATGAAGCACCCTCATGGCTAACAAAGGACAGAATTAGAAATAGACTTGACACCGGGACCAGATGGCTTGACTGAGTTATGGAACTCAGTCAAGTAATTGCCAGACCATTGTTCCTAATTTTTACGAACAGTCTACTGACTGGAATGGTACCAGCTGATTGGAGAAAAGCCAATGTAGCACCAATATTTAAAAAAGGGCCAAGATACATCCCTGGGAATCAGAGACCAGTTAGCCTAACATCAATTATATGCAAGCTCTTGGGGGGGATGATAAGGGACTATATACAAGATTTTAGTAATGACAACGATATCATTTTTTTAAAAATCTTTTTATTTAAGTTATTTGCAGCGGTACAAAATATAAAAAAGACATAACATTTACAATATAACCATACTACAGTTACAATTAGCAAGAATACCCCTTTTCTGGACTTTAAACCCCACCCCCCTCCCTTCGAGGAGCCAAACCTTTTACCCACCTAGTTCCTAACATACAACCCTTCTCATTGCACTCTCTAAATGTTTCTACTGGGGATTATTTATTCTGTGTCACCTCTCCTAATTAGGACAACAGTTACTCATAGGCACTAGTGTAGCACTGACGAGGAGCCCACCATCGCTAGTACCCATGGATTCCATAACTTTATAAATTTGTTATAGTTACCCGACCTGGTGAAGAATTTTTTTTCTTTCCACACCAAAGAGTTGATGGTACTGACCCAGTCTTCTGGGGTCGGAGGTGTTCTTGATTGCCAAGATTGAGCAATCAATTTTCTCGCTTGATACAAGCACCCTGCAACAGCTATTACCGTACTCCTATCGCCTAGTTCTTTGCTTATATAACCCAGAATACATATTTTAGGTTCGAGCTCTAATTTGACTCTAAACGTGGTGTTAATTATTTCTAGGATCTCATGCCAATATCTAGCCAATTTTGGACATCTCCACGTCATATGTATTAGGTCCCCTGTATCGCAACATCTAGGGCACTCATCATCAGGCCTACGTCCAAACATATATAATTTCTTGGGGGTGTAATAAGCTCTATGTAATAGTAACAGGTGCAAGGCTTTTTGTAAAGGGAGAAATCGATGTCTCCGGGCCTAGTTCTAATATTCTCTTCCACTGAGCATCTGTTATTTGCCCCACATCTACCTCCCATCTGTCCCTACTCCCAGGGACAGTGATGATTCTATCAATTAATTGAGCGTATATCTCAGCTATAATTCCCTTGGTGGTGTCTGATTTAATTATTTTTTGCAATAATAAGATCTTGGTCCAGACAAGCGGCTGAGCACTAAACTGTTTACCCAGAGTGTGTCTAATCTGTAGGTAGCTGTAAAATGTTTGATTTGGTATCCCATACTCTTGCCTCAAATCCTCAAATGATTTTAAGGTGTCCCCTTCATACAGTTGGATCAACCGGCTCACCCCACATCTTTCCCATAACTTGTTTTTGTCTATGGTTAGTAGTTCGTGTAGATATTTGTTATTCCAGATTGGTGAGTATTCTGAGATTCCATTATACCCCATGATTTTTCTAACTATCTGCCAAACTTTAATAAACATCTTAAGTGTCTTGATCTCCTCTGGCCTTGAACCTGCCTCTAGTGCTTCAACTAATGAGTTATGCAGGTTCCCCTGTAGCATATTTTTGGCGTTGTTATTTCCTCCTCCCCCACTGACACATCCCCCAACTGTTGTAGCTGAGCTGCCAAATAATAACCAAACGGGTAAGGGACGCCCAATCCCCCCTCCGTATCAGGGCGCTGCAGCGTGTGCAGGGCGATCCTGGCCTGTCCTTTTTTCCATATTAGCTCTCATTGGATTTTTTGAAACCACTTCTCTCCGATCCAGGTCGGGGAGTTGTGGAATAAGTACAACAGCTGCGGCAGCCATATCATTTTGGCCAGATTAGCCCGTCCCGCCACGGACAGGGGTAATCTGCTCCAAATATCACATTTTTTCTTGAATTTCAGTAGTAAAGGGTCTAGATTATCCTCGATGAACGAGTTTGGGTCTTTAGACAGCACTATGCCGAGATATCTCATCTTCTCTGTGATCCTTAACTGGGGGATTCCCACCGAGATAGAGTCATCCAACTGGCAAAAGGGACAATTTCTCACAGTTAATAGACAAGCCAGAGAAGCTGCCAAATTCCTCAACTATGTGCATCACTTTTTCCAAGGAGGGTCCCGTGTCTCCCAGGAAAAATAAAACATCATCTGCGTATAACGCTATCCTTTCTTCACCTCCTTTCCTCTGAAAACCCTGTAACTCAGCCGATGCCCCCTCTCCCCCTCCCCCTCTCAAGCAAGAAATGCTCTGAATAACCGTTGTTTATTTTGAGCCTGGCGCTTGGGCTATTGTATAGCAATTTCAACCATCCGATAAATATCGGGCCAAATCCGAACCTCTCCAGTGACCACCAGAGGTACTCCCACTCAAGGCTATCAAAGGCCTTGGCTGTGTCCAGGGACAAGATAGCTCTGGAGCCCTTATTTTCTGTTGGCACCTGGAGGTTCAAATATGCCCTTCTGATATTTGTGCTAGTGGACCGACCGGGGATAAACCCTGACTGGTCCAAATGCACAAGTTTTGCAATACATTTATTTAATCTAGATGCCAGCGCTCTTGCAATGATTTTAACATCGGAGCACAATAGTGATATTGGCCTATAGGAGGAAACTTCCGATTGATCCTTACCTTCCTTCGGTATTACTACTATATTAGCCTCTGCCATTGAGGAGGGCAACCTACCCTCATTTGCCGCCCACTCCAATACCTCTAGGAGCTCCGGGAGCAGGACCTCTCCGTATTGCTTATAAATCTCCAGCGGAAACCCGTCTGGGCCCGGAGATTTCTTACCAGACAGCTCCGCAACTGCTCTTTGTAGCTCCTCTAATGTCAGAGGGGACTCCATCTCTCTCCTTTCTACCTCCAAAAGTGCAGGTAAGTCAACTCCCTCCAGGAACCTATCCATGTCGCGCCTGTCTGAACGCCGGCGCGACCTGTACAGGTCCCTATAAAATGTAGAAAAAGCCTCCAAAACTGCCGCGGGATCGGACGTAATCTCTCCAGATGTGGTCCTAATTGAGGAGATAGCTGAAGGAGATGTGTTGGACTTAACTAAGAGTGCAAGCATACGACCCGTCTTTTCCCCTTCTCCGAAATAATTTTGTTTCTGAAAGAGCCTTTTTTTCTCTATTTTTCTATTAATTACTTCTTTATACTCTTGCTGCCTCTTGAGCCATATTTAACATTTCTCTGGGGTTGGGTCTGTCACATACTGTGCTTCCGATTCCATCACTTCTTTTCTAGCCCTGGCCTCCAGTTCTCTTGACTTGTTCTTTATTTTTACCACCTGCTGGTGTAGTAACCCTCTAAGAAAGGCTTTTAAAGTGTCCCACACTACCCCCACTGATGCAGTGCCAGAGTTAAGTGCTACAAATTCTTTTAATCTAAGGGCAATTTCTGCTGGATTCCCCATCAGGTCCAACCACAATGGATTTATTGTCCACATTTTTTGATAATGTCTATCTCTTAAATTTATAGTTAATGTTAGGGGAGAGTGGTCTGATATTCCTCTTGGTAAGTACTCTATTTTTTGTTAATTGCAGAGCTTCACTATTACCCATTGCCATAGCTATACCGAAGGGGTAGAATGTGACCCTGTGTAACAGGAATACCGCCGGGTATTTGGGTTATGTGATCTCCACAGATCGCACCATCCCATTTCCCCAAGGAATTGGCCTAAACGCCCCTCTGATACCCTTTCTGGTCGGGGCCCTGGCAGAAACCTATCTAAGCTGCTATCAAGAACTGCATTGAAGTCCCCTACTACTAACAAACTTTAATAAATCAAGAAAAATCTCAGTTTTGAACAGGGGGGGGGGGGGGGGGATATAGACATTTGCTATCACAAAGGGTTTGTTTTCTATCAAACAACTCAAAAAAAATAACACCCCAATGGTTCTATCCTGACATCCCTGCAGGAAAATAATACCCCTTTCCCCACCAACACACTCACCCCCCTAGAATAGGAGGAGTAAACTGAATGATACTGTGCCTGGAATGTATTACTCTGAATTAATAATTTGGTATCGTTGGTGAGGTGGGTTTCCTGCAGGCATATCAGTTCGATACCATAGGTATCCAAAACTGAAAACACTATTGCCCTTTTGGTAGGATCACCCATGCCCCTGATATTCCAAGATCCTATATTTAGAGTTTTAAACAAAATCTAGGTAAAAAAAGAACCAATAATTAAACAGGAAAAAAAAAAAAAAAAAATTATCCATATGTGCGTATGTGTCTCCCGAAATTACCATCCCGATTGTGAGTGTTTCAAAAAGGAAAACAGAACGAAAGAGAGACGGGAGGTCCCCATGACCAATTCCGACTCTACACTCTCCTTCTGTACTACTTCTAATTGTGTGCGAACAGCGTGTGCATGTGTACTTTATTCTTATTGAACCCCTTCCCGTTAGTTGTTGTGTCGCATAGGCTCCTCCTAATCTGACCCTACTCCTCCCCAAAACCCCCCCTTTTCTAATTTGTATGCCACCCAACTCTGGTGCTTATTTCGAAATCCCTCCTCTATCCTTACCCGCCTAACTAGGCTCGCCCTAGGGGCATTACCTTGTAATTAGGAATGCGCTTCGAGTTCGAGTCGAACTCATGTTCGACTCGAACATTGGCTGTTTGCAAGTTCGCCGAACAGCGAACAATTTGGGGTGTTCGCTGCAAATTCGAATGCCGCGGAACACCCTTTAAAAGTCTATGGGAGAAATCAAAAGTGCTAATTTTAAAGGCTTATATGCAAGTTATTGTCATAAAAAGTGTTTGGGGACCTGGGTCCTGCCCCAGGGGACATGGATCAATGCAAAAAAAAGTTTTAAAAATGTCCGTTTTTTCAGGAGCAGTGAATTTAATAATGCTTAAAGTCAAACAATAAAAGTGTAATATCCCTTTAAATTTTGTAGCTGGGGGGTGTCTATAGTATGCCTGTAAAGGGGCGCATGTTTCCCATGTTTAGAACAGTCTGACAGCAAAATGACATTTCAAAAGAAAAAAGTCATTTAAAACTACTCGCGGCTATTGCATTGCCGGTCCGACAATACACCACATAGAAGTTCATTGATAAAAACGGTATGGTAATTCCCCACAGGGGAACCCCGAACAAAAATAAAAAAAAAAAAAGACGTGGGGGTCCCCCTAAATTCCATACCAGGCCCTTCAGGTCTGGTATGGATATTAAGGGGAACTCCGCGCCAAAATTAAAAAAAAAAACGGCGTGGGGTCCCCGCAAAAATCCATACCAGACCCTTATCCGAGCACGCAACCTGGCAGGCTGCAGGAAAAGAGGGGGGATGAGAGAGCGCCCCCCTCCTGAACCGTACCAGGCCACATGCCCTCAAAATTGGGAGGGTGCTTTGGGGTAGCCCCCCAAAACACCTTGTCCCCATGTTAATGAGGACAGGGCCTCATCCCCACAACTCTGGCCGGTGGTTGTGGGGGTCTGCGGGCGGGGGCTTATCGGAATCTGGAAGCTCCCTTTAACAAGGGGACCCCCAGATCCCGGCCCCCCCTGTGTGAAATGGTAAGGGGGTACAAATGTACCCCTACCATTTCACTAAAAAACTGTCAAAAATGTTAAAAATGACAAGAGACAGATTTTGACAATTCCTTTATTTAAATGCTTCTTCTTTCTTCTATCTTCCTTCATCTTCTTCTTCTGGTTCTTCCTCCGGCGTTCTCGTCCAGCATCTCCTCCGGGGCGTCTTCTATCTTCTTCTCCTCGGGCCGCTCCGCACTCATGGCATGGGGGGAGGCTCCCGCTCTTCTCTTCATCTTCTTCTTTTCTTCTCTTCTTCTCTTCATCTTCTTCTCCGGGCCGCCCCGCATCCATGCTGGCATGGAGGGAGGCTCCCGCTGTGTGACGCGTCTCCTCTTCTAATGGTTCTTAAATAACAGGGCCCCGCCCCCTCTGACGCACGGGACATGACGGGACTTCCCTGTGGCATTCCCGTGAAGTCCCGTCAAGTCACCGTGCGCCAGAGGGGGGCGGGGTCACTGGGTGGCCCCGCCCCCCATTATTTAAGAACCGTCAGAAGAGGAGACGCCGTCACACAGCGGGAGCCTCCCTCCATGCCAGCATGGATGCGGAGCGGCCCGGAGAAGAAGATGAAGAAGAGAAGAAGAGAAGAAAAGAAGAAGAAGAAGATGAAGAAGAAGATGATGAAGAAGAGAAAAAGATAAAGAGAAGAGCGGGAGCCTCCCCCCATGCCATGGGTGCAGAGCGGCCCGAGGAGAAGAAGATAGAAGACGCCGCGGAGGAGATGCTGGACGAGAATGTCGGAGGAAGAACCAGAAGAGCCAGAAGAACCAGAAGAAGAAGAAGAAGATGAAGGAATATAGAAGAAAGAAGAAAGAAGCGTTTAAATAAAGGAATTGTCAAAAACTGTCTCTTGTCATTTTTAACATTTTTGACAGTTTTTTAGTGAAATGGTAACCATTTCACGCAGGGGGGGCCGGGATCTGGGGGTCCCCTTGTTGAAGGGGGCTTCCAGATTCTGATAAGCCCCGCGCCCGCAGACCCCCACAACCACTGGCCAGGGTTGTGGGAATGAGGCCCTTGTCCTCATCAACATGGGGACAAGGTGTTTTGGGGGCTACCCCAAAGCACCCTCCCAATGTTGAGGGCATGTGGCCTGGTACGGTTCAGGAGGGGGGGCGCTCTCTCATCCCCCCCTCTTTATCTGCGGCCTGCCAGGTTGCGTTGTCAGATAAGGGTCTGGTATGGATCTTTGGGGGGACCCCACACCATTTTTTTTTTTATTTTGGCGCGGGGTTCCCCTTAAAATCCATACCAGACCTGAAGGGTCTGGTATGGAATTTAGAGGGACCCCCACGTCATTTTTTTAAAAAATTTTGGCCGGGGTTCCCCTTAATATCAATACCAGACCTGAAGGGCCTGGTATGGAATTTAGGGGGACCCCCACATCATATTTTTTTTTAATTTTGGTTCAGGGTTCTGAACTTTTATGTGTATTGTCGGACCGGCAATGCAATAGCCGCGAGTAGTTTTAAATTACTTTTTTTCTTTGAAATGTCATTTTGCTGTCAGACTGTTCTAAACACGGGAAACATGCGCCCCTTTACATTCATACTATAGACACCCCCCCAGGTATGAAATTTAAAGGAATATTACACTTTTATTGTTTGACTTTAAGCATTATTAAAATCACTGCTCCTGAAAAAACGGCCGTTTTTGAAACTTTTTTTTGCATTAAACCATGTCCCCTGAGGCAGGACTCGGGTCTCCAAACACTTTTTATGACAATAACTTGCATATAAGCCTTTAAAATTAGCACTTTTGATTATTCATGTTCGTGTCCCATAGACTTTAACGGTGTTCGCACAAACTTTTTTCCTGTTCGCATGTTCTGGTGCGAACCGAACAGGGGGGTGTTCGGCTCATCCCTACTTGAAATTCCCCAACAATCCCCTCCCCCCTCCAGTGACCCCATTCAAAAACATCAAAAATACACCCAAAACTTACATAACCAATGATCCCACATCTTTCATCAGTGACTCTCAACTACCAAGCCTCCCCCCACCCCCCCGTGCCATCCTCCGCTTAATTTCCCCTTATTCCCCTCCCTCCTCCCTCACAATAATCATCCCCAGACCTGGAGAAAAAGAGAAAAAGAAAAAGAAAAAAGAAAAAGGGAGAAAAGAAGAAAAAAGTGAAGGAAAAAAAAAGTTTCAAAACTAAACACAGAATTAACCAATTGCTACATAGCTCTACAGATTCTTTTTGTTGTCTTCAAGCCACTTTGATGCCCCTGCAGCAGTGTCAAAAAAATGGGTTGCCCCTAATGCAGATATACGTAAGTGTGCTGGATACAACAGAGCGTATACAACTTTGTGACTCCGCAAGCTACGTTTAATGTCCTTGAATTCAGCCCTCGTTTCTGCAGGTCTGGAGAGTAGTCAGGGTATAGTGAGATTCTAGCTCCATTGTACAGGATATCCCCCAACTCTCTGGTCTTTCGCATCAATATCGCCTTATCTTTATAATTGAGGATTTTCATGATTATAGGCCTGGGATAGCCCCCTGATGGCGGAGATCTAGATGGAACCCTGTGAGCTCTTTCGATTGCAAAAAGATGCAAGAAGGTTTCTGTCCCAAATGTTCCCTTGAGCCATGACTCCAGGAACTCCTCGGAGTGGGGACCCTCACACCGCTCAGGGAGGCCCACTACCCTCACGTTGTTCCTACGTGACCTATTCTCGGTTCCTCCATTTTAGCTTTGTATAGGCCCATCTGTGTTTGCAATGCTTTGACCTCTAACTTCATTGGGGTTTAGAGCGTCCTCTACCTGACTCAACCTCTCCTCCAGTGTAGTTGTTCTTACAATAGTCCTTTGTAACTCTTGACTTATTGAGAGTAGTTCTTCTTTTAACCCCCTTAACTGGTTGCACAGATCATTCAATGAACCTTTACATAGGTTAACTGCACAAAAAACATCTTTCAGAGTGGGTTCGGCTACCGTTGGTGTATACACTTCAGAGACAATTTCAGTAGCATTTCCCGGGGGTTCCCCCACCAGGCTTTTATTACTCACAGTTTTTGTAGAAGTGGGCATTGCCACTGACAGTTTACCGGTGCTCTTTCTATCCCCTGATCCACCCGTCCGAGATTTATCTTGTTGTTGTTGGGCGCTTTTAGTTGGAGAAGAGGTGGAGGAGTGCACGCACTTTTCCAGTTTGGCCGCTGCTGCTGCTGCTGCTGCCACCTGATTCCCCTTCTCCTTGGACGAGCGAGTGGCCTGAGAACTGGGGTGCTCCTGTTGTTGCTGTTCCTCACCCTTTTTCCTAGTCATATCCAGATATACAAGAAAATTAAATATAAAGGGAGATTAAAAGAAAGTTTGTTAGGGTTATCTAGCTTCAATGCTTACACGGTCTCAATAGCAATCCTAATGATGCACTGCTTGTGCAAAAGTGCTGCTGGAATGCGCTTCTAGCCCGCCTCTGACAGTATCTCAGCACTCCCAGCTCATTCTGATTTTACAGGGGTATTCTGTCAAATCCCTTTATGCAGTGTACTCCAAGCCGCCTCAGTGTCCCTCTCACTCACACAGGCAAGATGCTATGAAACCCCAGATCAGGCTTCCCGAGCTCCTCCTCACTGCGCTATAAACAGTAGGTGAGAGGTGAAATCTAGAGCAGAGTCCACTATGTAAGTCCATTTTGTATCTGACAGATTTTACCTTAAGCCACTACTGGGTCAGCTGAGCGGCACAGGATCGCTCCTTCCTCACATATAACAATCTCTGTCCACACCCCCGCCTCACACAGTGACTGAAGTCGTTGCCCTGGCAACCTCACAAGCCTCGGCGATCAGCGCTAGCCCCTCCTCACCATACCAGGGAGAGGACGCTGGCACCTCCTTCATCCTGTCCGAGCGCCCGCGCCTCTGCTCCAGTTTAACAGCGCACAGAGAGGACTGAGTAGACGAACGGGGTATTCCTGCGGGGGAGTGAATGGACTGAGCTCTGCAAGCCAGGTAACTGCTGCCGAGATATTTTGTGTAGGCACGGAGGGATAGAACAGAGGAGAGGCCTCACATGCCGCTACTCACTCCAACATCCGGTCACGCCCCCTACTGACAACTGTATCATTAGCAGTAATCAGCATGGATTCATGAAGAACCGTTCTTGCCAAACCAATCTATTAACCTTTTATGAGGAGTTGAGCTGCCATCTAGATGAAGGAAGGCCCGTAGACGTGGTGTATCTGGATTTTGCAAAGGCATTTGATAGAGTTCCCCATAAACGTTCACTGTACAAAGTAAGGTCCATTGGCATTTACCATAGGGTGAGTACATGGATTGAAAACTGGCTACAGGGGCAAGTTCAGAGGGTAGTGATGAGGAGTACTTGGAATGGTCCGGGGTGGAAAGTGGGGTCCCCCAGGGTTCTGTCCTGGGACCAAATTTAATTTATTGATAAACGACCTGGGAGGATGGGATAAACAGCTCAACCTCTGTATTTGCAGACGATACTAAGCTAAGCAGGGCAATAACTTCTCCGCAGGATGTGGAAACCTTGCAAGAAGATCTGAACAAATTAATGGGGTGGGCAACTACATGGCAAATGAGGTTTAATGTAGAAAAATTTAATAAAATGCATTTGGGTGGCAAAAATATGAATGCAATCTACTCACTAGGGGGAGAATCTCTGGTGGAATCTAGGATGGAAAAGGACCTGGGGGTCCTAGTAGATGACAGGCTCAGCAATGGCATGCAATACCAAGCTGCTGCAAGCAAATCAAACAGAATATTGGCATGCATTAACAAGGGTTTTCCCACTCTACAAGACTCTGGTCCCGGCTGCACCTGGAGTATGCTGTCCAGTTCTGGGCACCAGTCCTCAGGAAGGATGTGCTGAAACTGGAGAGATTCCAGAGAAGGGCAAGAAAGCTAATAAAGAGACTAGAGGATCTTAGTTATGAGGAAAGGTTACGAGCACTGAACTTGTTCTCTCTGGAGATGAAACGGTTGAGAGGGGATATGATTTCAATGTACAAATACCGTACTGGTGATCCCACAATAGGGATAATACTTTTCCACGAAGCAGAATTTAATAAGACACGCGGCCATTCAGTAAAATTAGAAGAAAAGCGGTTTAACCTTAAACTGAGTAGAGGAATCTTTACTGTTATAGGGCGTACACACGGTCGGACTTTGTTCGGACATTCCGACAACAAAATCCTAGGATTTTTTCCGACGGATGTTGGCTCAAACTTGTTTTGCCTACACACGGTCGCACAAAGTTGTCGGAATTTCCGATCGACAACCACGCGGTCACGTACACCACGTACGACGAGACTAGAAAAGGCCGGTTCAGAACCAAGCGCGGCACCCTTTGGGCTCCTTTTGCTAATCTCGTGTTAGTAAAAGTTTGGTGAGAGACGATTCGCGCTTTTTCAGACTCGTGGCTTTCAGATCGTTTTCTGCCGTTCAGTTTGTGCTTGTGGGTTTGTATCTGCTCTTCAGTGCGTGCAGCAAGTTCCGCGTGACTTTAGGTAGTCATTGTATTCTTGTTCGTTCGTTACTGGTTTTCAGGTCACTCTTCACAGGCCTTGCTGTTCTTCAGTGTGTTCTGTTACTTCGTTCTGAGTAGCCGACCGTTTTCTAGCCATGTTTCGTATGCGTACTGCTCGTAGAGTTCGTGCTGTGCGGGGACTTGGTGTTGGGGTCCTGACCTTGACACAAGTCCAGTCCATGAACAGGGTGAGGAGGAGTTTATGGACCAAGAATTGGTTGCTTCAGCGTGACCAGTTCTGTCATATGCCTTTGCTCCGTGAGATCCGTGAGAATAATCCTGATGATTTCAGGAACTTTCTCAGGATGACGGACCCCGTGTTTCACGTCTGTTGGCTTCGCTGACCCCCTATATTAGCAGGCAGGATACCTGCATGAGGCAAGCCATCCCTGCGGAGCAGAGGTTGGTCGCTACCTTGCAGTATTTGGCGACAGGGAGAAGCCTGCAGGACCTCAAGTTCTCGACAGGCATCTCCCCCCAGGCTCTGGGTATCATTATCCCAGAGACCTGTTCTGCCATCATCCAGGTCCTGCAGAAGGAGTATATGAAGGTAAGATTTTTATCCTTTTATATCACATTTTATTGTATTGAATGTTTGCTAATATATTGTATTTCTTTCCTCATTCCCTAATTACCATGATTGTAATATGCTGTGAATGTCCCCTTTGTCCTCATGCATGCTGGATTTTTATGTAATTATTCTTTTATGTCCTTCATACATATTTGCCCTTCAATAACCTCTCCAGCATGGTGTCTCCTGCCCTATATTCACCTCATGTAGTCACTTAACAATGTATTTTATCAGCTCCATAGTAGTGCTTTACCCCAAACACCCCCTAAAATGTTTGGAAATGTTATTTTTTATTTAAATTCAGGCAGAGTGCCAGAGGCTTTTTTTTGTGGTGTCCCCAAATTTTTTGTAACCCTCCCTCCCCCAACTGCTAAGTCAGCTGATCCCAATTCTCTATCCTCAATCATCTATCTGCTGACTTTGCCAAACCCATACACACTATACCCACCTCTTTACTGGTCAGATTTATGGATGAATTTCCCAAAGCATGTAGTGCAAGGGCCTGCCTGTATACTTTCCAATGGTACTGTTTAAAGTTTTTGTATCCTATTATTATCTTGATAGGTAATAGCAGAATGTTCAAATGTCCTCAAATGTGTACAGTGTGTATTTATATCTTTGTATTATGACACTTCTTACCTGTCCAGTGGGCTGCCAATAGTGTAACTAAGGAGGGTCTGTTCCAAGTAATACCCTGTATTTAGGCATTCATCTCTCAATGAAGTGAAGAGGGTTACCTGTCCAAGAGTTCCCCCCCTTATAATGTTAGAAATGGCCCATGGGGGGGAGGGGGAATATGATAGGTGTACCTTATACTTTGTTGTTGTTAAATTCCCCTTAATAAATGCTATCTGGAGGTTGCCCCATAATGTTTGTGTATAATCTGCTTGCCATGTTTCTGTGAAAAAATAGTAATGTTTATTGTTTTTCCTCAACAGTTTCCTTCAACGCCACAGGAATGGCCTCCCACTTTGCCCAGCGGTGGGACTTTCCTAACAGCGGAGGGGCAATTGATGGGAAACACGTCCACATCGTCCCACCACCCAACTCGGGGTTGTACTATTATAATTACAAGGGGTTTAATAGTATAGTGATGTTGGCGGTGGTGTCGGCTAATTACGAGTTCTTGTATGTGGACGTGGGGAAGAATGGCCGGATGTACGATGGTGGAGTCATCGCCCAGACGGAGTTCTACAGGCGTCTCCAGAATGGCAGCTTGGACTTGCCACCTCCAGAGGACAATGTTGAAGGTCTCCCATTTGTGTTCGTTGCTGATGAAGCATTTGCGCTGGGGGGACCACCTGATGCGGCCATTCCCGATGAGGACCCTCACCCCGGAACAGAGGGTTTTTAATTACCGGCTGGCCAGAGCCCGAAGAGTGGTGGAGAACACATTTGGAATCCTGGCCAGCCGGTTCCGATTATTTCTGACACCCATCCATATGGCGGAGTATAAACTGAACCATATAATACTTGCCTGCTGTGTTCTCCATAATTTTTTAAGAAAACATTCAGCCAACTATGCTGGCTCAGTTGGGCCTGAGGCCGGAATCCCAAATCCATCAACACTGACGGCGCTTGAAAGTGGCCGTCCTGGCTTGCCCTCCCTGAGTGCCCGTGATGTCCGGTTACGATAACTGGAGTTCTTTGCGGGTAGGGGGGCTATCAATATGCCAGACAATCTGTGAAACCTTTTTCAAATAAAAAACAACCAAAAGAAATTCTTTGTGGACATTTACTGCTTGTGTTTGTTTTAGCTGACCCTGACAGAAATGTGTTGAGTGCAGAAAATGTCGTGATTGGGTAACCTTATAAAAAACAGTGTTGGCTGGTACTTCCTAAATGCTAAAACACATTTCACTACAAGTGCACTTGCAACTGCACTGAACCTGCACTTGTAGTGCAAAGTGGATTTGCCCTTAGGAAATAACCCCCATTTTTGCATAAAACAGCAATTACATCACCCCAAAAGTGTTGTAGTGTTGAGACAATAATCCACACATTCTTGAGTAGGGATGAGCTTCGAGTTCGAGTCGAACTCATGTTCGACTCGAACATTGGCTGTTCGCAAGTTCGCCGAACAGCGAACAATTTGAGGTGTTCGCGGCAAATTCGAATGCCGCGGAACACCCTTTAAAAGTCTATGGGAGAAATCAAAAGTGCTAATTTTAAAGGCTAATATGCAAGTTATTGTCATAAAATGTGTTTGGGGACCTGGGTCCTGCCCCAGGGGACATGGATCAATGCAAAAAGAAGTTTTAAAAACGGCCGTTTTTTCAGGAGCAGTGATTTTAATAATGCTTAAAGTCAAACAATAAAAGTGTAATATCCCTTTAAATTTCGTACCTGGGGGGTGTCTATAGTATGCCTGTAAAGGGGCGCATGTTTCCTGTGTTTAGAACAGTCTGACAGCAAAATGACATTTTGAAGGAAAAAACTCATTTAAAACTACCCGCGGGTATTGCATTGCCGACAATACACTTAGAAGTTCATTGATAAAAAACGGCATGGGAATTCCCCAAAGGGGAACCCCGAACCAAAAAAAAAAAAAAAAATGACGTGGGAGTCCCCCTAAATTCCATACCAGGCCCTTCAGGTCTGATATGGATATTAAGGGGAACCCCGGCCAAAATTAAAAAAAAAAAATGACGTGGGGTTCCCCCTAAATTCCATACCAGACCCTTCAGGTCTGCTATGCATTTTAAGGGGAACCCCGCGCCAAAAAAAAAAAAAAAAACGGCATGGGGTCCCCCCAAAAATCCATACCAGACCCTTATCCGAGCACGCAACCTGGCAGGCCGCAGGAAAAGAGGGGGGGACGAGAGTGCGGCCCCCCCTCCCTCCTGAACCGTACCAGGCCACATGCCCTCAACATTGGGAGGGTGCTTTGGGGTAGCCCCCCAAAACACCTTGTCCCCATGTTGATGAGGACAAGGGCCTCATCTCCACAACCCTGGCCAGTGGTTGTGGGGGTCTGCGGGCGGGGGGCTTATCGGAATCTGGAAGCCCCCTTTAACAAGGTGACCCCCAGATCCCGGCCCCCCCCCTGTGTGAAATGGTAAGGGGGTACATAAGTACCCCTACCATTTCACGAAAAAAGTGTCAAAAATCTTAAAAATGACAAGAGACAGTTTTTGACAATTCCTTTATTTAAATGCTTCTTCTATCTTCCTTCATCTTCTGGTTCTTCTGGTTCTTCTGGCTCTTCTGGTTCTTCCTCCGGCGTTCTCATCCAGCATCTCCTCCGCGGCGTCTTCTATCTTCTTCTCCTCGGGCCGCTCCGCACCCATGGCATGGGGGGGAGGCTCCCGCTCTTCTCTTCTTCTTTTCTTCTCTTCTTCATTTTCTTCTCCGGGCCGCTCCGCAATTCATGCTGGTATGGAGGGAGGCTCCCTCTGTGTGACGGCGCTCCTCGTCTGACAGTTCTTAAATAACGGGGGGCGGGGCCACCCGGTGACCCCGCCCCCCTCTGACGCACGGGACATGACGAGACTTCCCTGTGGCATTCCCCGTGACGTCACAGGGAAGTCCCGTCAAGTCACCGTAAAGGGATATTACACTTTTATTGTTTGACTTTAAGCATTATTAAAATCACTGCTCCTGAAAAAACGGCCGTTTTTAAAACTTTTTTTTGCATTGATCCATGTCCCCTGGGGCAGGACCCAGGTCCCCAAACACTTTTTATGACAATAACTTGCATATAAGCCTTTAAAATTAGCACTTTTGTTTATTCATGTTCGTGTCCCATAGACTTTAACGGTGTTCGCGTGTTCGAACGAACTTTTTTCCTGTTCGCATGTTCTGGTGCGAACCGAACAGGGGGGTGTTCGGCTCATCCCTATTCTTGAGTAAGCCACTTTTTTATACCTGCACAATCACATGTGCATTTACGAAAGGCTTTTAAAACAAACCAACATGTTTGTTGTATAACAATTTTTGCAGTAGCATTTTTTTAAAAATCGAAATATCCATTTCAGATAAAACAGGCCTGTGTAAAACCAACAAGAAAGCCAAAAAACTTGAACTTACAAAGTTCACATATGGTAAAACCTGAAGGCTATATCAGACATCAGTATTTAGGAACTGGGTTTGATATAGCGTTCAGATGGGGGGAAATCACCCCTGGAAAAGCCAAATTTGGAAGATGTACACCAAGTTCAGAATGTCAACATGTGCTATCTGCCATCAGGGGGGATCAAGGGACGTGTTTTGGGGGAGCAAGCCCTTCCTCAACGCGACTTTATAATTGAGGAAGGGGTTGCACCCCCAAAACGCGTCCATTGATCTCCCGTGATGGCAGATAGCACATGTTGGCACACTGTGTGCATCCTCCAAATTTGGATTTTCTAAACATTGAAAAAATTTTTGGAAGATTGGACCACAATAAAACAGGTGATTTTGTGGGGTTTAAATTTTCCCCAAAACATCAATGATGTTATTATTTTTTTTAATAACATCACTGATTTGTTGCTGTATGTTGTGCAATTCGAGATTACACCCCATGATCTCCCCGATCAGTATCTGGGCACTTTCAGATGTGAAACGTTCTCTCTCCCTCACATCACGATCACCTGAAAAGAGATAAAGAACAAAAAAAAAGGTCTCAAAAATCTGCCAACATCCATCTCTTTTACCTGAGCCTGTGGTCGCAGGCACTCACCTGTTGTGGTGCCAATCTCCACCACATCTTCTTCTTCCTCCTGCTCTTCTTCTTGTGTTGGTGGTATTTCACCTTCTTCCATAGGTGGGGGGTCTGTGTTCTCCTGGGATGAGGGGTGTCCTCCGAGTCTTTTCTCCCCTATGTAAAACAAAAATGGTATACTTAGCACACAGATATTTGAAGCAGAACTAGAAATAGGAAACATTGCTTGGAAGTGGGGTACAATTGTCTATTTTAGCCAAGTTCCAAGATGTATATTTTTTAGTGGCCTTTGTCAAGCTGCAATACTTTACCTGTTTGGTACAAGCTTCACAGATGTAGCCCCCCCTATAGTATACACTGGAGCACCTGTGTGGGCCCCCTAAAAAAAATGGTGTTGTGGGGTCCCACACTAGTGCTCCAGTGTCTAGATGTGAAAACAGCTGCTCAGTGTCCTCTCCTTACACACAATCTAGTTGGCATTTCATTCTAGTAACAAACCCATCTACACAAACAAATATTTGGCATCCAAGTAGGCCCCAAAAAATGTGTGAAAATGCATATGGCCTAAACAATGGTGTTCTAGAGGCCGAAAGAAAAATGTTTGATACGAACAAATAATGGGCCCATGAACATTAAAGTTGCCCTTTTAAACGTTACAATTAATAAAAGCATATGGAGCAGAACGAACGGAATAAAGACAGAAAGAATAGGAACACAGCACAACTACTTACTTTTTTGCAGCACTCTCCGGATCTTTCGGTACTGCTCTGGCTCTCTCAACTTCAGGTCCGACTGAAGTTGCTGATCTTTAGATCTTCGTACCCCGAAATTCCTGTGAAGGCTTTTGATCACTTTAGCAATGATTTTTGCCTTTCAGATGTTGGGGTGGGGGTAAGGCCCATATTTTCCGTCATAGTCGGACTTCCTCATGATGTCGACCATCTCCAACATCTCCCCAAACAACATATTTGTGGCCTTAAAACGTCTCCTTCTGGATCGGGACGTGCCTGGATCCGGGCTTTCCTCCTCCTCCTCCTCGTTGCTAGAATTAGCATGCACCTGCTGTAACTCCGCCATCATGCTCCTCACCCACTGCGCAGAACGAAAAGGGGCGGGGAATAGACTAGAAAGAACGTCAGGGGCGGGCGGAGTTACACGCATGCGCAGTGTGTATAAAGCGTAACACGCGTGCGTATTACGTACGATCTGTGAATGGAGGAAGGAGCATTGGACGCGCCGATCGTAAGAACGAAGGTAAGAGACAAACTTGTGCCTATACTGCTTCTAGATTGAGGCCTATATTGTAACAAGATTAGGAGAGTTTTGTGTGACATTAGGCTTTGTCTTGTGTTGTGTCTTGCAGTGAACATGGATATCTTAATGAAAGACAATGACTTCATGTCAGTATTCATAGAGATGCTAAGTGAGCTGCCGTCTGTGGGAGATTACCCACCCCCATTTCAAGAACCAAACAAAGAGGAAGGCAGCACTGGAGCAATTGTGTGAAATTGTGAAGCAGGTGATCCCCACGGCAGACATCATCTATTTAAAGATTTTCATTGGTGGCCTGAGGAGCACATATCTGAGGGAGCGCAAGAAAGTCCTGGATTCGCAGAGATCTGGAGCAGCAGATGACATCTATGTCCCCAGGATGTTGTACTACGACAGGCTGCACTTTCTGGCAGCCCAGACTGAACCCAGGCCATCCCTCTCAAGTCTTCCTTCCACGCTTCCTTCCCCCCCGGCTGAGGCTTCTGATGCCCAACCTGGGCCTTCCAGGCGATATGTGGAGGAGCCCAGATTGAGCCAGGTATAGCATTCCTCTAAATATTGCTGGTTGTCCAATCAATGATGTTAACTAGATGTTAGTTGGGAGTACTAATTTAGGATTGTGATTGATGAAGCAAAAACTAAAACCATGTCCCTTTTTCATACACAGGGAAGTCTCAGCCAGGAGGTGGCCGGGCCAAGCCGGCTGGCTGATCTGCAGGTCCCTCCACCCCCCCCTGAAAACAGGAGGAGTACCCTAGAGGAGGCTGATATAGCATTCTTTTGGAGGGCTACAGAGGTCCTGGGAGCACTACACTCCATGGAGGAGAACATTGCTGCCTTCATAGCCTATAAAATGCAGAGGATGGAGGAGGGCCAAAAAGTCTTGTGTGAGGCCCTCATATCGGAGGCTCTGGAGAAAGGTATGAGGGGCCAAATTACAACTCAGACACATCTTTGGGATGGTCCTCCTCCTCCTCCTCCCTCTCCTCCAGGTCCTCCCAGTCCTCCTCCAGGTCCCCCCAGTCCTCCTCCAGGTCCCCCCAGTCCTCCTTCAGGTCCCCCCAGTCCTCCTCCTCCTCCAGGTCCTACTCCTCCTCCTGCCACATCTCCAACTGCACAGCCACAGCCCGGAAGGAAGCGTGCAAGGAAGACCAGACAGTGATTGCCCTGGGTTCAGTCTGGTCGGCCAAAAGATGCAGCCTCTTGTGGTACCACAGCCTGGGGACACAGATGTCATCTGCTGCTATCTGGATCTCTGCGAATTCTGGACCAGACTGCCCTCCCTTACATATGGACTCCTCAGGCCACCAATTTTGATGTTCAAATTGATGTCTGCCGTGGGGGTCCCAGGCTTCGCTAATTTCTCCTGTTGATCCAGTGTTGCCTTCTTCTTTGTTTGGTTCTGATCCCTTAATAAAGGATTTTTGTTTTGAATTATACTCTCCTATGTGTTTGACTTCAAAAATGACAGTTGGTTTGTGAGGATTCAGGTACATTTCAAATATACAATGTGAAATGAACAAGGGACACCAACACCAAACAATCTCCTGGAGATTAAATAATAAAAGATATCAATGGTGTTGGGGTAACTTGACACACAAAACACACACAAAAATATTCGGGAGTAAAAATAAAAATAATATTGAACAAAGATCAGCCTTGGAAAAAATCCAAACATTAAAGAAAAAAAAAGGCTGAAAATCCAAAAAAAAAAAAAAAAAAATATATAAAACTGTCAGATGTGACAACTAATAACAATATATTCAGGGAATCCCACTAAAAAAACACAAATAAAAGTTTGTGAGAAGTGTGTGTGAATATGAGCAGCAAAACTACTTAATTCTTGTCACATTATAAAGAAGAAGAGAGTGCGCTGTATTAAACCATTTTTAACATTGCAGCGTGACGAAAGTGCTGTATCCATTGCGAACGCTAAGTTTACCAGAACGAGCTGTCCCGTCTCGGAATTTCTTCTGAGCATGCGTGGCACTTTGTGCGTCGGAACAGGCCACACACGGTCGGAATTGACGCGATCGGATTTTGTTGTCGGAAAATTTTATCTCCTGCTCTCCAACTTTGTGTGTCGGAAAATCCGATGGAAAATGTCCGATGGCGCCCACACACGGTCGGAATTTCCGACAACACGCTCCGATCGGACATTGTCCATCGGAAATTCTGACCGTGTGTACGGGGCATAAGAGCGTTTAGGATGTGGAATCCTCTTCCACAGGCAGTGATTAGATAATCACCTAAACGACCACAACATACAGGGTTATACAATGTAATACTGACATAAAATCACACACATAGGTTGGACGTAATGGACTTGTGTCTTTTTTCAACATTGCCTACTATGTAAGGCTTATTTGTAAATATTGTTTTGCAACAATTATTTTTTTTCACACTCCTTAGACAAACGTAACAAACTAAAAAACAATAAAAAGAGCGATTATGGGACTTTAAATGAGGTGTATGTCTCTGCAAGTCTCTGCAAGTATGGAATGTCAACTTATTGGTAGTAACCAATCCCCAAAGGGTAGTCCCTATCATGAACAAAACAATATTTCTTGTGTACAATATAGGCACGATATACACATATTCGATGCACAATAGTCACATATTTAATGTTTATACATAGAAGGACATGATTGGTACAGACAACAATAATGAAGAATTAATGTACAAAATTGATAATAATAAATATTTATAAACAACATGGTAAGATGAATTCATAATATTAAAACATGCTGTAAACCTGGCACCCTTGAGTATGGACTAGTGATGGTACTAACCTGTAACGTATCCAATGGGTGTGTACCCATTGCTACTGTATTTAGATGAGCAAAGCCTGGATATGTTAGTCTCCCCCGGGGTTGAGGCGGGGAAACCCAGCCCAGTGCAATCCCCACAACCCAGCGCCCATATGGACATGCAGGCTAGGTGGCGGGTGGAGGGGCCAGCCAGCCGAGGATAGGAGGATGGACCACACATAGGGGGACCGAGGTGGGAAATTGGGGGCCCAGGATAAGGTATGGTAACTGTATAGTAGGCATATCCAGGAATGAGATGTCCATTAGAATCCTACAATGCATACAAGAAAGGGGCTAAGTAAATGTAATTACATGTATTATATATATATATAAAAGAGAAAGTGAATGTCAAATCCTGGGGAAACCCTCACATACCTAGGTCAAACAAGATGGAGATGAATATTGTTGTCCCAACTAGATGGTAATAGCCTATGAGTGGCCCACGGCTCCCTCCCGGCTGAAATACCCGCCAAAAGGGGGCGGGACCCCACCAACGTCATGCGTGCACGCTAAGCGGCGAGGAGGAGATACACTCCATGGTCGCCGCAGCATGAGATGATAAGAATACACACCCCTCGATCGGCACGCAGGGAGAGGCCGTGCGAGAGAGTGCGTGAGCATGATGTCGAGGTGCAGAGGTCAACCCCTACCCCGTCACATATGGGACGGGCGAGGGGGAGGAACTAGGCACCGCGCAACCCCGGAGCGAGACCACAGAACCCATGGCCATGGACATAAGATTAGGGGAAGTAAGGCAATCTAATATGAAACCCCTAGGGAGAGAGCCTAAGACTAGTTGAATAAAGAGGATTACATGGACATAGGAATTATGGATAATCTTGCTGGAAAAGAATTCTAATAATAAATAATATAATGAAGTATAACCTATGTTAGAGCTAAAGTAGGAGTCTATGGATATGTATGGATAAATGGATATAACTGAAAGTAATATGTTGGGCATAGGGGGTCACATCAAGGAATGGGTGTCTTCCACCCTAAATACATTTGAAAAAATAAAAATAAAAGAAACCGAAATGTGACCCACATCCGCCCAAACATAGAAAAGCAGAGACTCACCTCCATCCCTGGGACATTATAAAAAACAATAAAAAGAGCGATTATGGGACTTTAAATAAGGTGTATGTCTCTGCAAGTATGGAATGTCAACTTATTGGTAGTAACCAATCCCCAAAGGGTAGTCCCTATCATGAACAAAACAATATTTCTTGTGTACAATATAGGCACGATATACACATATTCGATGCACAATAGTCACAAATTTAATGTTTATACATAGAAGGAAATGATTGGTACAGACAACAATAATGAAGAATTAATGTACAAAATTGATAATAATAAATATTTATAAACAACATGGTAAGATGAATTCATCATATTAAAACATGCTGTAAACCTGGCACCCTTGAGTATGGACTCAACACGTTTCATGGCGTTTAAAGCCAATTATCAGGAGTAGGATGCTAAAAAATAAGTAAAAATGGAAAGTAAATGAGTAAATTTGCCTACGTCAGATATCTATATAGTGGGTTAGGCTCACTAGTTAGAAAGGAGATGTAGTGATGGTACTAACCTGTAACGTATCCAATGGGTGTGTACCCATTGCTACTGTATTTAGATGAGCAAAGCCTGGATATGTTAGTCTCCCCCGGGGTTGAGGCGGGGAAACCCAGCCCAGTGCAATCCCCACAACCCAGCGCCCATATGGACATGCAGGCTAGGTGGCGGGTGGAGGGGCCAGCCAGCCGAGGATAGGAGGATGGACCACACATAGGGGGACCGAGGTGGGAAATTGGGGGCCCAGGATAAGGTATGGTAACTGTATAGTAGGCATATCCAGGAATGAGATGTCCATTAGAATCCTACAATGCATACAAGAAAGGGGCTAAGTAAATGTAATTACATGTATTATATATATATATATATATATATATATATATATATATATATATATATATATAAAGAGAAAGTGAATGTCAGAACAAACTAAACAAAACACACTTTCTTTTTTGACCTGTGTTTGTTTAAAAATAAATAGCGTTACTGCAGATAAAAAGTGGGCTTTTTATTCTGTAATCTGTCCTGTTTAATTATGCTGAAACGATGATTCTGGTACAAAGCATTACAAAGTATTTTTACAAATGAAATAACTGTTTTTATTTTTTCAATTTTGCGTTTTTTTTAATGTGAAATGTGTAAATATATGGTAAAGTGTTACTAAACCCACAACAGTAAAATCAGTCTGAAATTTGCAGTAGAGCATGGTTGTTATACTCACTGTGGTTAATCCTGCACATTGTGTAAAAAGGCTGTTTGATCCTGTCTTCTGTGATGCTCCCCTTCTTCCACTGTCCCCAATCCATCTCTTATTAGAAAAGAGCCTTGGGGGCACTCTGCACATGCTCAGTTTGGTGTGTATTGCTAGAGAGTTTTTTCTCTTGGAAGGGTGCATGCGATTAGCTCAGGGCCGATCAGCACTGCCCAGACAGAGGGCCCTGCAGCCTCATAGGACAGTCAGAGGAGAATGAAAACTCCTCCTACAAGCTTTAACCAGACACTGATAGAAGTCACAAGACTGCTATATACTGCTGATGATAAAAGGTATGTAGCAGTTTATATTTACTAAAATAATTGCATTTCCATGTTCTGTATACTGTGAGATCAATGTTTATTACACAGAACAGAATGATAGAAATGTTACAATATGTAACATTGTATTTTTCTGTAGATCTGAACACTGTTATTTATAAACACTGTCAGACTGCTTTTTTTTTTTTACAGCTAAAGCAGAGCTCAGCGGAGCTGGCCCCCCTACAATCAGCACAAATAAAAACTCAAGTGTGTTTCTTTGGTGCAACGTTTATGCTGTTTTGTGCTGTAAAAAAATTATATTTGTGCTGCTTTTATTTTTAAGATATTAGCAATTGTTTTTTTCCAGACTATGACATCACCTAGCCCCCCTACAACAGCCAAATGACACAAAACTGGTCTTGTTGGTGAGTGCTACATTTGTGCTGGTTTGTGCTGTTTAAATTTCCGTTCTATATTTTATCGTTTTTGTGTTATTAATGATTTATTAAAGGTCACCAAAGGTCACTCAGCTCCCCAACAACACTCGAAAGACACAAAACTGGTCTCATTGATTAGTGCTATGTTTGTGCTGGTTTGTGCTGTTTAAATTTCAGTTCTATCATTTATCATTTTTGCATTATTAATGATTTATTAAAGGTCACTGAAGGTGGGGGGGTACGTCGTTTTGCAACCGCAAGTCTATTTTATATGGGATTTGACTTTTGAAATGTCATTTTTGTTGCAGCATGTTTTATGCATGCTACAGATGCACCACTTTGCAGGCCCATTAAGGGGACCCCCCAGGCACTATATTTAATTTTTTTAAAAATTTTATTGTAGCACTTCAAGCATAATTAAAATCACTGCTCCTGAAAAAACTATTGTTTTAAAAAAGTTTTTTGCATTGATATCCCCAAGGGCAGTACCCAGACCCCCACACACCTTTTTTTGCCAATTACGTGCATAAAAGCCTTCAAGATGGGCACTTTTGATTTTTCCTGTTCGGCTCCCATAGACTTCAATGGGGTTCGCCGTTCAAGTTAGAATATAGAATATAGTTTAATATAGACATGGGCCGAACACCCCCCTGTTCAGTTCACAGCAGAACTCCCGAACAGGGGGGCGTTCGGCCCATATATATATATATATATATATATATATATATATATATATATATATATTGTGACAAGTTGGGGAATTTGTAGCTCATTGGTAGTGCCAAACAGTGAGTTTAATCCAGCTCAGTGAAGTTGCCCCCCCCTACAATCAGCACAAATAAAACTCAAGTGTGTTTCTTTAGTGCTACACTTGTACTGTTTTGTGCCATAAAAAAAAATCATATTTGTGTTGCTTTTATTTTTAAGATATTAGCAATTGTTATTTTCAGACTATGACCTAGCCCCCCTACAACAGTCAAATGACACAAAACTGGTCTCATTGGTTAGTGCCGTGTTTGTGCTGTTTAAATTTCAATTCTATCTTTTATCGTTTTTGCATTATTAATGATTTGTTAAAGGTCACTAAAGGTGGGGGGGCACGCCGTTTTGCAACCTTGAGTCTATTTTATATGGGATTTGACTTATTTTGCTGTTTAAATTTCTGTTCTATCTTTCTTTAAATTTCTTTACATTTATAATTTTTGCATTATTTTTGCATTATTAATGATTTATTAAAAAACTAAAAAAACCATTACAGCACAAATAAAAATTTTAGCAGCACAAACGTGGCATTAACCAACCAGACCAATTTTGTGTCTTTTGACTGTTGTAAGGGGCTGGGTGACTTTTGGTGACCTTAAATAAATCATTAATAGGGATGGGCTGTATGTTCGAGTCGAACGTAAATTCGACCCGAGCTTCAGCTGTTCATTTGTTCATAGAACAAACGAAGATATAGGAGCTCACGGCAAGTTCGCACGCCGTGGAGCACCCCATAATGCATTAATGGCTGCTGATTGGCCAAAGCATGCACCTGACCTGCATGCTTTGGCCAATCACAGCGCGGTGTGCTTTGAGAGCAATGATTGGCCAAAGGCAGGGTGCCTTTGGCTAATAATGGCTCAGGGGCTAGGTCCACACCCCACACTATATAAGGCTGCTGCTTACACGGAGGCCGTATATAGTGAATGAATAGAGATTAGGCAGGTAGTTAGTGTACTTTTTTTTTTTTTTACCTAGAGTGGGGATGGTTGGATCATCTATCAAGTTTGTATAGTTATCTTGGTATTCCTCCAAAACTGTATTTAATTCTTTCCGTTTAAAATTTAAAAGTAGTAAAAATTAAACCAAAAAAAAAAAAAACACAGTTAATAACCCTGTCTAATTTACTAGGTACTATACTTTCCCTACCTGTTTCTCCCTCCTTCCCCCTCCCCACTCCCCATATGCTTTGCCGTCTCCCATCTCTCCTATTTCAGACCTCGTTGCCCTCCATCATCTTTTCCAATTTTTTCTCCAAAGCCTTAAAATCTTTCATCTTCCCCAGATACTGTTATATTTTTCAGCTTGCCCTATGTCTCTGCTGCATAGGTATTCCATTTTACTGATGTATTCTATTATTTCAAACCATTCCTTTATATCTGGTTTTTCTACACATAACTACTTTTTTGGTATCAGCCCTTTTTCGGCATTTAACAGTATTGGAATCAAAGTTTTCCTATAATGCTTTTTTGAATCTTTTGAGTCATGGAAAAAACACATCTGTAATTTATTTATTATCATTTCACCAGTTATCTTGCCTATATAATCCTGAATTTCCTGCCAATAATCTTTTATTTTTGGGCAATCCCACCAAATACGTGTCATTGTACCGATCTGTTTACATTCCCTCCAATAATGTGGGGGTTTATCCTGCTGGTATTTAAGGATTTTATCTGGTGTTATGTACCATCTTACCAAAAACTTCTAGTTAATTTCTATTGTATTTATATCCATTGCATAATTATATACCGCTCCTATCCTTCTCTCTACCTGTTGTTAATCTACTTTCATGCCAATTTCTTTTTCCCATTTACCTATATAGGGGGGCAAACCGTGTTCGTTTAGATCTGTCAATTTTTTTTTACTAGAGTGGGGATGGTTGGATCATATATTAAGTTTTTATAGCTATCTGGAGTTAGAGGGAGCTAGTCTCACGTTCTGCACACAGGTGTTCTAACCTTGTATTGAGCTAGTTCTACTTTCTTTTGCAGGCCTTCTTTGATGCTAGGATTAAAATGCCAAATTAAACATTACTATTAAAAAAATATAGAAAAAAATCCTGAATTTTTATTTAAAAATAACAGAAAAACATTGTAAAGAGTAACAGCTATGAAAGCAGTATTTAACCCAAAAGCAAACATTTTTTATATTGCAGCTTAGATGTGATGGCTGTATGAATTTCCTTTTTATGCTTTCTTTCTACTATTTTCATTTTGATCCAGCCAGTAAGTCTGTTACTTTTCAACAGAAAAGCTCTCTTGCTGTTACAGGGGTGGAGCATACCATTTACCACTGACAGTGGTGCATAAAATAATCAGTTTTTATTTATTTATGTAAAGCCATTATCCCAGAACGAAAAACAAAAACTGCTTGCTGTCACTGATTATAAGGCATTAGCTGAAGTTCAGCTTCAATGTGTTAGTGTATTTAAATCTTCTAGTATTTCTAACACTCCTCCCAGACTGACAATGCTGCTGACCAAAGTTTCCACATGTGCTCATTCATCCAGAGTGGTGTCTGTATAATACAGGAGGTGTGTTACTGGCCAGATCACCAAGTGAAAACAGAAGGAAAAGGGCCTAAAAAAAAGAAAACTAATACAGCCACAATATCTAATGATTGGTAAGTTGCTATATATTACATTTTTGGTTTGGGGTTTAATAATGCTTTAAGGGTTAAATAATAAATATTGATAGTTACTCTAGGTTGCCATGATTAGTCTGGAAATAGCATTATCAAACTAGATTCACTTTAATGATATCATTGAGACTGTTGAGGAGTCTTTACTTAAGATGAAACATCCAAAACTCTTCCCTTTGGTGGGATTTTGTAAATCTGTTGAAATTGGAGAAGTCCGAAGGAGTAATCCTTAGTGTTGTCATAGTTATGAAGGGTAAAGGAATATCCCAATACACTGTGGTCTGAAATTCCATTTTTAATCGTGTTGGTGTTGAGTCTCTGATAGAATACATTTACAGTATTAATAATGTTGGTCAAATTGCAAGGGCAGGAGAGGGCATAAATGATAGAAGTACAATTCAGAGTGTGATGATAGGTCAAACAAAACCATTTTCACAACAACCAGATACTTCATTAGAATCTGAACTTGTTGGGGTATCTAGTGCTCCTTGTCAACTGCTACCTTGGTCAGCTGTCCAAGATAGTCCCAGTAGAGTTTCCTCCTTGCTAGCACTGCAGGTCCATAGTATTAGACACAACTTTGGAGCTAATAGACTTGATATATAAAGCTGAACCTTGGGACAAAAACAATCCTTGCAGTGGGACTTACACTGCTTCCCCACACAAGTTAATTGTTCTTTTAGCCTAAATGTGCACAGATAAGGAGAAATACTTACCTTACTCCTGGCTCCAAAAGGATCCCTCCATCTATGCGACCACAGCCTCCTTGCTTAGGCTCTTTGGGCTGCGGTTGCATACCCTGCATTACACATAATAAAGCCAAACCACAGACGCTATAGTAGGAGAAGGAGAGTGCCAGAGCTGGCCAGAACAGGGGATGTGGAAGAAGGGTGGCATATTGATATTAATAACACAGCCTGTTTAGACTAAACAAGCATTTAACCATTGGAGTGTTGGGGATTTGGGGCACTGTAAGGGTAGTTTTTGTCACATTCCTGGAGCTAGATTTAAGAAAACCTTTTTAAAGATGAGTCAAACAGCAATCAGAGATGATTTGTTTGGAATAACGGGCTCCATGGAATTTTGAAAAATTAGTGGCCATATTTTTCTTTGGTCAATATCCTGTTTGGTGATGCTAACATCCCTCCTACCATGGCCTCTTCTGTTTTCATGGCACCCACCTGTCATTTGCAATGCAACAGAAATGTAGACTTTTCTTTAACCCTAGAAAAATGATCAAACACAACACTGAGGTTCAGAAGTCTTTGGTAGTAGGGTTGGGCGAATGGTTTAGCCCGGGCATGAGTTCGGACCGAACATTGGCTGCTCGCCCCATTCAGGGAACACCTGAATTTGCAGGGTGTTCAGCGGGTGTTTGCCCTGCCAAATGCCCTGCAATGCACTGTGCATTCTGTGCCCTGATTGGGCAAAGCTTTGTCCAGTCAGGGCGCAGTAAAAGCTGGTCATTAAGAAGCGGGGCGGAAAGTCGTCCGTCAATGAGTGCAGAGCGTTTTTTTTCTTTTATTTTTCGGGTGCGGTGGGTGGTGTGATTGATGATGGATTTACATTGGGGGGGACACTGTTTTTTATTTTTTAATAAAGCAATTGTCAAAAATTGTCTCTGTGTTTTTATTACTTTTTGACACTTTTTTGGTGAATGGGTAGGGGTACTTTGTGAGTATGAGTGTGTTAAAGGGGGCTTCCAGATTCTGATAAGCACCCTGCCCACATACCCCCACAACCACAGCCCAGGGTTGACCCCCCCATGTTGAGGGCATGTGGCCTGGTATAGTTCAGGAGGGGGGCGCTCGCTCATCTCACTCCCCTCTTTCTTGACCTGCTAGGCTGTGTGCTCAGATAATGGTCTGGTATGGATTTGAGGGGGGCCCACGCAGTTTCTTTTTAACATTTTGGTGTGGGGTTTCCCTTAAAATCCATACCAGACCCACAGATTTTTTTAAATACCCATTTACAAATGTCATTTTTTGCTGCAGAATGTTCTATACATGCTACAGATGCACCACTTTACAGGCAGACTAAGGGGAGCCACCAGGCACTATATTTAAAGGCATTTTTAATTTTTATTGTTGCACCGTAAGCATCATTAAAATCACTGCTCCTGAAAAAAAAATATTGTTTTTTTTATTTATTTTTTTGCATTGATACATGTCCCCCAGGGCAGTACCCAGACCCCCATACCCCTTTTATAACCAAATACTTGCATATAAGCCTTCAAAATGTGCACTTTTGATTTTTTCTGTTCGGCTCCCATAAACTTCAATGGGGTTCATCGTTCCGTTCAGAACTTTTCTCCGGTTTGGGAGTTTTGCTGCGAACTGAACAGGGGGGTGTTCAGCCCATCTCTATTTGGTAGTAATAAAAAAATTACAAATTCCCAAAACATTGCAGTTTATCGCAAAGTAAGGTTTGTACCCAGGACATAGCCAAACAGAACAGTATTTATTGATCAAAATCCCCAAAACTATACCTTTCACACGTGTACAGATAGAGATAGCGGCGCTAATATAAATTGTGTAAAATAATGGGTCAGAGCAGTATAATGCCTATGACCCTCTACTTATGCATACAAATATTAATAATCATAGTGTCATGAAAAATATTAATTTTATCATGAAAAGAAATTTCTTTAACACCCAGTGAAAAGTGTCACTAAAAATAATAAATTACAAGAAATGAATGATCAAGTTCAACAGTTGTTTTTCAATCTTCTTGTGAAAAATCTTCTACTCTTCCACCACACCACCGTGATAGTGACACCACTCCCTCTGAAGAGCGCACTCACCAGATTGTATAGCCTCCCACTCTCGTGTTTGGCAAAACAGCAATTGAACCACACCTGGGTTGCATGTGATGAACCGTGACTCCAATCAAGCCAGCTCCATATGTGAAAAAATGAATAAAGTGCTCCACATAGCGTGATACCATTTTGACAGATTTATTAAAATCACTTCAAACACACTTCAATGGTTACACTCACTTTTAAACTGAAACATAAAAGCCTTTAAAAAGAAATCCACAGCAAGCACAGCAAGCAACAGGATCAGTGATCCAACGGTGCACCGCGGTCACAGCGGACCTGAAGTGTAAACTGGTGTATCTCTCACCCAACCTTCTAAGGCCCAGCCATCCGATCGGTGTAGTCCTCCTCAGACAGCGGCATCTAATGTCAGTGCGATGGAATGCCGTGTAACCATGCCCAAGACATGTTTCGTCGAATAGACTTTTTCAAATGGGATTGGCTACACGGATGGTTCATCAATCCTTATATATTATCTATGATTAGTCATGTGATCACCATCAGTCATGTGATCACCATCAGTCATGTGACCTCCTGCTCTGCACATGCTCACACTTCATGTCCCCCTGACCGTGAAGCACAGGTACAAAGACTGAATGCATTAGTGGATCCCAAACATTTTTACGGTATGTAGTTAGAATGCTGCGTCCAGCATTACCATATATGACATATGACATATCCTAACTTATAATCCACCACTAGTTACAGTGCTAATGTGGAAAAGTAACCAATAAAAATGAATATTAATAAATTAAAATGAACATTTCAACAGGAGATAATGAATTTGTCTGGTTTAAAATACAAGCTATATAAATTAGTCATGATACACCGTTGGATCACTGATCCTGTTGCTTGCTGTGCTTGCTGTGGATTTCTTTTTAAAGGCTTTTATGTTTCAGTTTAAAAGTGAGTGTAACCATTGAAGTGTGTTTGAAGTGATTTTAATAAATCTGTCAAAATGGTATCACGCTATGTGGAGCACTTTATTCATTTTTTCACATATGGAGCTGGCTTGATTGGAGTCACGGTTCATCACATGCAACCCAGGTGTGGTTCAATTGCTGTTTTGCCAAACACGAGAGTGGGAGGCTATACAATCTGGTGAGTGCGCTCTTCAGAGGGAGTGGTGACACTATCACGGTGGTGTGGTGGAAGAGTAGAAGATTTTTCACAAGAAGATTGAAAAACAACTGTTGAACTTGATCATTCATTTCTTGTAATTTATTATTTATAGTGACACTTTTCACTGGGTGTTAAAGAAATTTCTTTTCATGATAAAATTAATATTTTTCATGACACTATGATTATTAATATTTGTATGCATAAGTAGAGGGTCATAGGCATTATGCTGCTCTGACCCATTATTTTACACAATTTATATTAGCGCCGCTATCTCTATCTGTACACGTGTGAGAGGTATAGTTTTGGGGATTTTGATCAGTTTATGTATTTATTTAAGTGGCAGCTTTTTTTCACTGTACACTGTGTATGTACACATATTTTGTATTCATTTACACATCTTTGATATAGCTTTGCACTTTTCTTTGGCGCAGTGGAGTAAGAGAGATTCAGGGGCGGTTTATTTGTATATCTCTTGCTACAAACCATTGTCTATTTATTTACCACCTGCAGCCTTAGATGCCATTAATTGTAAACAATTAAAACTTGGTGGAATGTTTTCATGTTTAAGGTGGTTTTATTCATTGACCACTGATGATATGATATATCATTATTATTCTCCTTTTTTTTTAGACTCGTCTGCAGTCATCCATATTTTTTATTAATAGGATCAGATTGTGTTTCAGTCATTGTTTGTCTTATGCAGCTGTATGATAGTATCATGACTAATTTACATAGCTTGTATTTTAAACCAGACAAATTCATTATCTCCTGTTGAAATGTTCATTTTAATTTATTAATATTCATTTTTATTGGTTACTTTTCCACATTAGCACTGTAACTAGTGGTGGATTATAAGTTAGGATATGTCATATGTCATATATGGTAATGCTGGACGCAGCATTCTAACTACATACCGTAAAAATGTTTGGGATCCACTAATGCATTCAGTCTTTGTACCTGTGCTTCACGGTCAGGGGGACATGAAGTGTGAGCATGTGCAGAGCAGGAGGTCACATGACTGATGGTGATCACATGACTGATGGTGATCACATGACTGATGGTGATCACATGACTAATCATAGATAATATATAAGGATTGATGAACCATCCGTGTAGCCAATCCCATTTGAAAAAGTCTATTCGACGAAACATGTCTTGGGCATGGTTACACGGCATTCCATCGCACTGACATTAGATGCCGCTGTCTGAGGAGGACTACACCGATCGGATGGCTGGGCCTTAGAAGGTTGGGTGAGAGATACACCAGTTTACACTTCAGGTCCGCTGTGACCGCGGTGCACCGTTGGATCACTGATCCTGTTGCTTGCTGTGCTTGCTGTGGATTTCTTTTTAAAGGCTTTTATGTTTCAGTTTAAAAGTGAGTGTAACCACTGAAGTGTGTTTGAAGTGATTTTAATAAATCTGTCAAAATGGTATCACGCTATGTGGAGCACTTTATTCATTTTTTCACATATGGAGTTGGCTTGATCGGAGTCACGGTTCGCCACATGCAACCCAGGTGTGGTTCAATTGCTGTTTTGCCAAACACGAGAGTGGGAGGCTATACAATCTGGTGAGTGTGCTCTTCAGAGGGAGTGGTGTCACGATCACGGTGGTGTGGTGGAAGAGTAGAAGATTTTTCACAAGGAGATTGAAAAACAACTGTTGAACTTGATCATTCATTTCTTGTAATTTATTATTTATAGTGACACTTTTCACTGGGTGTTAAAGAAATTTCTTTTCCTTGTCAAAAGAAGTTTATTGAGTATACAATGTTATAAAGATAGATAAAGTAAGTTTACAAGGATCTATAAAGTAAGCTCATTGTTTTACAGTAGGGTTTATATAGGTAAATATCATGAAATTTCAAATATTAAACATTGGGTTCACGTAAACCTAAATTAAAGATATATATCATTTCCTTAGTTACTTTTGTAGGTATTTAAATGATTTATACCTACTATACATATTGTTTACAAGTAGAGTGTATATAGGTCAAATAAATTCTAAAAATGAGCTTTAATTGTAAGGTGGAGAAAAGGAAAGAGAAAGAAGAAAAAGGGTTGAAAGGTAGGGTATGGTCCACAAGGTTGTCCCGCTCGTCAGTTTATTATTCTTTTTAGTTCTCTTTGAAGCCTTAGAATGGGTGTCTCTGTAAGTCATTTAATCTGTTACCATGGCAACAGGACAGAGTCATTGAAGTTTGACAGGAACTGTTGTTTTATCCAAGGATGCCAAAGTTTTTCAAATTTTGGAATTTGATTTTGATCGATGGCTACCATCTTAGCATGGGACATTGTATTATTCATTCTGTGAATTGTTTCTGCTAGTACCAATGTAGGAGATTTCCATGCCTTGGCCACTGTTTGTTTTGCAGCCGTTATTAGTTGGATCATAAGTTTGAATTGAGAGAGTGTTAACCATTCCGGTTTTAGATTAAGTAAAGTTAAATATGGATCTGGTTGTATTATTTTTTAAAATATTTTAGATGCAATCACGAAGACTTCCTTCCAGAAGGTTTGGATTACTGGGCACGTCCACCATATGTGTAAATATGTGCCTATTTCTGGGCATCCTCGAAAACAAAGAGCTGAGGTATTAGGTGAATATTTTGCCACTCTAGCGGGTACAAGGTACCAGCGAGTTAGGATTTTATCATTTGTCTCCAGTGCTAAGATGTTGGGTGAAGATGACTTAGATGTGAGCCATATGTTAGACCAGTCCGTGTCTTCTAAAGTTCGTCCCAGGTCCTCCTCCCACCTCTGAACGTAAGAGGGTCTATTAAGATTTGCTACTCCATATAATTGATTATAAAGTGATGAAATTGTACCTTTAGCAAATGGATCTTTTGTACAGATTGATTCAAAAATGGATAATTGGGATAATGGTGTATTCCCCTTTAGGAATGGTGTATAGAAATTTTTGATTTGGAGATATCTAAATATCTCAGCGTTTGATAGATCATATTTTTCTCTAAGCGATGGGAATGAAAGGAATGATTTAGATGCTATGAAGTCATTTAGTGTCTGAATGCCTGATGTTGTCCAAGCTTTAAAAGAATTTGGGTAGATCCATGCCGGATAAAAGGCCGGATTTCTGATAAAAGAAAGGAGAGGATTGTGTGGAGATTGTAACTGATATTTGGTTTTTAGTTTATCCCAGAGAGATAAGAAGTGTTTAGTTATGGGATTATGAATTTTAAAGCGGTCTTTAGGATCAAGCCATAATAAATTTGATATTAATAGAGGGTCATTTTCTGAAGCCTCTATAAATACCCATAATGGGATTTCCTGTTTTGCATGGTATTTGGACAGACTGGCCAAATGTGCTGCTCTGTAGTAGTTAGTAAAATTAGGGTATCCCAGGCCTCCTTTATTTTTGGGAAGATGTAGTGCGTGTATAGGTATGCGTGGTTTAGAAGAGCCCCATATAAACGAAGTTGCTCTTTTTTGTACTATTCTCAAAAAATAGGAAGAAATTGGAATAGGGAGGACTCTGAATAGATAAAGCAATTTGGGTAGAATAGTCATTTTGATTGCATTAATCTTCCCTATCCAGGATAAAGGAAGTTGCGACCATTGTTTTATTAGATTTGTGATCTGTCTTAATACAGGAGGATAATTGGTTGAGAATAAGTCAGAATGAGATGCTGTTAAATGAATTCCAAGATATGGGATTGATTTTTCTGCCCATGTGAATGGGAGTGCAGCCCTAGCCGGAATCAATTCCATGTTTGTGAGTGAAATATTAAGCACTAGGCATTTCTTAGGATTAATCATAAGGCCGGATAGGGCTGCAAATCCATCAAGAGCCGGTATTAAGTTAGGACCAGAGACCTGTGGTGATGATAGAAAAAGTAATATATCGTCTGCAAATATACATAATTTGTGTGTAATACCTCCTACTTCAATGCCAGTTATAGTTTGGTTTGTTCTGATGTATTGGGCCATGGGTTCGAGTATAAGGGCAAATAATAAGGGAGATAATGGGCAACCCTGTCGGGTACCTCTTTGGATATTAAAGGCTTCAGATTTGTATCCAGCATATTTTATATAGGCTTTGGGTTTATTATATAATGCTTTGATCCATGTTAAAAAATGGGGTCCAAAACCCCATTTTTGTAATGAATATTGCATATATTGCCAGGATACTGTGTCAAATGCCCTCTTAATATCGAGAGATAGAAAACATAAAGGGATTTTCCGTTTTTTAGCAATATGTGCCAATAACACTGCCCTGCGTATATTATCGCCTGCCTGTCTATTTGGCATGAAGCCTACTTGATCTCTATGTATTAATTTTCCTATAATGCTATTGAGGAGTTTTGCTATTATTTTTGCTAATAATTTAATATCGAGGTTTAACAGAGAGATAGGCCGATAATTCACACAGGAAGTATCATCAGAAAGGGGTTTTGGGATCATACAAACAATTGCCATTAGTGTTTCTTGCTGAAAAGAATGTCCATCTAGAAGTTTGTTAAAAGTTTCAGTGAGAATGGGAGAGAGTATTTCTGAGAATGTTTTATAGTATAATGCCGAGTAGCCGTCTGGGCCTGGTCTTTTGTTAAGTTTTAGGTCTTTTATGGCGTTAGCAACTTCATCTATAGTTATAGGCTCATCCAAACTGCTTTTTTGATTCTGAGATAACTCAGGTAAGGTTATTTTTGAGAAGAAGGATTCAGCCTCTGTAGGATTAAATTCATTGTTTGTCTTGTATAAAGTTGCGAGATGTGAGTGAAATTTATGGACTATTTTAACTGGATTACAAGTGTAAACATTTTTTGATAATTTCAAACGTATTGGTTTGAAAGATTTGTTAGTTGAATTTAATGCCCGAGCCAAATATGTACCTGGTTTGTTTGTATTCATGTAGAAATTGTGTTTGGAGCGTTTGAGGGATTTATCAACTGACTCAGTGAGAAATAGATCGTATTCCAATCTAGATTTTTCCAGATGAGATTTTGTACTCTGAGATGGATTATCTTGAAATGATACGTAGGCTGCATTAAAATTGAGTTCTAGTTTTTTTGCTAGATTTTTGCGTTCCTGTTTAAATAGTGCCATTTGTCTTTGTATTGTACCACGCAAGACAGGCTTATGAGCTTCCCACAGTGTTATTGGGGAGATGTCTGTTGTATTATTAATTGATATGTATTCCTTTAAAGCTTGTTCAATGGCCATCTGATGTAGTGGGTGTTTGAGCATTATGTCCGGTAAGTACCACGTTGGGTCATGCGCTTTTGGTATGGCTGAGGCTATAGTAGTGTACACTGCATTATGGTCAGACCACGGAATCGGAATTATATCTGATGCAATAATTTCTGGTATCATTCCTATTGTTAGAAAAATATGATCTATTCTGGTGAAGGTTTGATGAGGGTGCGAGAAATAAGTGAATTTCTTTTTCATTGGGTTACTTTCTCTCCATGAATCTACCAGATTGTATTTGGAAAGAAGTTGAGAAAAAGGTAATCTAGAGGTTATTTTGGATGGTGTAAAAGGTGATTTATCTAGAAATGGGAGGAGGACCTGGTTCGAATCCCCACACATTATCACTGTTCCTATTTTGTGTGTATTAATCACTTGTAATATATGTGAGAGGAATGGTGTAGGTTGTTTGTTAGGAGCGTAGTAGGAAATCACCGTGATTGCTGTATCCATTATATAACCCATGAGTATCAGGTATCTACCTTCTGGGTCTTTAATTTCTGATGATAAGGTGAATGGTGTGGATCGGTGAAATGCAATTAGAGTTCCCCTTTGCTTGGTACAGGCAGAAGCCGTGTAAATTTGTTGATAAAAAGGAGAAATATATTTTGGAGTAGAATCTTTGGTGAAGTGTGTTTCTTGGAGGCATACTATGTGAGCCTTCTTGTTATGGAAAGTACGGAAGGCTTTGGTCCTTTTTTGAGGGACATTTATTCCCTGAACATTCAGGGAAAGTATATTCAGTGGTGCCATGGCAATAGATCAAATAGTTTTGACTTACTTTTTGTTATGCAGAGCTGACTGCGCAGATCAACCTGTGTGGACTGAAGAGATGAATAGATAGAAAAGAAACCAGTGAATTCTGGAGTAAAGAGTAAACAAAAAACATATGAGATTAGATGATACATTGTATAAATTATTTTTTGCAAGTAATCACAATTTACCCGTGAAAGAGAATAAATATCTCTCTCAGGGGAATAAGTGCCTTCGTCACACTCCCACATAATATGGTTGGGAGAATGAGGAGGGCTAATGGGGGTACACGGATCTTCCGCTTACAGGAGAGAAGTGCTATGTCAAAAAGACATCAAAATGATGTTTCATTAATTGGAGTGCAGAATATAATTTTTGTTGAAATTATTTATTCCAGGGTGGTTGTATATGGTTAGTCTTGCCCTAGGCTAAATAATTCAGTTAGAAAGGTACTGTTAATAACTTTGGTATTGATGAAGATAGTTTGAATTATTTTGGGATTTTAACCCTTTTAGAGTAAACAATTACATATTTTATTTATATGCAACTGTTTAGATATGTTAACTCATAAAATTGAGGTTGTATTGCTTCAGATTAGAATAAACAAAAACATAATTCTAGGAACTAGTTAGGTAATATATTTGTTTTAAGAAAAGAAAGAAAAAGCTTCCATTACTTCTGGATTATTGAACATATTTGTCCTAAAAAAGTAATAAATCTATTGTTATTACCTGATAATATATAACTGAACAAGAATTTCCTTATTTCACTTATATATTCTAAGGCTATATGAATCAGAAGTAATAAGAAATATAACTGGAATGTAACATGATCCCACACAGTGTGTGACTATCAGAATGCAGTTACATTCAGTTATAAATACAGGTTTTTTATAGAGAACCATCTCTTAGTATAATAAATGAAGAGATATCAGGAATTAGGATGTCAGTTCATTGAATCTTCTTGGTCCATGGATGATGTGGCATAACGGCCTCTTTTGTGAGAATGATGATTCCCATTTTGTTCTGAAATTTTCTGGGTGCTGCCTGAAGGTGAAGATGATGCCATTCTTCTGCGTGTGGGAGTGTTGCTGCTTGTGGGTTCTGTCAGATTTAATTTTAAAAGGATTTGTTGTAGTTCATCTGCTGATCTGCTTCTGTAAATTGTACCTTGGTAGTTAAATCTGACTGAAAAGGGGAAGCCCCATTGATACATAATGTTGTGGCGTTGCAGTTCCATTAGTTGGGGTTTCATGGATCGTCTTTTAGTAATAGTAAGTTGGGATAGGTGAGCAAAAATTTGATAATTGTGTCCTTGAAAATTAAGTTCCTTTTTTTCTCTTGCAGCAATTAGTATTTGTTCTTTCGTTCTGTAATAATGAAATTTTGTGATTATATCACGTGGGGGTCCATCTTTCTTTTTGGCTGTGAGGGCTCTGTGTACTCTGTCCAGTTCTAAACGTTCAATAGGGATATCTGGCTTTAGTTCTTGTAATAGAGCAGTAATAGTAGATTGCAGGTCTGTCACAGTTTCAGGTATTCCCCTTATGCGCAAGTTTGAACGTCTGGCTCTATTTTCGTAATCTTCGAGCTTAGTTTGAAGTATTAAATTCTCTTTTTTTAATTGTTCCAATTCTGTTATATTTTCTTGGGTTGTAATTTCAATTTCATCCATTTTTATTTCTAAGGCTGCGGTGCGGTTTCCCAGCTCTCTTATTTCTTTGGTTAGGCTTTTTGTTATTTGGTCTGAGGTTTGTTTTAAAGCCTTATGAAGCATCTTTTCAAATTGTAATAATATTACTGGGGATGCTGAGGAGGCTTGTGGAGAAGTTTGTGAGAGGATTTGTTCTGTATCTGACTCAAATGGAGAGTCTTGCTGTGACATTTTCTGTCTGTGAGAGCGCCCTGATGCTGTATCTTGTGAGGTGACTGGAACTGCTTCAGCTGCAGTGAGTGCCTGTGAGCTCTTTGTGAGGTGATTTTTATTTCTGCCACGGTTTCCTCCCAGTACCATATTTCCTGCCCAAACTTTCACAGTTTGTTCCCTGGGGCAAAAAGGTTCAAATGGATACCTTTTGAGCCTGCAGGCTCCGCTTTGTCCTTCTCTTCTCTCCTCAGCGGTGTGGAGCTCTAACAATGCATGTCTGCTCTGCTAGGCTCCGCCTCCTGCCTTCCGGAACTACCCAAGAAATTTCTTTTCATGATAAAATTAATATTTTTCATGACACTATGATTATTAATATTTGTATGCATAAGTAGAGGGTCATAGGCATTATACTGCTCTGACCCATTATTTTACACAATTTATATTAGCGCCGCTATCTCTATCTGTACACGTATGAGAGGTATAGTTTTGGGGATTTTGATCAGTTTATGTATTTATTTAAGTGGCAGCTTTTTTTCACTGTACACTGTGTATGTACACATATTTTGTATTAATTTACACATCTTTGATATAGCTTTGCACTTTTCTTTGGCGCAGTGGAGTAAGAGAGATTCAGGGGTGGTTTATTTGTATATCTCTTGCTACAGAACAGTATTTATAACAAAACCCATAAGTAATATTTATCCCTCCAAGTTCAAATATGGATTGTTCTATAGGTGTAATTTTATATCATACTGTGCCGAAAACATTTAGTGATGTTTGAATACAGGGGGAAAAAGACAACTAGAAATAGGAGTCCAATCAATTGGAAGTATAGATTAAACAGTTCAGTTGCTCTTCAGAAAACAGTTATAATGCTATACTACTTAAGTAGTGCTTCTGAACAGTAGGCACAAACTAAAGTGGTGGTATTATTTTAGATTTTAGACTATTTTCACGATTGATATTCAGCAAAAACAAGCAAATGAAATTTGCTCTGCATAAACATGTTATAGAGCAATGTTTCTCAACCTTTTTTTCAGTCGGGGCACGCTTTATAAATCATGGGCAATCTTGAGGCACCCATTAAAAATGATGGACAGTCTCGAGGCACTCCATTCTAAAATGTAAAAACTATTCTAATAGTTTTACATAATGCAGCAACATCTACAAGTACAAGTAGGACACCCAATGTTAGACTAGACACACTTTTGCAAACTGTTGCTGACTAGTATTCTAAAGGGGAGCCATCTTACAATGGCCAGAAAATAAACCAAAACAGAAAATACTTCAAAAAATTCAGTAGAAAGTGACTCAATGAAAAAATTAATAAATATTGCAAAGTGACATGTAATACATAATAGCAAATACACCAGTGAGAGGTGAAAATGAAACCAAAGTATAAATGTGTATATAAATAATTAATCAACTGTGAATAGAGTCCATATATATTCTAAAAAATATATTCCTGATAAAAGTCCAAAACCACCACCAACAGTCTCTGAGGATTAGCTGATGAAGACAACACCGGAGTATCACTGGTAGGTAAGGACGGTAAAAACCCCAAATCGATTGTGACGTCTAAGTGTGTATCAAAACCATCACCATAGCATCTGAAGAGGCTTACCGGAAGCAGGGGACTTGAACAGACATACGTCTTTACAAGTCAAAAAAGCTTGTTTAGCCACCGAGGCTGGCAGGATAGGACATCAGGTATCTACAGCTTCAAATGGGGAAGGAGGGGGATCTACCAACAGCTTCACCCGTCCAGACGTATCAGCAGGTCAACCAGATGTTTTCAATTGAAACCATGAGAGAAGGAAGACTCACATGGCATGATATCGTTTAAAAAGCATGCATTTATTCAAGGCAATAAAAAAACACTCACATGGTATGAGGATATAAACAGCTTAGATAATATCAAACGCGGTGATCATAGAGGGTCCACCCGACATGTTTCGGCTCACCAGCCTTCATCACCCCAGATGAAGGCTGGTGAGCCGAAACATGTCGGGTGGACCCTCTATGATCACCGCGTTTGATATTATCTAAGCTGTTTATATCCTCATACCATGTGAGTGTTTTTTTATTGCCTTGAATAAATGCATGCTTTTTAAACGATATCATGCCATGTGAGTCTTCCTTCTCTCATGGTTTCAATTGAAAACATCTGGTTGACCTGCTGATACGTCTGGACGGGTGAAGCTGTTGGTAGATCCCCCTCCTTCCCCATTTGAAGCTGTAGATACCTGATGTCCTATCCTGCCAGCCTCGGTGGCTAAACAAGCTTTTTTGACTTGTAAAGACGTATGTCTGTTCAAGTCCCCTGCTTCCGGTAAGCCTCTTCAGATGCTATGGTGATGGTTTTGATACACACTTAGACGTCACAATCGATTTGGGGTTTTTACCGTCCTTACCTACCAGTGATACTCCGGTGTTGTCTTCATCAGCTAATCCTCAGAGACTGTTGGTGGTGGTTTTGGACTTTTATCAGGAATATATTTTTTAGAATATATATGGACTCTATTCACAGTTGATTAATTATTTATATACACATTTATACTTTGGTTTCATTTTCACCTCTCACTGGTGTATTTGCTATTATGTATTACATGTCACTTTGCAATATTTATTAATTTTTTCATTGAGTCACTTTCTACTGAATTTTTTGAAGTATTTTCTGTTTTGGTTTATTTTCTGGCCATTGTAAGATGGCTCCCCTTTAAAATTTCCTACTTTGACACTTAGCGCTACACTATTTTTATACTTGTTGATTTTCTACTTCTTTGTCTTAGAGGTGTGTTAGCTGCTTATTGTGTTATAATTTTTCAACATCATCGGAGCAGCGCTGTACCCATTTCTCATCTGCTGACTAGTATTCCAATGTTTCTCCATCACTCAGCTAATGTGACCCCACCGCTGATGGAGAGGTGCAGGAGAGGGTCAAACAAAGATGCTATGCAGGCAATTGCCATACTCCTTATCAACTGATGACGTCATTGATCGTTAGGACGCCGGCAGCTAGAAGGTTGTAATAGTGTACAATGAAAACCTGTGACTTAGCGTAACTAAAAGGCTATATGTATTCCTTGATCATTTTTACTGTCTTGTTTTAATGTTGTGAAGATTTTTTTTTGAATCATGCAATATGGATTGATCATTTTATCTGATTATCTCCAACACACACAGCCTGTTCGAAGAGTAATTGTGATTAGGCCAATCAATGCGGGGTGGGATGTTACATCAAGACATTGTTTCGACCAATAGAATCCATGATTTGGGTATATTAGGCTTTTAATTAAACGGTATCACACTATCCTGGATTATTATCTCTCCCTGGGTCTCGGTTATTGATATTTGAGGAGATCATCTGGTGGTAGTTTCCCATATACCATTCTCAAGGTGGGACATTGTGAAAACAAAGTGCAAAAAGGGTGGCACCCTATGACACCAAAGGCGCATATCATAGATGCCATTGGTAAGCGTGCATTTTGTACACTTTGTGGTGGAACACCTATATGAGAAGTAGCTGAGGCACCTTTAAGACCAGGAGCATGGTGATTGGAGCTTTCTTCACTAAGATTTGGGAAAAATTTTTGGACTGTGCCATATTTATTAATAATTCTTATAAATATTTTTTTTTCACCTTTGGACTCTCAAGTATATTTGGATTGTTTTTTTATCCTTTGTTTACATGGAATTATCGCATATGTGTTAGCGCCTTGCTTTTCATTGGTTCGCTTACCAGACTTTGAAAGCCAGAACTGCAGATCTGCATACTTGACAAAGGCCAGTATGTTCTAAATATGTACAAAAAAAAAAATCAACTGTCCAGCCAACTGGCATTTGTCAAAGGGACATCGGTAATAGCAAACCTACACTCTTATAATAAGCTTTCCGTAAACTGCATTACAATCACATGATGCCAACAGTTAGACAAAGTTTATGCATCTACAAAGCAAACATTCTGTATATTTTAGCTAACCCATATTGAACTATTCCAATCTATTTTCCATTAGTACTCCACTATTCAAAGTAAAATTTCAGCAGATCATTGTGAATGCAATCGATTAAAAAGTCAATATAAAACAACTTTAATAAGTCTAAGCAGATAATTTCTTCCTCCAGTTGTCTTGCCATTCATCTATCTCTTACTTTAAAGCAAGCAGCAAAATATCTGCAGGTAGAGCATGTACACTGTTTCTGCAAGCAATTTCTAGTTATAGAGAAGCTAAAAGAAGCTTTGAATGGATTTAAAATGCACCTCTAGCCACATCTATTATGTGTCTGTTTTAAGTAAAAATACTAAAATGTACCAAACTTTCTTACCATCCTTCCCAACTTTACTGCTACAGCAGGCTTATCATTTGATTTATTATCTCAATGCCTGAAATTCAAATCGTGAAGAATAACAAATGTCTAATTTTGATGGTCCCAGACAAACATGAATTACCTTTATATATAATTTGTTTATTATGGTCAGGTGTAAAAAATAAAAATATAATTTATATTATAAAATAGTAACTGAACTCACTGTCAGGCAAAGGGCAATGGACTAGGATACAGCTTAGGCACACTTCACACCTCTGGATGGTTCCTATAAAGTAAAAGATCCTCACTTTTTGAGTTCAGGTCCCTTTTCATCTAAATTTTCATTTCCAGCCAGCATGTGGAGCTCTAGTCGCCTTTAATATGTTTACCTGTTTTAATATGTTTTAATTGATACGCAAGGTAACAAATATATATTATATATATATATATATATATATATATATATATATATATATATATATATATATATATATATATATATATATAAACTCCACTTGTTAATTTGTTGGCAAAATTATTCCACCACTGCACTTTTTTAAAATATTTTTAGCAACCGTGTTGATGACATGGTCTCTCTATAAGTTTTAATTCCCATTTGGGTTTTGTTTTATATGTTTCTGACAGTGACATTGCAATGGATGAATTACCTATGTGGTAGTACAGGTAATAAAAGTGTTAATTTTGTATTCATAAGAAATTTCAAAACTGTGAAAAGAGAGCTTTGTTATAAGTCAGTTTACACTTTTTTTTTAAGTCATTGGGGAACCAAAAACTTCTATCATTCTACCACCAGTGTGGAAATTCTTTCCTATGAAACCATTTATATAGGTTACAGACTCGCATGGCTCATTATCAAATTCTCTCATAGTGAACATTCAAACAATGCCCCACCTAAATCCCACACAATAGAGATGATGGATTAGGGCCAGTGGCATAGAAAAATGTGTTCCATGCAGGCGGTTTTGCTAATTGTTAGTGCATGAACAACTGTTTTTCCTCTTGAGTCAAATATCAGAGAATGTTGTTCCTTTTATGTTTGGTGTTTAGATTAGGAAAATATTACACAAATTTAGATTTAAATGTTGGATAAACTTTTCCAACTCAGTTAAAAGGGATACTGTAAACCAGGAATGCTTAACCCACAGCCCGCAGACCACATGTGGCCCTTGAAGCCCTCTGACGTAGCCCCAGACCTCAAACCAGTGTAACGCATGGCCATGCATTGGGATGGTGGATCAGTAAGCCCAGATTGTGATCAAGGGCTTGCTTACTCTCCATCCCAGAGCAACAGAGTGCATGGAGCTGGCAGCGGAGGAAGTAGGGGGCTGCGAAGGAAGAAGGAGCCACATAAGCCGATGCTTCCTCTGTAGGGCTAGTGTTAAGTTGACCTTGAAATAAAGGACATCAACGCCAATAGAGCTGCATTCGTCCCATGTATGTTCACTTCAGAATATGCACTGTACATACAGCGGATCACATCTCTGGATCGATCGTGATACAAATTACATAGTGGTTCAAACTTTTATAGAAACTCCTAGCATTACATTCTATGGCGGGCAAAAGCCCAAAGTTACACGTCACAAGTACGCATTTCACCAAGTATGTCAACACAGCTTTTGGCCAGTTTTTTTTTCGGCGGCTATAAGTCTGAATCTTTTTTTTTTCTCTTTTGCTCAGAGCCCTTAAGCTGTTTGGAGCAAAAGACAAAAAATTTGGCCTGCAACACCGGAAACAAGGAAGTCAATAATAAATTAGGTTTTCCCTTTTTTGTGAGTTCTTTTTTTTGTTTGCTGGTGTTGCTTGTTTGCTGGTATCTGATTACTTCATGTTTTTTTTAGGTTGCAGAAATATTGGGTGGGTGAGGTAATTGGTACCCCCTGGGTGGGTAGAAGGACGGGAATAATGATTCTTTTAAATAAATCATTAAACTTTTCTGTTCTCTGTAAAAGACAAGCCAATGAGGTAAAAAGGCTCCATATCTGCTTGCAACTCTCTGGGAAAGCATTATCTATTAATAATCTATACTTTCCGAATTCAGTCTCTCAGATCTTTCTCCAGGAAATCAAATCATGGAATATGCAGGATGAAATTAAAGATAAAATCATAGCAGGAGATTTCAATTCAATTATGGGCAGTAGGGAAGATAGGAAACTCCTTAAGGGTGGTACGGAGAAAAGCCTACTTTATTACAAGATATGACAGAGAGATTAGAAATGATAGATTTATGGAGAATGAGGAATCCGGCTGAGAGAATATACACACATTTTTCCCATGCCCATCGTACCTTTGCAAGGATAGATTATATATTTTTAACCCCACCCATGCAATCATATGCATAGTGAATACAGAAATACATACTATAGTTATATGATTAGACCACTCCCCAATAGAAGTAGAGATACAAAATTATATTCCAAAAGTAGATGCTATGATTTGGAGGTTACCTTTTTATTTGGCTCAAGACAAATCTTTCCAACAGATGTTGAGGGAGGCCTGGCAGGACTATGAAGTAAATAATGCGGAGCATAGAACAAATTTGATGTTATTGTGTGAAACAGGTAAAGGTAAAATGATATCCAATGTTGAATTCTTAAGGAAAAAAATAGAGCTCAGTATAACAAGTCTAGCAATCTACTACATAGAGCTCAAATTCAGTTATCTTGCTCTCCATTGACGATGTCTAGTGAGGGATGGATAAAAGCAAAACAGTAATTTTTATCACAAGAGGAGTTAAACTTTGAGCCTACATAAGACTAAAATTCCATAAGTATGGGAATAAAAGCAGGTAAGCTATTGGCAAATGTAACTAGGGGAATCGATCTTCTACTCATATTAATGCCTTACAGGATCCTAATAATAGTCTGGTATACCATCCAAAACAGATAAATTCTATATTAGAGCAGTTATACTGAGATTTATATTCACAGCAAACCATGAATGCATCAAAGGGTATAGAATTTTTTAGCCAAGTCCCTCTACCAAAAATATCCTTGAAGCTCTATCTGTTTTCAATAGGCCAATTTCAATGGAAGAAATTATAAATATTAATAAGAAACTTCCAAATGAAAAAGCCCCGGGATGGTTATACAAGGGATGTATAGAACAGTTTACAAATGCAATTCTCCCCAATATTAAGCCTTGTACACATGATCAGATTATTGGACGAATTTTCGTCAGTTTTTTTGTTGGATACCAGTCTCAAATCGAAAGTGAAGAGGGTTCTCACCATGAGAACATTTTCTGACGACAGAATTCAACGTCAGAAGTGATGTAATGTGTTGAATTGTTTTGTATGTGTTCTTTCATTTCTGAGCATGCCTAGTCTTGATCTTTAGATTTTTTTTCGCAGAAAACCGTACTAAAAGAAAATTGGACATTGTGGTCACATCAGACAAAAATTTTCAAGTCTGCACATCCAGTATTTGTCTGCCGAAAATTCGTAATCGGCTGTCAAAAGCAGACTACTAACGATCAGAAAATCGGCAGATCGTTCATCGGACGAAATTTATCTTCAGATTTTCTGACCGTGTGTACGGGTCTTTACACACACACTATATTCTGATATGTGGACAGGAGTGGATTACTTACATACAGGAAAAGAGGCCTATATAAAAGAAAGGAAAGGATCAAACATGTCCAGGGTCATACCGCCCAATTGCACTAATTAACGTGGATGTAAAAATGTTTTCAAAATTAATAGCAGATAGATTAGCTTTAATTTTACCCACTTTAATATCACTGGCACAGGTGGGGTTTGTTCAGCAGTTTTGAATATACGCAAGGTGCTGGTTGCTCTGGAGTATGCGAAAAATGACACAAATAAGGTGATAGTTATATAAACATTGATGCCAAAAAGGCATTTGATAATGTAGACCTGAACTGGCTAGTTCAAGTTTTGAAAAATATGGCATTTCAAGGACAGTTTTTGCATTTTCTATTAATCATGTATAAAAACCCAGTCACTAGAGTCTATACCCCATAGTCTATACCTCTTTCCCTCTTTCTAAAGGAACCAGACAGGGATGCCTACTGTCACCATTGCTGTTTAATTTGGCAATGCAGCCTTTATCCAGATTATTGCAATCTACTTTAGAGACCACAGGCAATCCCACAGGGGGCTGAACAACCTTAAAATCTGTCTCACTGCAGTGATATTATTTTATTTATGTCAAATCAGAACTATGACATCCCTAGGTTGTATGAGTTAATAACACAATATGGCTCATTCTCTGGGCTACAAATTAATGCCACTAAGTTTGAAGTTCTACTGTTAACCTCCAAAGTAGAAGTAACATGACGTTACAAGGTTAGTTGTGCAGTGGCTATACAATAACATAGGGCGGACTCCAACATCCATATATATATATGTTAAACTTTTAATCAATTATTGAAAAAATATGTAAAAAATTAACAGATTGGGCATCGTTACCTTTAACTCTGTTTGGCCATATACAACTAATTCAAATGTCAAGTTTTGCTAAACTATTTTATCCGATGCAGATGCTCCCCTTTCTTATAAGACACAAAGTTGTGAATATTCTGAATTCAGCATTTTGTAAATTTATTTGGCAGGGTAAGAAACCTTAGATTGCACTTAAAGAAAATGTATCTGCCTAAGAAAGAGGTGGGAATGGCTTTAGCCAATATTTTTTTTATTTTTATGCAAGTGTCCTCTTACAGGAGGTGTATTACATAGCATCCTATTCAGGATATATCTACCCTTTTTTAGATACTTTATTAGAAAACTTTACCTATATCAGTTTTTTATCCATTTTTATCCATATCTAACAAGGCTCAACACTTTTGATTTGGATTCATCGAATATAAAAAATGGTCCCAGGATTTTCAGGTGGATAACATAGTATTTAAAAACTTGAGGGATACCAAAGGGTCTGTAAAACTATATTAAATGAAGTATGATGTGAAATGCGATACAAGATGATGCATCGAGCATACCTATCGATGCAAGGTTATGACCCGCAGACAGGACTCTCGACTATTGATGTTCAAAGTGTGAAGAAAAAAGGCCACATGAGCGCATTATTTTTGGTATTGTCCCTTGGTTAAAATTTTTTGGAAACAGGTAGTTGCTTATGCATCTAAGATCTGTGGCTTTAGCATACTGGAAGACCCAATGCTAGTTTTGTTTAGCTATTGGGAGAGGATGCCAATGGAACAGTCAGAAAAGTGCAATACAGAATGGGCCCACATTTGTTTAACAACAGGAAGAAGGTGTATACTTAGAGAATGGCTTAAACCATTACCCCAACCCAAGTGAAAGGGGAGGAGCAAACTATTAAGAAATGGAATCAACGTTGAGCTCTATACACAGAGAAATCTTTAACAGCACAGGAAAAAGATGTTATTGTCCAATTGGGTTTATGCAAGTTGTAAACATAGAATATGATTGGTGTTTGTATTTTTTTTCTGCTGTTTCTTTACATTTCAGATTCTAAATTGCTGTCTTTTTACAAAAAATGTCTATACATTCAGGCTAGGTTTCCACTATTGCAACCTGAAAATCGCACGATTTTGCCGTGATTTTTTGCCACGATTTTTGCCACAATTTTGATGCGACTTGAAACAATGCCTGTGTATTCTTGAGGTCTATGGACCTCAAGTCCCATCAAAGTGGGACCAAAGTAGTGCAGGGACTACTTTGAAGTCACTGCAACTTGAAGTCGCGCAGATATGAACGATACACTAGTAGAAACCGAGCCTAAGAGAGATTCGAGATGAAATTAGTGGAGAGTTTAGGGGATTCAATGTTTTTGGGGATGGCTTATAAAGAGATGGATTAAGGAAAAGATCAGGAATTTTTTTTTTGTGAAAAATATGATATCCTGTGATTGATATCTGATATTGTATCATAGAAACTGTACTCCCTCTTTGAGTATCTGTTAATCAATGTTTGTTCTTGTAAAGTAAATAGTTTGAAAAAAATTATAAAATGCTATAACAAAAATCATAGAACTCTTATATATCTCATATACAGTCCATTGTGTTAACATATCTCTGCAATAATTCCAATGTGCAAAATTCCTCAGTGCTTTTTCACTAGTGCTCCTTCACCATGAAAAAAGGTTTTTCACACCCGGTGCTCTCTTAGGAATAAAAACACTCACCAGACCAATATGACCTCTTTGTGCAAAAAGAAGTTCAGTATGTGCTTTTGCTTTAGGACCCTTTGCAATCCCCATGATGATAAGGTCTCTAAGTTCCGATATATATATATATATATATATATATATATATATATATATATATATATATATATATATATATATAGAAAATTTTAAAACCAATTTTACTGAAAAAGAAAAGAGTGAGTTACAATGTTTGGACAAAACAAAGACTTGCAATAGTCAGGACAGAATGTTTGAATATAGCAAGTGATTTACTGGTTGTGTCAATGCGTAAAAGGGCATTGCACATGTAAGAAAGTAAATATAATCAAAGCATAAACATACAGAAATGCTAAGTGAACAATGTGCTTCTTGGGTCGACACATAACTGCCCAAGAGTAGTTTACACTAGATTATTATGAGGGATTATGTCAACTTTCTGTGCTTAGAGAATGTTAACTGAAGGAGTAATTGCAAATCAGGCGTGTCGTCAAACTGTCCTGAGTTCGTTCCCAGGGAGATGAAGGGCTAACTCCGTATGGCATGTGAGAGTTTTAGATGTGAAATGCATTGGGTAAAGAGATGTTCACATTGGCCAATGAACTCCCCAATGGGTCTGATATTAACTCCTCCACTCCACCATACCACCATAGGAAGCAAGAGAAAAAGGCTATATAGTGTAGTATTTATTTAGCTTAACTTAGTAAAAACCATGTATATACTGCTTACATTAAAAGGTGCCACAACCTGCACAAGAATAACCCACCTGTAAGTTGGTTGTAAACACTGCTGCTCCACTCAAGCCCTGGAGCCAGCATGTGTTCCAACTACCAGCTGTTTGGGACTGGAAGTGACGTAACTGGAAGTTGCGCTTCAACATACTTTTCGCCAGAGTGCTATCATCAGGAAGTGTTTCTGAACAAATTGAGAGGGTGAAGCTCCCTAACATGGGCACAGACAGCATTAAAACCTGATAGCTGTTCTAATCCATCTCCAATTAAGAAAAGGTTTTGCCTTTACTCATACTTTAACAGACCTTTTTACAGTGCACATATGTGCATGTGCATTGCCTGTGATTGTGCGATCATTGGACAGTGCAGATCACAGGCAAAAGTGGAAGAGACATTGGGAGTGGCTCTGTATCTTGATGAATGTTGTGACCAATCACAGCAATCACAAGTGTACATATACTGTGTTTAATAGCAAACAAAAACAACCTTCCCCTTTCTCTCCCCAATAGAATACATTTGGCCTAAATTGATGAAGCAAGACAATTTATTTCATAGGTTTATAACAGAAAGTAAGGGAAAGAGTTTTCTTATATCAAAATGTCCACTATTATCCACTATTATTATTGTACACTATTATCAACCACCAAGAGGCACTTCTAGCGGTAAAATGGGCCCTAAGAGAGTTAATGCATTGAAATGTGGACAAAGATGATTCTTGATTATGGGCTTTTGACAGTCTATATACTGCAAGCCATATAGGTTAGGGAAACCTAGCCTTACCCAGTCTTTGACAGCACATTTCTCATGTTTCGAATCTTTCATTTCTTTTACCTGTTTTTTACAGCTTGATATAAAACCTCAATTTCAGTTTTCTCCATGACTATGGCTTCACCTTGACCTGACTTGTTTATCTGACTTTTTACTAACCCTATTTTTGATTTGATTTTGTACCTATACACTTGGTCCCTACCTTGGCAACTTTTATTCAAACACACATCTCAGCTTCTTGTCTTGTATATTTGTCTACAAACATAAACCTGCTGCCCTAACGTATTTACCTTGGTCCTGCTTATTATATTGAGTCATTTCTTAGTAACCACCTTGATTTGTCTCCACACCGAGCTCTGTGTTTATTACAAATGGACTGCACTGCGCAGAGTATTATCGCAACGAGACTACAACCCAAGTTCCTTTATCTAAAATACTATGTTTTTAGAATTACACAGTTGGACATTAAATCGGTAGCCCTGAGAGATCTCTTGTAATAGCTGAAAAAACTATGCTGTTTACAGGTCATTCTCTGCAATTGGCTCTTCCAGCCACAAAAAGATAACACTTGTGATACATATATATATATATATATATATATATATATATATATATATATATAGAGAGAGAGAGAGAGAGAGAGAGAGAGAGAGAGAGAGAGAGAGAGAGAGAGAGAGAGAGAGAGAACACATTTGCACTCTGTAAAGACATTTGCTCCAGAGCTCAGTAGAGGGGAAGCTTTGTTGACTTCCAATCATGTGCAAGCAAAATGCATTTTTTTATTCTCCTTGCATGTGATTGTTCATTCTATTCAAAGTGAAACATCACCTCATTTACTATGCTCTGCAGCAAATGCTATTACAGAGAGCACCTGGGACTGCAAAGTGTACAGTCTATTTGCCTTTAGTAAATCAACCTGCCTTTAGTAAATCAGCCTGTTAAAGTTGTACATGCTGAGCTTCTTGCATTCATGCTAACGAGGACAGACTTAGGACAGACTCACTCTAACATTGTTCAAAAAAACCTTACAGTCAGCCATGATAGCTTCTCCTGAGAAAGATCTTTTTTTTTTTTAGGCATTTTGTGTGAATGGGAACACATATCAAATATATAGTGGGCATTTGCCAAATTTGACTGCTTAAATTTGAGTGGAAATATACTTTAACCAATTTCCGCCCGGCCTATAGCAGAATGACAGCCGGGAAGTGATTCAATTATGTCAGGTCACCTTGAGGCTAGGTGACAGATGCACTCCGTAGGAGTCGGAAGTGCACCGCTAGGTAGTGGACCCTAGGACTGACTGCTGAGGATTGAACCCTGGGAGGTTCAGGAAGCAGGTCTACTGGATCACTAACACAGATCCCACTGGAAGCTAGAGCATAGATTCCCCAGGGCACAGAGTCTAAGAGCCAGCAGGTGTTCACCAGAGCCCCTAGTGGTGAGGATGGACTGGGCTGCAGTCTGGCTCCAGGTCGCGGCCCCCAGGGTCTCACAGCTCACGCTCACAGTAGACTACAGGAGAAGAGGAAGGAGGCAGCAGGCTGGAACAACAAGGAAAGTAAGGAAAAAGCCAAATGTCAGGGTGACTAGCAGACAAGGATAAACCTAACACGCCAAAGGTCAGGGTCACAAGCAGAAAGGGAAAGTCAAGAACAGGCCAAAGTCGGTAACTGGAATCAGACGTAGGAAACACAGCAAGTACACACGAAAGCTAACACACAATGGTTGATCAGCACTGCTGGCTTGCAGTGCACAGGTTAATATAGGGTTCCCTGATAGGAGCTGGGGTGGAGCCATGCTAGAGGAGAGATTATAAAAGCAGTCAGGTGAAGGTCAGCTGGTCTCTAGAGATGAACACATGGAGACAGGTAAGCTGACAGACAAACTCTATTGCATAACCATGACAAGTTATCACTGAATAACTGGGCATCATATGACATCGAGCAGGATAACAAGCCAGTGCATGCCCGCAGGGGGCACGCATTGCGGCGAATGGTGGTGTGGTGTGTCAGTCTGACACACCGCAACTCCGATCTAGGTAAAGATCCTCAGACGGCATTTTTTTTACAGGCGGTCGTTATGATGATTTTGGCCGCCAGGAACATAAAGAATATTAAGGTTTGAGTGTGTCTGGAAACCCTCAATTGGTTCATTAAGAAGGGCAAACTTGGGTTTTTTAACAATATTTATCAGTGTCATCGAGTAAATCAATGCATGGACTACAATCCAAAATCATCATTATTTGGCACATGTACACCATGTATGATACATGGTTCCAAACACACCACCCCGAAAACAAAGCAAAGAAGATGTTGGGTACATTGCGGAGAAGCATTTGGAGACCAGGTATCATCAGGATAGTACCCTGTAGCCGAGCTCAATGATAGTGACGTTCATGATACCCTTATACGTTCTGAGGGACCAGGCCATTCATCCTCAGCTTATTCTGTTCTCATTTCTCACTTCCAGGCAAGCATATGAGGTAGCTTAGCAGCCATGTTAGCAAGCTGTTTATACAAGGGTGAAATTCCATCCCTCTGAGCCTTGCCATGGAAACATCTGTTTTCATAAGCTGTTCCTGTTGTAATATCATCAGTGGTTCATTGCAGCCTATGCAGAAAGTATAAAATCTGCTGTAAGCAGTAGAACTCAGAAGTCAGTATCTCCAACTGTTGGATAAAATAGGAGAAAAAAAATCCTATAACTGCAGAGAGAGTGGGACATAGGATCGCTTTACGTTATTGAGGGGGGGGATCCACATCAAAAGATCCATCGACAGTGGAGCGCACGCCTGTGTTCCAGGTTAATCCACTCTGGCCTGTATGATTTAGAATAGATTTGAGTCAATTGGGTCAGCTGTGTTGCTTTATATTATTTTTTAAAGATCTGGGACCCTCAACCCTCTGGACTCTCTTAATGTATAGAGTGTACAGCGAGCCAATCTGTAGCCCTTGGGACCCCAAATAAACTTTAGCAACCAGGCTTAAAATTTATGAAGCTCCCAGACTGCCACAGACAAGGTACGAAAATAATATAAAATTCTAGATAACAGGACCATTTTAATGGAAACACTTCTAAAGATCCAAGATAAAGCAGAGGAAGATCACATCCCCAGTTTTCATAATAACTGTTTAAAAAACCGTGAATGGCTTCAAATGCTTTTTTAGCAAAGCTACTGAGGGGGTCAATTTAATTCCAAGATAAGGCAAGGAAGCCTTTTAAATGTGGCCAAAATATGTGGCCAAAACATCTCAACAGCTCCAGTAATGATGGCAGGGAGGTGTGTGGTGAGGTGAGGAAAAGCAGTATGTCATCCGCAAATAGTGCGCCTTTATGTTGTTAGCCTCCACTCTCCACACCCAGGATGTCTGAGTGGGAACGAACAGCTATTGCCAGGGTTTCAGTTGCAATAATAAATAGAATTGGGAAAGGGGGCAGCCCTGTCTATGTCCATCAGGGACCTGAAAAAAGGTAGCTGGACATCATTTGGAGTGTAATAAGTCACAAGAGTGACCTGCACCCTCTCTGTTTCCCCAGATATCAGTAATGCTGAGAATCTTGCCAAAATGACAGAATCACTGGATTACTCAGGCTGCGGGGGCTGAGATGGTAAAGAATGAAGCTCAGGGCCGGTTTCAACTGACAGGGTTCCACCCATTTCAGTGGAAGTTGGCTGGTGTGGAGGATCAAGCTTCCACCTGCAAAGATTTTTTTTAAAAGAAATTGTCTATAATATACACTGCTCTAGAAAAGCAGTTCCTTACATTATTTTTTCTTTAAATCAACATATGTCTCCAAATCATGAAACAAAAATGCAACATGTAAGTGGCAACATCAAATTTGTATTTTTAAGAGCAGCATTCAGAGTATAAAAGCCATATAAAAAATGATACCTTAATAAAGCATACAATACTAGCTATGATGGGAAGAAGAACTTTTCTACCAGGCATTGTCTTAAGGTTAGTGTTGCTAAGATCTGTAATGCAGAAATGCATAACTGCAAGTTATGAACCTGCCTGCAGGCAACTAAAAGAGCTTGTCTCTATAATGCTGACCTAGTTAGACTCAACAATATCTTCCAGCCTTATTACGCCTTTAGCTTGCCAATGTGAAATCAATAACTTTTTTTTTATAACATTCACAAGAAATGCATCACAAATATAAACTGTTACTGAAGAGATCATTTTTAATGAAAGAATTACAGTAACTCACAAAAGTGAGTACACCCCTCACATTTTTGTAAATATTTTGTTATATCTTTTCATGTGACAACACTGAAGAAATGACACTTTGCTACAATGTAAAGTAGTTCATGTACAGCTTGTATAACAGTGTAAATTTGCTGTCCCCTCAAAATAACTCAACACACAGCCATTAATGTCTAAACCACTGGCAACAAAAGTGAATACACCTCCAAAGTGAAAATGTCCAAATTGGGCCCAAAGTGTCAATATTTTATGTGACCACCATTATTTTCCAGCACTTCCTTAACCCTCTTGGGCATGGAGTTCACCAGAGCTTCACAGGTTTCCACTGGAGTCCTCTTCTACTCCTCCATGACGACATCACAGAGCTGGTGGATGTTAGAGACCTTGTGCTCCTCCACCTTCCATTTGAGGATGCCCCACAGGTGCTCAATAGGGTTTAGGTCTGGAGACATGCTTGGCTAGTCCATCATCTTTACCCTTAGCTTCTTTAGCAAGACAGTGGTGGTCTTGGAGGTGTGTTTGGGGTTGTTATCATGTTGGAATACCGCCCTGTGGCCCAGTCCCTGAAGAAAGGGGATCATGCTCTGCTTCAGTATGTCACAGTACATGTTGGCATTCATGGTTCCCTCAATGAACTGGATGACCCCCCACCTCTTCAATCTCTGCAGCAATGTTGGCAGCACTCATACATCTATTTCCCAAAGACAACCTCTGGATATGACGCTGAGCACATGCACTCAACTTCTTTAGTCGACCATGGCGAGGCCTGTTCTGAGTGTAACCTAACCTGTTAAACCTCTGTATGGTCTTGGCCACTGTGCTGCAGCTCAATTTCAGGGTCTTGCCATTCTTCTTATAGCCTAGGCCATCTTTATGTAGAGCAACAATTCTTTTTTTTCAGATCCTGAGAGTTCTTTGCCATGAGGTTCCATTGACCAGTATGAGAGAGTGAAAGCGATAACACCAAATTTAACACACCTGCGACCTTGTATCACTAATGAGTCACATGACATTGAAAAATGGCTAATTGGGCCAAATTTTGACATTTTCACTTGGTGTACTCACTTTTGTTGCCAGTGGTTTAGACATTGATGGCTGTGTGTTGAGTTATTTTGAGGGGACAGCAAATTGACACTGTTATACAAGCTGAACACTCAATACTTTACATTGTAGCAAAGTGTAATTTCTTCAGTGTCATCACATGAAAATATATAATAAAATATTTACAAAAATGTGAGGGGTGTACTCACTTTTGTGAGATACTGTATTTAAGCCTGGCGTTGAGTTCTTAGTATTCCAGGAGTACCCCTTTGCAATTACATACAATAATCTAATACTTTGGAATCTTAGGAAACCTTCACTCTATAGGCACATGCTCTAACCCAAAGTATGTTCCTCAATTGCATTCCCATATGTACCCTCTAAGAGTCCATACAGCATATGACTACTGAGACCTGGGAGTGACATGTGCTAGGCGCTTTAGAGCATTACACTCAGGTATACTGTATACAGTACATTACAATATAAATCATGTAATGTAATGCAACTAAGGAGTCTGTGTCCTAGTGATAAACATTTTCCAGGAATAATATTAGTAATCCCACTCTGAGCTTAATGGTAACTGCAATCCAAAGTGTAAAAGCAACAATAAAAATAAACAGTGGACTCAAAAAAATGAATAACAATAAATGGTGTTAAAAATCCCAAAACAAACATTAAAAAAACAAAAAAGCAGCAGCTGTATTGTATCGTACACTACACCACAATAAAAGTGCACAGTCCACTTTTCTTGTTAACTCAGACTTATAACAAACTTCTTGAAACGTCTTATTTACCACTGTGAACAAAATCACACCACTTACTTATGGTATCACTCACCAGCTCCAAATGCCCAAGATAAAATCAGTTGGGCTAAAACAGCACAGGTATACACCAATAATGGATAGCTATGCCCTTGAGGCATTAGCGTTTGGAAAACCCAAAAAAGTTTCCCTACGTATAATTTAATACAGAAAATATGGAACAAATCTAGATATCTTCAAGGAGTGACAGGCATCACTGAGTTTAGTCCCATTTGGTCTAATGGATCTTACCCCCAACTGGCCAAACTGCAGCATGCAGATAGATGGAAAAAATACGGTATTATATATCTGAGACAAATCATCCATAACGGTAAACTACTGACCTTTGAAGCATTGCGGGAGACGTATAAACTACCAATATTTATGCAATTCTATTACATGCAACTTAGACATGCCAATAAAGCCCAGACTAGCGTCTCTGAATGGAATATGGCTTCAGTACCCCTCTTCTCTCAGCTTAAGGCAGCAGAGACCTCAAAGGGGTTTATATCCCAGAGTTATAGCATACTGCTTCACTGTTATCTTACAAAACATCCCTTGAAAGTGAAAATGAAATGGGAAGTGGATGTAGGCACATTAGACGAGGACCAGTGGGAGGAAGCCCTACAGGCAGTGACATTTGCTCCTTAAATGTGACTCAATGGCTGACACAACTATACACTCTCTTGAGAATCTATTACACATAGGTTACACAGTACGGGACTGCTCCTCCCACCAACATGCACTAGATGCAAGCGGGATCATATTTTCTTACACAAAGTTGTCCCTTAACCACTTGGCAACCAGCTGCCACAGTTATACTGCGGCAGGTTGGCTCTATTGTGCGAATCGCCGTAGGTGTACGTCGCTTCATACAATAGATACAGTGGGCGTGCGCACAGCGCCTATGGTGACAGAGCCGATGTGCGTGGTCGGCAGCAGCAATGTCCGCCGGCCACCTGCGATCGCTCCACAGAGAGCCAGAATGGGGATCTGCCAATTTAAACAAACAGATCCCCGTTCTGTCAGGGGAGTACAGAGTGATCGTCTGTTCCTAGTGAACAGGAACAGTGATCTCTCTGTACTCCCTGTCAGTCCACTCCCCCCACAGTTAGAAACACCTCCCAGGGAACACTTTTAACCCTTTGATCACCCCCTAGTGTTAACCCCTTCCCTGTCAGTGTAATTTATACAGTAATCAGTGCATTTTTATAGCACTGATCACTGTATAAATGTCACTGGTCCCAAAAAAGTGTCAAAAGTGTCCGATCTGTCCGCCGCAATGTCACAATCCTGCTAAAAATCGCTGATCACCGCCATTACTAGTAAAAAAAAAATAATAATAAAAATGGCATAAATCTATCCCCTATTTTGTAGATGCTATAAAACTTTTGCGCAAACCAATCAAAATACGCTTACTGAGCATATTTTATTTACCTAAAATATGTAGAAGAATACATATTGGCTTAAGCTGATGAAGAAATTAGTTTTTCAACATTTTTTGGGATATTTATTATAGCAAAAAGTAAAAAACATTGTTTTTTTTTCAAAATTGACAGTCTCATTTGTTTATAGTGCAAAAAATAATAGAACCCCAATTGGAACCCCTATTGGATCTATTATAGATGGACCGAGTATGTATATAAAAAATAGTAAATTTTATTTCAAATACAAATAAACATAAATATAAATAAGAACAATGGTGACTTAATATAAAAACAAAGTACATGGTACCCAAACTTGCAACGCACACTCCCCTGGGGACAAGCGGGCTAGTAGTGATGCATACTGGTGTAGACACCTTACATGTACGGACAAATTACATTTCTTCAGAGGTTTTTTTATGTTAAATGGGTACGAGATTTCTACAATGCAAAAAAATGCCAAAAATGTACAATATTAGTATTTTGTAAATAGTTTGCAAAAAAGTAAAAAATATTCAAAAACATAGAATCAATACATGCATTATATATAGTTCGCAATATATATGACAGCCTTCAAAAATTCCACTCGCCTGCTCACATTTTGAGAGTGGATTTTGAGGGCTGGCGAGTGTGGGCTGCCTGGGAGTGAGGGTTGTATGGGAGCTGTTCTCCCAGCAATCAGAGGGGAAGAGCAGCCGCCTGGTTGATTAGAGCCCCAGGAACATAACACCTTTCATTTCAATAGCTGTGTGTTCCCCACCGCGTGCCATCATATACAGCCCCTCCTTTGTCTGGGCACTTTGATAGACAGATCTTCTGTCCAAACCTGGGACGGGTGATCTGTCTATCAAAGTTCCCTGGACAAGGGGGAGGGGCTATATATGACGACGCATGGCAGGGAACACACAGCTATTGAAATGAAAACTGTTACGTTCCCGGGGCTCTAATCAACCAGGCGGCAGCTCTCCTCTCTCTTCCCCTGCATAGGTAGGCTGCATTGGGAACACAGGCTGCATTATTGACACAGGCTGCATTGGTAGCACAGGCTGCATTGGGGACACAGGCTGCATTGGGGACACAGGCTGCATTGGGGACACAGGCTGCATTGGGGATACAGGCTGCATTGGGGACACAGGCTGCATTGGAGACACACTGGTGGACACAGGCTGCATTGGTGACACAGGCTGCATTGGGGGCACAGGCTGCATTGGGGACACAGGCTGCATTGGGAACACAGGCTGCATTAGTGACACAGGCTGCATTGGGGACACATGCTGCACTGGCGAACACAGGCTGCATTGGCGACACAGGCTGCATTGGTGACACAGGCTGCACTGGCAGACACAGGTTGCGTTGGTGACACAGGCTGCACTGGCAGACACAGGCTGCACTGGGGACACAGGCTGCACTGGGGACACAGGCTGCACTGGTGACACAGGCTGCACTGGGGACATAGGCTGCACTGGTGACACAGGCTACACTGGCGGATACAGGTTGCATTGGTGAACACAGGCTGCATTGGTGGACATGGGCAGGCTGCATTGGTGGACACAGGCAGGCTGCATTGTTGGGCATGGATAAAGTTGTTGTTAATATTTATTTTTATAACTTAATTCTGCATAAAACATTTAAGTGTCATTTCATGAGATAATTTATGAGGGCATGTTTAGGGGCGGAATTAGGGGCGGAGCAGTGTAGGAGTTGGGCGGGGCCACTGGTGGCAAGTAACCCTTGAGGCCTGGCTAGTAGATCAGGACTTGAAATTTTGAGCCCTGATATATGATATAGAAAATATAGCTGCACTTACAAAGTCACACATACAAAAATGCATGTGTCTGAGGAAAAGGATGAGAAAGATGGTGGGAAGCATAAACAAATTCAACCGCGGAATGGAATCAGGAGAATCAAAACTTTTTGACAGTCCTGATGGCCCATTATTAGCAGGAGCTTTTTGCTCTACAGCTGTGAGTCCTTGTAGTGAAGCACTTGTTACCATAACCTTTTGATTCTCCTGATTCCATTCCAGAGTTGAATTTGTTTATGCTTCCCACGTGAGGGATCCACCATCTTTCTCATCTTTTTCCTCAGATGTAAGCATTTTTGTATGTGTGGCTTTGTAAGTACAGCTATATTTTCTATATCATATATATTGCGAACTGTATATAATGCATGTATTGATTCTACTTTTTATAATATTTTGCACTTTTTTGCAAACTATTTCCAAAATACTAACATTGTATTTTTTTGGAATTTTTTGCATTGTAGAAATCTTGTACCCATTTGATATAAAAAAACCTCTGAAGGACTGTAATTTGTCCGTAACATGTAAGGTGTCTATGCCAGTATGCATCACTACAAGCCCGCTTGTCCCCAGGGTAGTGTTTTCACATACCGTTGCAAGTTTGGGTACCATGTACTTTGTTTTTATATGAAGTCACCATTGTTCTTATATATATGTATGTTTATTTGAAATAAAATGTACTATTTTTTATATACATACTTGGTCCATCTATAATAGATCCAATAGGGGTTCCAAATCGTGCCTTGTGCACTAGGTTTTCCACTTTGTTTCATATTGCCAGATCGGACAGACCAAGTGGTTTGTTATACACACATCAATTCCTCCTCCCTTGTTTCCTTGTTTTTTTGTGGGAAAAAAGGGACATAAATTTTGTTTGGGTACCACCTCGCACAACCGCGCAGTTGTCAGTTAAAGCAATGCAGTGCCATATCGCAAAAAATGACCTGGTAATTAAGGAGGTAAATCCTTCCGGGGCTGAAGTGTGTTTCTTTTTTTTTAGTTATTGTTTATTTTTCCATATCCAATAAAATTTAACAAATAATTTATCACAAATATTTAAATCCAATCCTTACCCCTACCCCCCCCCCACCCCCATTGTGGTTTCACCTCTTCCACCCTCTCCCCCGTTCCCTCTTCAACTCTCTCCCCCTCTCCCTCATTCCTCTACCCACACTTCTGAATATTTCCTTGTATTCTTAAAACTAATCCAGCTTTTCCATAAACGTTCAAATCTTCCTACCTACTCTTCCGCCCTACTACTCAAGTATTCCGCTTTATACATATATTAAATCCTATTAAACCAGTCCCTTATCGTGGGTCTTTCTTTATCCTGCCATTTGTTTGGTATCACGCCTTTGGCAGCATTTATTATATATGGTAATATGGTGTCCTTGTATTGAAGTTTTTTTCCCATATTTATGTTATGAAATAAGCAACACCATGGGTCATCTGGAATCTCAAATCCTGTGATCTCTTTTATATATACTCTTACCTCCTGCCAAAAATCCCTCATCTTCGGACATTCCCACCATAGATGGCACATAGTTCCCCTCTGGCCACATCCTCTCCAACACAATAGAGTTTTCTCTGGTTGAAATTTTTGTGCCAGTACGGGCATTATATACCATCTAGGTAGGCATTTGTAGTTTATCTCTATTGTGTTTATGTCCACTGTGAACCTATGTACTGCTCTCAATACTTTACTTTTATGTTGCTCTTTTAATTGTGATCCCAAGTCTTTTTCCCATTTTTCAATAAATGGGGGCATTCCCTGCCCCCAAAAATTTATACATTTGTGATATACTGTGATTTCATTTTGTTTGTAGGTTGCATATTCTTTCTTTAGGGTTTAAATTCTCCTCTGATCAAAATTGTTCTAGTAAAGTTGACACAAAATGTTTTAACTGTAAATACAGATCAATCAGATCCATCAAATCCCTTGAGTTTTAATTCCTGGAATGCTTGTATTTTCCCCTTTTTACAATAACTTTTAATTGTGCATTATTTATCCATTTTCCAAATAGTGCCCCATTCCCCGGTGGAAAAAATGTTGTCCCGTCTAGTGGTATCAAAGGTGTATATATATTCCCATTTGACCTGTCTGTAAATCTCATATCCTAAAAACATTCCTAGTTAATCTGTGCGTATTCACTCCTAATATCCTATATTTAGGTGGGACCCACATACGTCTATGTAACTGCTCACCACTAAGTGTATTTTCCATTTTCACACAACTTTTTTTACTTTTATATTTGTCCACGCTATCCACTCTTAGTAGAGCTTTTTCTCTACTAAGTATTGAGAATTTTATTCTTGGCTTCTTGTTTTGCTATATATACTTTTAAAACATTTTTTTTTTTTTTTTTTATAAATACTTTATTTATTTAATATTTTTCCCATACAAAACCAAACCCCTCCAATAAACAAGAAAAATACAAATTCCATTAACAAAATACATCATATTACCAACAATCACCCCCCCCCCCCCAGAACCTCTCCCCACCCCCCCTGTTGCTGCAGAGAGATCTAAAGGAGACAAATAGTACATCCATATACACCTAATCTTGTCCAACTCCTCCACCCTTTATGTGGTGTTTATAAACTCTTCCACATAGCTCCAGGTCTTTTTATATTTTTGCCATCCTTCCCATTTGCCCTCCCGTACCACCCCCTCATCTGGTGACATACCCCTGCTGTCCAAACTTTCTATGTTGTATACCTCAATAATGCAGAGGAGCCAGTCCCGAATGTTTGGGCTAACTGGGTCTAACCATTTTATTGCTATCTGCTTCTTGGCTGCATCCAGCAATATAGGGACAATAGAGGATAGGTAACTCTTCAACGTCTTTGCCGTACCGTGGAAGAGACACACCCATGGATCGTCAGCAATATCTTCCCCTGTTATTTCCTTAATCAATAATATGATTTTTCCCCAGAAGGTTTTTATACCGGGGCACTCCCACCACATGTGGGCCATAGTTCCCACACGAATACACAACCTCCAACATAAATTGGATTTAGTATTATCTATTTTACTTAATTTGTCTGGGGTGGCATACCATCTTGCCAAACATTTATAATGACTTTCAACTCTCCTAGTATCAAGTGCTGCCAGGTGTACCACCTTCAATATCTTCTCCAACGTGAATTCGCTACACTGTGACCCCAACTCCCGTTCCCACTTTTTGACATATGGGGGCACCTCCAACTCCAACCTCTCCCCCAGAATCCTGTAGATTTGTGAAATAGCACCCTTTGATTGTTCCCTCACGCAGAGCCGCTCGAGTGGCCTATACTCCTCCTCGCCTCTGAGTGGTTTTGGTAATTTTTCAATGAAGTGCGAGAGCTGGAGATACCTCCACACATCCATAGACCACAACCCCGGTTCTGACCTTAAATCTGCCAATGTGCGTAATCTCCCCTTATTTAAAAAAAAATTTAGTTGAATTCCTTCCTCTTTTAACCAATTCCCTCCCACCTCCCACCTCCCTCCTCCCTGGCTCAAAAAAAAAATTATCTTTCATGTAAATCAAAGGTGAATTATGTGTCCACTTATTCTCAATGTGTAACAAATCCCAGTGTTTAAGAGTGTTTCGTGTAACTACCGCTGTGTTTGTGCCCAGTGCTCTATATTTTGGGGGGTTCCAAATAATCCTTCCTAGATCGGTGTTACTCATATAGTGTTCTAAGTTAACCCATCTCTTCTCCGAATCCTTTTTTGACCATTCAATAACGCGTGATAATGTGACTGATAAATAATATTTATTAAAGTCGGGTAGGGCTAATCCCCCTTTTTTTTTTTCCCCCTACTCAAGACTGCGTAGGAGATACGTGTTTTTTTGCCACACCAGACAAATCTTACTATCAAACTCCTTAGAGCTCTGAGGTAATACTGAGGGAGTGGAATAGGCAACATCTGGAATTTAAACAATATTTTTGGGGTCAGTATCATCTTAACCGCATTCACACGCCTGAGCCATGAAAGAGGTCTCGACGATAATCTTCTAGTTTCCTGCCTAATCTCATCCAACAACGGTATATAATTTTTAAGGTACAATTCTTTAAATGTATTGGAAAGTTTTATCCCTAGATATTTGATTTCTTTTTTCCAAGGGAATGGGAATACCTGTGCAAGGTGGGCTGCCTCTTGTTTTCCCACACTAATATTCAGGATCTCCGACTTCTTCAAATTTATTTTAAAATTTGAAGTTTCACCGTATCTTCTAAGAATTCGGAGTACATTCGGGAGGGTGATTCGAGGGTTGGTAATAAAAAACATTACATAATCGGCAAAAGCCGCGACTTTGTGTTCCTCTACTCCTACCTTCACCCCATTGCAATCTGGGTTATTGCGAATAGTGGCTAGTAGAGGCTCAAGGGACAGTACAAACAAGAGAGGGGACAGAGGACACCTCTGCCTGGTGCCATTTTCCATATTAAAAGGTTTTGATAGAACCCCATTGACCCTGACTGTGGCCGTGGGGTTGCTGTAAAGGGCCTTAACCCACGAAATATACCTCGGGCCCACCCCCATTACTTCCAGCGTTTTCATCATGAACCCCCAGTCTACCCTGTCAAACGCTTTTTCCGCATCTACTGACAGGAATAGAACTGGGGGTCCCTCACGTTTACTTAATTCCAGAAGGAGCGCTGCTCGTACCCCGTTATCTCTGCTCGGTCTCCTGGGCACAAACCCGGCCTGATCTGCATGTACAAGAGAGGTCATTTTATCCTTCAGTCTGCTCGACAGAACTTTTGCATAGAGTTTAACGTCTGCATTCAGCAGCGAGATGGGCCTATAACTGGAACATAGCTTATCATTTTTTCCTTCTTTTAATATTAGGGTAATTGAAGCTGTTAACGTCTCTCTCCCCATTTCACAGTTAGCGCCCAACTCGTTCCAGAATTGGCAGAGTCTAGGAACTAGTATGTGTTTCACTTTATCCAGGTATAGTGTAGTGAACCCGTCAGGGCCTGGGCTCTTGCCCTTTGGGGACGTTTTCAGGGCTGCCAAAATTTCTTCCTCTCCTATCGGTCTATCGAGGGCCGTTCTCTCTTCCTCTGTGAGCACCGCCACTCCTGCCCCCCTCAGAAATTCCTCGGCCATCTCCAAATGAGTTGGGTTACCCATTCTATTTTGCCCAATAGAGCAAAGCGCCTCGTAAAACTTTTTAAACTCATTTGCTATACCTTTACAAGTCCCTATTAACTCCCCTTTTTTTATTCTGTATTTTTTCTATATAGTTCCTGTCTCTTTTCTTTCTTAATAATCTGGCCAGGTGATTACTTGACTTGTTTGCCCACAGGTAATTATCCTTTGTCATCCTATTGAAGGTTCGCTTACAATCCTGTTCCATAATGTCCCTTAACTCCTCCCTTTTAACCACTAGTTGGTGGAAGACTTCCTGACTCCGTCCCCTCAACTTTTTATGGGTCTGTTCCAATGAAAAAAATTCCTCCATCATCCTCTCCCTTACTTCCTTTCTCTTTTTTTTAATTCCCGCTCCTATGGAGATAAGAACCCCTCTAATGTACGCCTTGTGCGCTTCCCATAAAGTAGAAGGGGGGACTTCTCCTGTGTCATTTGCTTTGAAGTAAAAAACAACCTCTTCCTGTATTTTTTCCAATGCTTTTGGATCCTTCAGCAGAAATTCATCCAACTTCCACGAGAAAGTCCTATCAGCCCTTTCAGGGAGCCTCATCCTCATAGTAACCGGTGAGTGGTCTGAGAGAGAAAAAATTTCTATTCTAGTTTCCTCTACCCATTCCAGGAGACTATGGTCCAAAAAATATGATCAAATCTCGAATACGTCCCGTGCATCGGGGAGAAGAAGGTGTAATCTCTATCCTTGCATGTTGCAGCCGCCATGCGTCAGCCAGGCGGCAACTAAAAAGGCGCCACCCGATTGCGCCAGTTAAGGCCCTCCCTGTCCCCCGTGCCCGGGACGTACTATCGAGACCAGGGTCAAAACAGAAATTAAGATCCCCCGCTAACACCACCTCTCCCTCCCTGAACTTCATCAACTTCGTCAGCACCTGCCCAAAAAAAGCTATTGGGTTTTTGTTTGGACAATATATATTCGCTAAAGCAAATGTTTTATTTCCAATATTGCCCTTAAGAAAAATATACCGGCCATCTGGATCCGACATTCTATCTATCAGGGAGAAGTTTGAGGTCCTCGAAAGACCTATTGCCACCCCCTTGGCTCTCCTAATAGGGGAGTCACTGTAATACCATTGCGGCAGACCTGGGGAGAAAAGCCTGATCCTGGACTCCAACACCAGGTGAGTCTCCTGTAGGAAAACTATGTCAGCACCATAGTGTTGGAGCTCCTTCAGTATTTTGTGTCTTTTTGTGGGTGAGTTAAGCCCGCCTGTAGGGGATGCTCCCAATCCCATACTGCGCGCTACCATACTAGGGGTGATAATCCAATGACGGCTCCCGATACCCCCTCTGTAAAAAAAAAAAAAAAAAATAATTAAAAAAAAATTAATTAATTAAAAAAAAAACACACACCGGAGGGAGACAAGGAAGGCAAGATGCCAGCACCCCGACCAGAAGCAACCCCTCCCCCCGTCCCCCATCCACCAACAGCCACCTCTTTATCTACGTGTTCAAATGTCCAGCAACCAGAGTCACAACAACCTATTAACTCCACGTATCACCTGATTGGAGGAGGAGAGAGAGAGAAAAAAAAAACTTCCCCCTTACTCTCCCACCCCCACACCTCCCAGCTGAACAAAGTTCGCCATACACTCTGACAGAGCTTATATTAGTGTTCATTGACATTCCCTTCTCTAGACTTCAGGCATCGGAATCCCCAGGCCAGCACAAAGTCCTGCATCTCTTCTGGGAATCTCATCCTATGAGATCTCCCTTCTTTAACAACTATCAGTGATGTTGGAAATCCCCAGCTGTACTTCAGGTTGGCCCTCCGAAGTTGATCTAACAGTGGTCTCATCTGTCTTCTCCTCGCCAAGGTACCAGCTGAAATATCCGCGAATATCTGTAAACTTTTATTTTCAAAACAAATTGGGGGTGCGCCCCTGAGGTTCTTCCATATTTTTTCCTTATCCTCATAAGAGTGAAACTTCATGATTACATCTCTAGGGATGTCTTGTTTTAAATTAGGGGGTTTCCTCACCCTATGGACCCGGTCTATCCTTAGCACCTCCTCCTCCCTTCTGCCTAGGATAGGGTTGAATATTTTTCTCAATTTATCCCCTAGGTCCTCATTTAATTGTTCCGGGATGGATCTGATACGCAGATTTTGTCGCCTACTCTGGTTCTCCTGCTCTTCTATTTTATATGCCATCATACAATTTTCGATCTGCATCTTGCTGATTTGCTCTTTGAGGTCCGATATCTCTTTTGCTTGTTTTACTGATGCCTCTTCTGCTTCTTCCACTCTGTGCAGTAACTGGCCCATGTCTGTGCGAACACTCATGATTTCCGATTTTATAACACTTTCAAGTTTAGCGAACATTTCCAGCATTTCCATTCTATTCAAACCGAGCTCCATGTTTCTTTGCTGTTCCAGGGGACAGCCCGCTACTGCTCCTTCCGGGTCTAGTTCCTCCTTGGTCCTATCCCCCTGTCCCCCCTTCTGTTTCTGCTGGTCTTTTTTTTTGTCTTTTGTTCCTGCTTGTTTCATATCCAACCCAGGACTTTTTAGACTTGCTTCTTTAAGGTACTTTTGTATGGAGCTAGAATTGAGACTCTCCCTTGAATTTTTGGGCTCTGTTGTTCTTTGGGACCGCCCTCTCATACTTCAACTTACTGCCAGCTATAAATGCCGACAATTCTATGCGATTCCCAGGTCTTATCCTCCCACCTCCGACCCTGTTGCCCCACACCCTCCCACTGATGCGTCCACACTGCGTGTATATCTTATAGAACAAAGAAGTCCATGAAAGTATCCTCCTTGCCCTCCTCACCTCTTGTTGTCCTTGTTGCCCACCTTTATTTTGTTTCTCCAGTAAGTGCTAGGGCCTTCCTGTATTAAGTATATACTACCCGACAACTAGGGTCCCGCTTGTTTTCTTTGTAAGTCCCTCACCGTGTACCTCCTCAATGGCAGGGAATCAGGCAAAGAGGCAGACTAAGCATACTAGGTAACAAGGCTAAACAAAAAAGTGGCCAGCAAAAAGAAAAAAAAAAATAAATTTTTCCCCACAGTCCCGGGCTAATATGACCAAAGTTCACTGCTCCCTCGAGCTGGTTTTGAATTCTATGCACCGGATCACACTGTTATTCCTTATGGGTCTTATATTTGAGAAGGGAGATTCTCATACCTTTGCTTCTGCTTCCTGTCCATCACCTGCAGTGCTGCACTGCTTCTGTTACCTTGTTTTTTCTGCCACAGGCCGTATCCAAGTTCTTGATACTGGTGAAGGGGGAGATGAAGGAAGGACATATGGGACCCAGAAGAAAAGCAGGGAGCCCGGCCGGCTCAGTGAGACCTTCTGTCAGCTCCAAGTTCCGACATCCACTCTCCTAACCACCATATTTACTCCAGCTCCAGTTCCTACTGCTTGTCGGCTCTGGTCTGCTGACATCCCAGCTCTAGCCTGACAGATAATTCCGGCAGAGCGGGACGGTGCCTGTCTTATGCTGCCGCCTATGGCTACGGGGTACGGAAGGAGGTGCCGCCCCGCGGGAGATCCTGCCTCGCGGCTCTTGTCCTGGGGATGCTGCGGTCTCTCACCCCGCTCACGTCACTCTCCCGCCCGGAGCAGCTCGCATCAGGCCCTCACATCAGCGCCGCCATCAGGCCCCTCCCCCTACATGGACGTCCTATGTCACGTCCTCATTGCCGTTCCCTCTAGACTGATTTTACAAGCACTGGGAGGGAATCTCCCTCCCTCCCTATAAAACATTTTTTTGACTACTAAAAAAAGTCTGACGTAAAGCTATTGGAAGCATTTGAAATTTGTACATTATTTTCGGGAGTATTGCCATCTTTAGGATATTTATCCGTCCTACCATGCTAATAGGCATGATGCACTTTTTTTTTATTTCTGCTTTAATCTCATTAAGTAAAGGGATGAAATTTGCTTCTAAAGAAAAAATTCGCGCTAGGTGTACAAACAGTAACTTAGTGAATATCACCCGTGAAGGAAAATCCTGCAGCTATGCACTATACCTTGATAAGGGCACTACTAAATAGATATAACAAAAAGCACAGCGCTGGATATAAATGCAAACATACAACAAAAATTAATATTACTATTAAAGCACCAACAACTTTCATATGTGATAAAAGAAAAAAATATAGAAATGAACAATAACATGAATGCTTCACTATAGTGATATATATGTGTGAACAATAACATGAATGCTTCACTATAGTGATATATATGCGTGACTATTCCCAGTTTTTTATCCACACATATAGAAAAAGTCCAAAGATGCAAAAATTATGTCAAAACAAATGTCCAAAAAAGCAATTAAATGTGACTTTGAATAATAAATCCGTGACTGTCACCGTGTTGAAATCCCGTCACCTGGTATAGATTGAAGGCTTACCAGATAGCCTCTGATCAGAGGCATAGAGCTAACAGCTTGGGGTTTGCCCTCCACAGCGGCTAGAACTTTAGCTGGAATGATGGATGTAGATCCACAAACGATCGCCACAGGCTTCCAGACAGCGGTACAATCAGGGAAGAGAGCTCTCACCGATATGGAAGTGTTTAAAAGAAAAGAGAAAACTCCAATGGTGTAGAACATTTATCTCTTGTTTATTAAAAGTCGCCTCACTGGCATCCATAAAAACACTTCTCCTTGCAAGGAACCAATACAGCTTTAAAATGAAACTCCGCGCATGCGCCTTCAGTACGAGCGTGTCTATCCTACGGCCGTTTCGTCAGAAATGACATCACCGGCGGCACGCCCGCACGTCTGCGCATGCGCCTTATATATCCGAGCGGCAAAACGAAAAAGTTCAGCCATTGGTAACACTAGGAAGGTGTTAAAGCTGCAAACAATTACCATTCCAGGGGGATGGCAATTACACACACACCTGCTTTTTAACCTTTACAATTAAAACTTCATAGAGTCATCATGGTGCCATCTTGTGGACAAACTTGATATTACTTCTGAGCAATGGATTTTATTACATTACCCTTACTATTCAAAAACTTTATTAAAAAACATTAAAAGAGGTGGGGGGAAAAACCAATGACTAAAGATTCATTCGAATCACCCTTCAGCAACTGAAATCATATAAACCTCTATATCAATAAAAAATAATAATAAAGAGAGGAGGAATTTAGATATATTTCAATCAAAATTTTCTATATATTCAGAAATATATTCTATATTCAGAAATCACAATCTGAATACTGTATCTCCATTCCGACCATATCATAGAATAGCGAAAACCCCATTATAAAAAAGGGGGGGACATTAACTTTAAGAGGAATTTAAGAAAAAAAGAAAAAAAAAAAAAAAAAAAATTTCAACAAAAGAAGGAAGAAAGACAGGAGAGGGGACATCAACTGTTATTAATATAACAGTTGATGTCCCACTGTACATTAAGGCCCATGGGTACATGACAGCCCAGACGGTATATCCAGTTAGTCTCACTCCTGGATATACAACGTCTACTGTTGCTCCCTCGCCAGTGTGGTATATATTTCTCCAAGGCAAAAAATGTCGTGCCTGTGGGGTCCCTGTCATGCTTAAGGTCATAATGTTTTGAAACATTATGTTTGTCAAAACCCCTTCGTATATTGGCGATGTGTTCACCCAATCTGACCTGTAACTTCCTGGTAGTACGCCCTACATATTCTAACCCGCAAGGGCACCTCAAAGATATACTACACATCTTGTGGTACAGGTGATAAAGGATCTAATCGGATATGTCATACCTGTCCCAGTTGATGTGAACTCAGTTAGTTTCCTACCCTTAAACTCATTAATTTTACAAACTTGACATTTTTTGCAAGGAAAAAAAACCTTTTAGATCACCAAAAAAGGTGGGTCTTGTGGGTGGATCCGGGACGTTAGGTGCTATAAAGTGCCTAAGGTTTGAGGCTCCCCTGAATAATACGCAAGGCTTATCTGCCAGCAAAGGCCCCAAGACCCTATCATTTTTTATAATGGGCCAATGTCTCCTAATTATTCGTTTGATGGCCCAGTGTTGACTGGAGTAAGTAGTCAAAAAGGCCAAACCAAAATCCTCTCTGTTCTCTACTTGTGGTGGATTATCAACTAGAAGGGACTGGCGATCTCTATTTCCCACTTCTGCTATTATTAAATCTAGAGTCTGATTTTCATAGCCCTTGGTCAAAAATCTAGATTTAAGAACCAAGGCCTCTTTTTTGTAATCCTCTAGATTAGTGCAGTTGCGCCTGAGTCGCAAAAATTGTCCCTTAGGGACTGCTGATAGCCAGGAACGGTGATGGCAAGAGTCTAATGGAATGTACCCGTTCCTGTCTGTTGTTTTGAAGTACGTAGATGTAATAAGCCTCCCATTTTCAATGGTTATTTTCAAATCCAAAAAGTGAATCTGCGAAGCATTCACTTCATGTGTAAGGACAATACCCCTATCGTTATTGTTCAAAAATGATAAAAAGGCCATGACAGATTCGATGTCACCGTCCCATATGAAAAGGACATCATCAATGAACCTTTTCCATAGGATCAGCTCATCGCGTCTCACATTCAAAACCACATCCTCCTCCCACTTGGCCATGAATAAGTTAGCCATGCTCGGAGCAAATTTTGCTCCCATGGCTACTCCCTTTATTTGTAGGTAGTGAGTACCACTATACCAAAAGTAATTGTGCTTCATCGAAAAGTCCAGTAGCTCCAACACAAATTTACTCTGCGTGATGGAGATACTGGAGTCTCGATAAAGGAAATGCTGCACCGCTTCAAGGCCTAAGCGATGGGAGATAGCCGTATAGAGTGATGCTACATCTGCGGTTACCAGCAGATATGAAGATTTCCACTCTATCTCACCTAGTAAGTTGATGACATGTTTAGTGTCTTTTAGGAAGGAGGGGGTCCCCATCACCAGTGGTTGTAAGTACTTATCAATGTACTTACCGACTCGTGATGTGACTGAGTCAATCCCACTGATGATGGGTCTTCCAGGGGGATTGACCAAGGTTTTATGTATCTTAGGCAATATATACATAATTGGCAGCCGTGGTGCCAAAGGCACCAGATATTCTCTCTCCTTTTTGTTCAGAATGCCCATATCTGAGCCCTTCTGAACCAAGGCTTTTAAATTTTGTTTAAATTTTGAAGTGGGGTCTGCGGGCAAGGGGGAGTATGTCTCAGAATCAGAGAGGATCCGTATCATTTCATTAGAATATGACTCTTTATCTAAGACAACAATGGCCCCTCCCTTGTCCGCAGGGCGAACCACTATGTCCTTCCTCTTACAAAGAGATTCCATTCCAACCTTAATGTCCTGTTTAGATCGAATAACTCTTGTATTCAAACTTGCCAAATCTTTAATAACCAGATCCCGGAAAATATTGACATTAGGCGCCAAATTCCCCGGGGGGTTGAAAAGTGAGGCGTTGGACAAGTTTGAATGAACGATAGTAGAGGTTTCCCTCATTGATTGTCTGGTTGGATTGCTCATAAGATACCTTTTGATATTTAGTCTTCTTGTATACTTATGGACATCTATGAAGGTTTGGAACTTATTCAGATTCCATTCTGGGGCAAATTTTAACCCTTTACTTAAAGTCAAAAGTTCTTCCTTAGTTAACTCCTTATTGCTAAGATTAATAATACCATTAGTATCTAGGTCCTTCTTCTTTTTGGAGTAAAGATTCCTCCCCAGAGGGGGGAGGAATTTTTACTCCAAAAAGAAGACTGGGACAGGTATGACATATCCGATTAGATCCTTTATCACCTGTACCACAAGATGTGTAGTATATCTTTTGAGGTGCCCTTGCGGGTTAGAATATGTAGGGCGTACTACCAGGAAGTTACAGGTCAGATTGGGTGAACACATCGCCAATATACGAAGGGGTTTTGACAAACATAATGTTTCAAAACATTATGACCTTAAGCATGACAGGGACCCCACAGGCACGACATTTTTTGCCTTGGAGAAATATATACCACACTGGCGAGGGAGCAACAGTAGACGTTGTATATCCAGGAGTGAGACTAACTGGATATACCGTCTGGGCTGTCATGTACCCATGGGCCTTAATGTAGAGTGGGACATCAACTGTTTTATTAATAACAGTTGATGTCCCCTCTCCTGTCTTTCTTCCTTCTTTTGTTGTAATTTTTTTTTTTTTTCTTTTTTTCTTAAATTCCTCTTAAAGTTAATGTCCCCCCCTTTTTTATAATGGGGTTTTCGCTATTCTATGATATGGTCGGAATGGAGATACAGTATTCAGATTGTGATTTCTGAATATAGAATATATTTCTGAATATATAGAAAATTTTGATTGAAATATATCTAAATTCCTCCTCTCTTTATTATTATTTTTTATTGATATAGAGGTTTATATGATTTCAGTTGTTGAAGGGTGATTCGAATGAATCTTTAGTCATTGGTTTTTTCCCCCCACCTCTTTTAATGTTTTTTAATAAAGTTTTTGAATAGTAAGGGTAATGTAATAAAATCCATTGCTCAGAAGTAATATCAAGTTTGTCCACAAGATGGCACCATGATGACTCTATGGAGTTTTAATTGTAAAGGTTAAAAAGCAGGTGTGTGTGTAATTGCCATCCCCCTGGAATGGTAATTGTTTGCAGCTTTAACACCTTCCTAGTGTTACCAATGGCTGAACTTTTTCGTTTTGCCGCTCGGATATATAAGGCGCATGCGCAGATGTGCGGGCGTGCCCCTGATGATGTCATTTCTGACTAAACGGCCGTAGGATAGACACGCTCGTACCGACGGCGCATGCGCGGAGTTTCGTTTTAAAGCTGTATTGGTTCCTTGCAAGGAAAAGTGTTTTTATGGATGCCAGTGAGGCGACTTTTAATAAACAAGAGATAAAACGTTCTACACCATTGGAGTTTTCTCTTTTCTTTTAAACACTTCCATATCGGTGAGAGCTCTCTTCCCTGATTGTACCGCTGTCTGGAAGCCTGTGGCGATCGTTTGTGGATCTACATCCATCATTCCAGCTAAAGTTCCAGCCGCTGTGGAGGGCAAACCCCAAGCTGTTAGCTCTATGCCTCTGATCAGAGGCTATCTGGTAAGTCTTCAATCTATACCAGGTGACGGGATTTCAACACGGTGACAGTCACGGATTTATTATTCAAAGTCACATTTAATTGCTTTTTTGGACATTTGTTTTGACATAATTTTTGCATCTTTGGACTTTTTCTATATGTGTGGATAAAAAACTGGGAATAGTCACGCATATATATCACTATAGTGAAGCATTCATGTTATTGTTCACGCGTATATATCACTATAGTGAAGCATTCATGTTATTGTTCATTTCTATATTTTTTTCTTTTATCACATATGAAAGTTGTTGGTGCTTTAATAGTAATATTAATTTTTGTTGTATTTTTTGCATTTATATCCAGCGCTGTGCTTTTTGTTATATCTATTAAGGGATGAAATTTGTCTGGTATAAGTCCCCCAGTGAGGGTGTTATTTTTATCCCCAGATATTTTAATTCCGTTTTCCCCCATATGAAGGGAAATTCTCCCTGTAGCGCTCGTTCTTCCTTCTTACTTATACTTATATTGTCTAGTTCCACTGAACATTTTAAAGGAAGGTGACAGACGCCCGTTGACCTTCACCGCTGCTGTAGGGTGGTCATAAAGGATTAAGATCCGTTGGGTCATCCTGGGTCCCACTCCCAGGTTCTCCACTGTTTCCATCATAAATCCCCAGTCTACCCTGTCAAATGCTTTTTCAGCATATATTGACAGGAGTATAGTTGAGGATTTCCCGCCTTCCACTTTGTGCAGTATCAATAATGTACTTATTCCTTTATCTTTACCTTCCCTGCCTGGTATGAAGCCCGTCTGATCCACATGAATCCATTTAGACATCAGCTCTTTTAGACTTGTAGCCAAGATCTTTGCATACAGTTTTGTATTACCATTTAGTAACGCTATAGGTCTGTAACTAGAGCACAAAGTTACGTCTTTTTCCTCTTTAAGTATTAGCGTGATGTGTGCTTGTAAAGATTCCCATCTCATCTCTTCTACCTTTCCCAATGCATTCATGTATGTTTCTAATTTTGGTACTTATGGCTCTTTACACTTTTTATAGTATAAAATTGTGAATCCATCGGGACCTGGGTTTTTCCCTTGCGATTTATTTTTTATCGCTAGGCTGATTTCCCCTTGTGTTATTGGCTCCTCTAAGGCTGCTAGTTTTTCTACTGATACTTTTGGTAAGTTTGCTTCTCTCAGATATTTTTTTATTTTATGTTTTCTCTTTAACTCTTCTTGTGTCCCCCTTTACCTTACAGAATAAAGGGCACTATAATAGCTATGGAATGTCCTGGCAATTTCTGATGTTTTATATACTGTTTCTTCTTTCTAATTTTTCATTTTTTCTATGTAATTTTTTTACTTTTTAATATTCTTGCTAGGTATTTTACTGGTTTGTTCCCCCATTAATATCTATCTTTGGCCACTCTATTAAGGGCTAGTCTTGTCTCTTGGTCCATAAGATCTTTCAATTTTTTCTGTTTCATACTAAGACATGATGGATCTCCCTATCTAATTTCTTTTTATACATCTGATTCTGTTCTAACTCATGTATCTCTTTCACTAACCTTTCGATGTTGTTTGTCCTTTCCTTTTTTTCTGGCTCCTATGGATATCAAGATTTCTCTGACATATGCCTTATGTGCCTCCCATTCCATAGCCTCCGAAACTTCTGAGGTTCAATTTAACTGAAAATTGATTAATTTCCCCTCTTATTTTCCCTTCTACCTCTTTATCCTGGATTAGGTCCTCATTTGGTCCCCAAGAGCTCATCTTTTCATGGGCCCCTGCAAACTTTAATGTCATTGTTACTGGGGTATGGTCTGATATAGTCCTTATTCCAATTGATTATTTTATGACCGTTTCTAGCAATCTATGCTCTACCAGGATATAATCTATTCTAGAGCACATCCCGTGCACCGGGGAGTAGGAGCTCTTTCTATTCATATTGGTTGTGCTTCTTCTCTGTCCAATAATATGTTACATTTTTTAAATGTTTTTTCCGAAATGAGTGAAAACAGTACCAGAAGGGGGAGGAGCCTAGGAATGGCACCGCCAGAGAGCTTGTGTTAGGAAGCTCCGGGGAAAAAATCCTTTGTTCCATGTAGCGGCAGATTCCTCTGCCAAATGGGGTGCTCTCTCCCCCCTACCTTAAAACCCCAGCTTTGATGTTCATTCTGGCAGTCTGGTGAGGAGGAGGAACTGGTACCGGAGACCTGGCGTGTTTGTCCCCAGCCGAGATATGTGAGATGCAAGTCGCGGGCTGGTGAGGGATCCGGTGGCTCTGGGCAGAGACTCAGAGGCAGGTGTGCGATCATGAGTGCTCGGAGGTACTCGGCTACACTTGACAGGTCCCGGCAGTGTTTGGGTGGGACTCGGGAGAGTGTGGAGGAGGAAGCATCTGTCTCGGGTACACAGCGTGAGAGAGCTAGGAGCCGGCAGGAGTACCTGGCTGGAAACTGAGCTGAGTGGTCCTAGAGCATTTAGACGGACGGAGCCAGTTAAACCCCCCTGAAGCACCATACAGGGGAACCCAGATACCCCTCTTGCTTTCCCTAGAAACTGCAGCAGGCTCCATACAGCTTACAGACTTTACATCAGGAGTGGTGAGTCATTTTCTCATTTTGATTTTTTTTTTGGTGTACCCCCTTCCTTTTATTGAGTAAAGCTGAGCAATACATAACTATTGAGGACTGCATATCTCACCACCTCCCAGTGTACCTTTTTTTTATGCTCCCCCTTTTATTTCCTGAGTAAAACTGAGTAATATGTACAGTTATTATCAAGGACTGTCTATTTCACTAATCATCCAGTGTATTATAAATATTGGAGGAAACAGCAAAGGGACCTGTTGGCAGAGGAAATAAATAAATAACAGAGACATAATATGAGGGGGAGAACAGCAAGAGGAGGGGCAGTGGCAAAATCACCAAAAATAAGCTCAAGCCCAGGATCAATAAAAAAGTATATGTCCCAAGAGGGAGGAGCCAAGAAACAAACAATGGAAAAACAACAAGGAACTCAGGTGAAACAGACAAAGGCAAAGGACAAAAAAGGACAAAACAAACTAAGTATACTGGGCCGGTCAAGAATGAATCAAGATCCAGAAAGTGATTCAGAAAAGGGACGAGAGGAGAACCAGTACCTGAAAGCCCAGCTACCTACAAAGGCAGACATGGCAGCAATGTTTGCAGTATTAGATAACTCCTTAAAAACTGAAATGGCAACAATAAACAATACATAATGACTTGGGCCACATACTGGCAAGAGTCGAAGAAATAGAAAGAGGAGTGGACAGTCATACACAAGTAATGAAAGAATTAAAAGGAGAAGTGAAAAATCTAAAAATGGAGCAAAGGGAATTGACATATAAAATGGAAGATCAAGAAAATCAAAGTAGAAGAAAAAACTTGACAATACGTGGCTTACCAGAATCGACAAATGGAGAAGATTTAGCGGCTGAAGTGGTTAAATGATATATTGCTCACGTATGCCATGCGTATATGTGGCATTACACCCTAAAATATAGGGATACCACATGTGTGAGACTTTTTGGGAGCCTAGTAAATCCGAAAATTACATGTATAGCCTGTTGCCCTCTCACAGTCAGAAAAATTAATGAGGGACTCATCTACGCAGAAACTTTGTTGGGACATATACACATCTGCAAACTTCTGATTAAGGTGATTTATGAGGGGCCGAATTTTGTAGAGCCAATCATATCCAGGTCACCTTGAATACGAGTGTTTTGTCGTTGAAATGCATAAAGCGGATTATATTCTCATATTTCCCCCTACCCATGGCAACAGAGAACATGGGCATATAATGAATCGGGTCTGTGGACCAATATGACCGTGACTCATTTTTTTTTAGTAATGTCCATGTTGAGGATTAGGCTCCAAAAAGTTTAGGAACGTATTTGGGTTGGGTTGCTTTCGTCCACAATCGATCGATACAGATCTTCCTTGAAAAGCAGCTAAAAAAAAATCAAGGGGAGTAGTTCAATTTGCTGTTTCCACCTGAATTTCGGGTTGGGCAATGAATGGAGGAAGTACAGGTGCTGCAGAATCTGTGGGCTGCCAGTCAGGACTTGCAAGCATATCAGGAAGGACACTATGGGCTCTATGGGCCTGTTATCTAATTCTTGGTGTCTGAGAGACACTACTTGTGCTAACCACCATATACCTGGTTGTACTAGGCCACTGGTGCTCGCCAGTTCACCAAAAGGTAGTGTGGCACTAGTACTGGCACTCTGCTGCATACGAGGATCATCATGCGATTGTAGAACCTCAGCAACCTGGGCATGGGGTCGGGTACACCTGACCTTAGCAGGGACATCTACTCCATCATCTGAGCTATCTGTTAGGGTGCCACTGCTCTCTACAGGTTTGTATTCTGAGCCTGATTCTATTAGTGAGGCTTCCCCTTCGCTCTCATCTGACATACTTAGAATCCTAAAATAAAAACAAGTTGCGCAAAAGTGTCACCATACAACAAAAAAAGTTTACCATCTATCAATAAAAGATATCAATGATAGTGATACTTAGAATCCTTTAGGCCTCTTCACTAGTGTACCTTTTGTTGGACATTTTGGCCACCAAATGTACAGGTACCGACTGCGACTCACGGGAAAAAGAGCACCTGGCTGTCAGGCCTATTCTCAATCTGCCCAGATAACATAGCTCTCCTACACCACAGCCAAAGGCCTCCGAACCTCTGTGGGTCACAATTGAAGCCCTCTCTTGTTATCCTTATGCTATTGGCCCTTTAGTCCCCATCTTTTGCAATTCTGAATTCCTACCTAGGTTTGTACCAACCTCGTTTCAGTGGTGAATTAATAAGGGCCTCTTATGAATTGGAGATTACCTTGATGCAGATAAGCCGTACTTGCTGCACTTTAGTGACAACATACAGATGCCGCCTAGTGAAATGTTTTTGTATAATCAAATAGTGTCCTTTTTATGATCCAAGCCTAATTTACTAGCAGGACCTCTAACACTTACAATTTGAACTATCCTGCCAAGCTACAGATCTGTTGAGAGGTCGAATATCCACTATCTATGCTTCCCTTACTGACCTGATTGCTAAACTCCCCCATTGTGAACAAGACCTTAATATTCCTCTTGAACTAATTGAATGGCAGGACATTGCCTATGCTCTGTCCAAGATCTCTATTAATACAATACTAATAAAATTTAATTACAAAACACTTCTCGAAGAATCTCCTTTTTTATTGATTTTCACAAATATCTCACAATAATTGTAAACGAACAGAAAGTGTTACATACATTTTGCATCCCCATGCTGGTAAAAGACAGCCATGTGTGAATGGGCCCTAAATAAGGGCAAATAATTATTATCATCATGATAATCACACAATACAGGTGCTGTGATTCAATACACCTGCACTGTGTGATTATTATGATGATAATGATGACGATCGACTTCAGCTGCTGTATCAATCATGGGCAACAGGGGCATGGGATAGATATGAAGGGGGTATGTTTTTACTGACTGTACCGTTATAGAGACAAAAATCACTACAGACTTGCTGGTCCCCTGTCTGTGTTGATGTCCTCTGTCACTGGTCTCCTCAGTACCTACATGCTGAAGGAAGGAGCCAGCAGCCACTGTGTCCTGTAACTGATATCACTCCGTCAGGGCCAGAACATTCTTCTGATTTTTGGAAAATTCGGTGCCGGGTGGTGTTAATCCGCTTGAGTGCGTGGCTTAGCAAAAAAGAGTAGTCCTTCTGTTAACAGCCTCCTATGCCCTTCTAAATGAAATGATGGGGCCCAGATATATGCTTTAGACCAAATGGGAGCAGTGGAGAACATGGGGAACAGGAGGAAGCATAAATAAAGTGCCTGCATGTTGAATGCTTTGTGAAACCTACAGCTACTGGTAGGAGGCCTGGTGGCACCCCCTTATCAACGGTCCGGTCTTCAGCTGGGTGTACCTGGGGGCCGTGGCCTGGTTCCAGTCTGCTGTAAGTCTATCCCCACCAACAGGGGTCCTGTTGAAGAAGCAGGTTGGGGCTTAGACTCCACCCCTGGGGAATCTGAGTTGGCCTTCTACAAGGGTTTACTACCATAGGAACCTGAAAACTGCTGTGTCAGAGAAATCCCAGAGCCAACCTTCTGAAAGGAGGAGTTTCAGTATAGGAATCACTACTTGCAGGCACCAGAGTACCATGGTATATGTAATCCTTAGAAATCAAAAGTAAATCAAAGGAATGAGCAGAAGAGAAGCTGCAAAGCATTCAATGAATCCATGGAATTGTTAAAAGAAATGGCCAGTGTAGTAGAATATTAAAGTATCAAACCAGGCAGAAATTCAGCAATGCAGGTTTATTAACAGCTGATAACATACAGGTTTATGTTCAAAGTATTACAAAATATAGGTCTAATTTATACAGTTTCTTACAATGCAAGCATATTAGATATAGGTATTCTTATCCTCTAACCAAATTGAAACAATTGTGAATTGTTCTCACCTTGAACCAGAATGGGTCTTTTCTGCCAATTCTTGGGAACCCCTCACCTGATAGGGACCAGTCGATCGACCAGTGGTCTGGTCCCCTCACAGAGTTCTGGGTTCCAGCTCGACCAAGTTCGTGAGGGAAATTCACCTGAGACCACATTCTGGAACAAGTTAAGAAGTCTTCTCTGACTCGTATGAGGAGACAAGTTACAGACAGATATTTGCCCATTGGTTCTGACCTCTATGACCCGTGCAATTGGGCAGCATACACAGAGTTCAGCCTTATGAGCTCCTATCTGACTTGTCTGTCTAACAATTGTAGAGCTTGCATTTATATACCCTTTTACAAGTCTTATCACAACCATCTCTCTTACATATGATTGGTCGCTAAGATCTACGTCAATGTAACTAACCATAAATCTGACACCTGTTCTACAACCAGATAAACTTAATTATTCCCAAAATTCCTATATGTTCATTAAAGTGATTTATAACTGTTTTTGTCCAATTAAAAACACCTGTGTAGAGACAGTCTGGCACCCAGCTGTGTTATCAAACTCTTCTCATCTTGATAAGATTTAACTAAGTTCAAGAATTACAGATTTATAACTGTTGGGAAAATGAACTTTCAATAACCCCACCAGATGTTTTATACGTTTCACTATATGCATTTATTTTAACAGTTTTAATGAGGGCACAAACAGACCTTTGTTTGACCCTGTCAAACTTAATTTAATGTACTGTACATAACTTTAATTATTTCTAAACCACCTGTATTCTTATCTTTATCTGTCTGATTTATATGCATTTCAAACTTGAGACAATTCTATATAACTTGAATCTATTCTAATGAACTTTCACCCAGTAGACTATCTTAATACATTTTCGAGAACACCTGTGTACAATACTTGTCATAAAGCAGAGGTCATTTAAAGTTCAACACTTAAAAATGAAGACTTTCTAAATATGGAAAACACAGTATACATTATTAAAGATTAATAATTGTTGCTTTACTTATTGAATAATAATATTGATAAAACCACTACTATATAATAATATGAATAATAATAATAATGATAATAATAATTATCAATAAAATATATACAAATCAATATGAATAATATGAAATACATTGGCTAATATGAGATTCTACAACACCAGCAGACAGGCAGCATTCTCAACATGAAAGAAGATTTTTCAAGTGAGCTTATATTGGATTGCCAAAAATAACTTTTGTTTGTATTATCACAATTGTATTGCTGATGTTATAAAATGAGAATGTATGCACTGACTATAGAATTCCATTAATGTTAAATCATCAGTTTTTTTTAAATACCTCAGAAGTCATCTAGAAAGGATATCTACTAGGTCAGAGATCTATACATCTGTATATAAAATGGCAACACATTTAGATGTATGTTTTTACAGATTAACTACTTCACTACTGGTACTTGCACCCCCTTCCTGCCCAAGCCAATTTTCAGCATTCAGTGCTGTCACATTTTAAATGACAATTGGCGGTCATACAACACTGTACCTATATGACATTTTTATCATTTTTTTGAGACTGATAGAGCTTTCTTTTGGTGGTATTGAATCACCACTGGGTTTTTTATTTTTTGCTAAACAAATGAAAAAAGACCAAAAAGTTAAAAAAAAAAAAACGTTTGTTATAAAATTTTGCAAATTAGTAATTTTTCTTCACTGATGTGCACTGATGAGGCTGCACAGATGGGCACTGATGAGGCTGCACAGATGGGCACTGATGAGGCTGCACTGATTGGCACTGATAAGCTGCACTGATGGACACTGATAAGCTGCACTGATGGGCACTGATGAGGCACACTGATGGACATGGATAATCTGCACCGATAAGCATCATTGATAGGCACTGATTGGTACTGATGTGGTCGCACTGATCATCAGGACACTGATGATCAGTGCCCTGATTGTCAGTTTAAGCAGTGTGCTGAAAGGCTGTCAGCACTCCTTTCCTCACACAGACACAGCGCATGAGTAAAGGACTGTAGATAACTGGTAAGTCTGTTTAAATGTGTGTTCAGCTGTGTTTGGCCCTTTACCCCGATCTATGATCTACAGATGTCCTCCCAGAACTATAGTACTGCGCTGTAGCCATCTTTTTGCTATAGCGTGGTACTAAAGTGGTTTGATTGTAAAAATGTAAATACCATAATATTTAGGCTTTTCTATCTGTTTTCACTTAGTGATATTCTCAGTAACACACCTCCTGTATTAGAGTGCCTCCTCTCTGGATGAAGGAGCACAGGTTTGGACAGCAGCATTGCCAGGGAGATGGGAGATGGGAGAGTTAGATGTACTACCAGATTTAAATACACTAACAAATTGAAACCAAACTCTAGCTAATACTTTATAAGCAGTTACAGCAAACTTTTTTTTCCTTTTGGGATAAAGGTTTTACATAAATAAATAAAAGCTGGTCATTGTAAGCATGCAATCTGCAAGAGAGCTTGTTCTTTTGAAAAACAACAGGCTTACTGGCTGGATCACCAGATGAAAATAGAAGAAAGCCTAAACAGAAAACTAATGCAGTCATCACATTTAAGAATTGTTAAACTGCAATATAATAAATGTTTGTTTAAAGGTGTCACTTATGGTCAGTTTTAGGTATCATACAGTATCTCACAAAAGTGAGTACACCCCTCACATTCTTGTGAATATTTTATTACATTTTTTCATGTGACAACACTGAAGAAATTACACTTTGCTACAATGTAAAGTGGTGGGTGTACAGCTTGTATTATGCCCTGTACACACGATCGGACATTCTGACAACAAAATCCATCAGATTTTTTCCGACGGATGTTGGCTCAAACTTGTCTTGCATACACATGGTCACACAAAGTTGGTCGGAAATTCCGTGACATACAACATGTACGATGCGCCCAGAAGAATTAAGTTCAATAGCCAGTGCGGCTCTTCTGCTGATTCTGAGCATGCGTGGCACTTTATGCGTCGGAATTTTGTGTACATGTGATCGGAATTTCCGACATAGGACTTTGTTGTCGGAAAATTTTAGATCCTGCTCTCAAACTTTGTGTGTCGGATAGTCCGATCGAAACATAATCACACACATAGGTTGGACTTGATGGACTTGTGTCTTTTTTCAACCTCACCTACTATGTAACTATATATGTAACTGTCCGATGGAGCCTACACACGGTCGGTATTTCTGACAACAAGCTCCGATCACACATTTTCCGTCGGAAAGTCCGACCATGTGTACAGGGCATAACAGTGTAAATTTGCTGTCCCCTCAAAATAACTCAACGCACAGCCATTAATGTCTAAACCACTGGCAACAAAGGTGAGTATACCCCTAAGTGAAAATTTCCAAATTGAGCCCAATGAGCCATTTTCCCTTCCCGGTGTCACGTGACTCGTTAGTGTTACAAGGTCTCAGGTGTGAATGAGGATCTGAAAAAATGAATTGCTCTACATAAAGATGGCCTAGGCTATAAGAAGATTTCCAAGACCCTGAAACTGAGCTGCAGCATGGTGGCCAAGACCATACAGCGGTTTAACAGGACAGGTTCCACTCAGAAAAGGCCTTGCCACGGTCAACCAAAGAAGTTGAGTGCATGTGCTCAGCGTCATATCCAGAGGTTGTCTTTGGGAAATAGACATATGAGTGCTGCCAGCATTGCTGCAGAGGTTGAAGGGGTGGGGGGTCAGCCTGTCAGTGCTCAGACCATACACCACACACTGCATCAAATTGGTCTGCATGGCTGTCATCCCAGAAGGAAGCCTCTTCTAAAGATGATGCACAAGAAAGCCTGCAAACAGTTTGCTGAAGACAAGCAGACTAAGGATATGGATTACTGGAACCATGTCCTGTGGTCTGATGAGAACAAGATAAACTTATTTGGTTCAGCTGGTGTCAAGCGTGTGTGGCAGCAACCAGGTAAGGAGTACAAAGACAAGTGTGTCTTACCTACAGTCAAGCATGGTGGTGGGAGTGTCATGGTCTGGGGCTGCATGAGTGCTGCTGGCACTGGAGAGCTACAGTTAATTGTGGGAACCATGAATGCCAACATGTACTGTGACATACTGAAGTTGAGCATGATACCCTCTCTTCAGACACTAGGCAGCAGGGTAATATTTCAACACGATAATGACCCCAAACACACCTCCAAGACAACCACTGTCTTGCTAAAGAAGCTGAGGGTAAAGGTGATGGACTGGCCAAGCATGTCTCCAGACCTAAACCCTATTAAGCATCTGTGCGGCATCCTCAAATGGAAGACGGAGGAATGCAAGGTCTCTAACATCCACCAACTTTGTGATGTCATCATTGAGGAGTGGAAGAGGACTCCAGTGGCAACCTGTGAAGCTCTGGTGAACTCCATGCCCAAGAAGGTTAAGGCAGTGCTGGAAAATAATGGTGGCCACACACAATATTGACACTTTGGGCCCAATTTGGACATTTTCACTTAGGGTGTACTCACTTTTGTTGCCAGTGGTATAGACAATAATGGCTGTGTGTTGAGTTATTTTGAGGGGACAGCAAATTTACACTGTTATACAAGTTGTACACTCACTACTATACATTGTAGCAAAGTGTCATTTCACTTCAGTGTTGTCACAGGAAAAGATATAATAAAATATTTGCAAAAATGTGAGGGGTGTACTCACTTTTGTGAGATGCTGTAGTTTTCAAGATTTTACAAGCACACGCAATTTTAAGGCTTGGCATGTTTGGTATCTACTTTTGTGATACAACCCCCACCTTTTAAAAAGAATAAAAAAAAACACCAAAAGTGCTGAAGTCCAGAAAATCAATGAAGGCAATAAGCTGATGGCAAGATGGATATAAAAGCCAAAACAATTCCACAATAATCCATCAATAGAGTACATGTATGGAAAGGAACCATTAAGATCCTAATAGTAGTGGTTAAATCAGTAGGGTGTAACATAGTTTTAGCATTGCTGCTCCATCAACCAGCAGGAATACTGACAGCTTAAAGACAAGAGTAAAGAGAGAGCGCTCCGGCCCTAGTGTGACACCGTTTATTAAAAAAAGATATAGACAAATTAAATAAAATGTAGTACACTCACATTATGTAGATAAAAACAAGTGCATCCACAGAGGCTGTGGTTGCTCTCCTGAGTCCAGAAATCCAAGCTGGATGTAAAGTGAACTGACAGTCTCTGTCTAATAGTCCACGAGCAGCCGCCGACAAACCGCACGAGAGCCGCCCACTCTCAGTGAGGATACAGGAAAGCAGAGAGACCCCACACAAAGACACGTGCACATAATCCTCTGAAGCCAGCTGATAAATGACACTTGGCAGTTGCTATGATTTCATGGCAACCACCAAGTGTCATTTTATATTTTACAAAAATGGGAGTATAGCATTGTGTTTCTTTGTGCTAAAACTAATTTTAGTGTATTTTTTTCCTGAAAATATGCGTTCAATACACAGTTGCACAAATATTCTGTAACAAAATGCCAGCTGCAACCATTCTATTCTAAAGGGCATCTGCTTTCAGAAAATATATTTTTTGGGGGGAGTTTAAGGTGGTTTCTAGCAATAAAATGCAGATCTTTCCGTGTCTACAAAAAAAAGTACCCTGGTAAACAAGTGGTTAAATGCAAACCATTTTAAGGAAACTTTCCTATAATGATGTAAAATATGTATTTCCCTTTAGAACTTAGGTACAATTTAAAATACAAACACATCCTTGAGTTGTTTTTTAATTGGAAATTTTGCCGCATAGTCATAAAAGATCACAAAAATTGTTTTCCTAACACAAGATACACTTGCAGCTAAAATATATCATATATTTAATTCAATTCCAGCATGAACTATGCCACACTTAGACACCGTGTTTAATTGGAAATGTACAATAAGCAGACTTTAATGCGCTGTCCATGGTCCTGAAAGTATAGTGTTTATTCTGAGCATGATTGAAGATCTCATATTTGTATTGCTGTGATGCAACAGTCTCTTATATGCAAGGCTGAACTTTTAACTGAAACTATATGATTAAAGAGTAACTCCACTTTTGTTGAGAAAAAAACACTCCCCTGTGGATGATCTATGTACATTGCAAGGATTTTAAAAAACGTTGTTGCAGATTCCCACCTTTTGCTATTCTGGAGAAATAGCTATTTGTTTGTCTGTGTCCATGAGTGAATCTGTATGGGGGTGGTTTTGTAATTATCAATCAGCTGCTGCACCTGCAGGGGTCTAATGAGGAACGTGACTTCCCATTGGGAATATCTCACCAAAAATGCATTTTTTGTTGCAGGGGATGCTCAAAATAGAATTTGTATCTTAGTCCAGAATCAGTAAGGCAATCGCACAAGCAGCAAATTACATTTCTGGGGGGCTTTCTGTACACCATCTGTGTACAGAATACCTCCAGGTAGCCATATTGCATTGCATGTTACAGAGAATTACAGCATTTTAGACTGAAAAGAAAAGGTAATTTATAATAACATTCAATTACAATATGATTTGTGTCCCGATTGTGAACGCTATATTATTATTTTTTTTTTTGCATTTTTTTTCACATGAAAATGGAGTTAGCCTTTAAGTAAGATATTGCTTAACCCCGTAAGGACCAGCTGTTGTAATTAAATGACTGGATTGTGCACTTGTGTACACTTGTGTGCGTCCTCTTAGAACTTTCTGCATGCACATGCACAGTCCTATGATCGCTCCAAGAGTGTGGATCACATGCAGAAGATACAGAAATAATGAGTATATAACACCTGATCACTGTGATCATTCATAGCAGTTATATTCACAAATACAGCCTATGATCGTTCTTGTCTCTGGCAGAAAGTACGCAGCCAACAATAGTGGCTCTGTACAGTGTGATTGCTGTGACCAATGACAGTGATCATAAGTATAAACACTGGCTGTGATGAGCAGCCAGCTCTCCCCTTCTTGTAACACACAATCATTGTGAGGGGGGGGAGAGGATAACTGGCAGCTCGCAGTATAGTGCATAAATCACAGTGTCCCCACATGATCACAACGCTACTACCCGATCACAGGCAGAGATATAATCTATGCCAGATTGAAACCAGTGTAAGATTATAGTCAGGGACACATTACAGCCAGTGCCAGATTACAGCCAGCACTTGATGATAGCCAGTACCAGTGCTTCCAGAGGTTCACATTTCCTGTCATGTTGCTTGAGCTTCTCCCAGGCTATGTAAAGCAGGGAAGAGCTGTCAGTCAAGAATCTGATCCACCCACCAACATCATTATATTAGAGTGGTAAAAGCTGTGGAGAACACTGTGAACAAGATGCAAAGGGCTAATGCAGTTTGAGAATAAGGTGAAATCAATGAAATGTGTAAGAATTGATAGACGAGACTAGGGATGAGCTTCGCGTTCGAGTCGAACCCATGTTCAACTCGAACATCGTCTATTCGCCCGTTCGTCGAATTATGAACGATATGGGCCATTCGTGCCAAATTCGTGTGGCGTGTCACGGCCCATAATTCACTGCGGCATCGCAGTGCATTGCTGGCTGATGATTGGCCAAGCATGCACTTTGACCTGCATGCTTGTCCAATTACAGCGCCGTCTGAACAGAGTGCCGTAATTGGCCAAAGCCCAGGGGATTAAGTACACGCCCCACACTATATAAGGCCCTGTGTAGTGTGTGTTCCGGCGTTGAAAGAGATAGACAGAGAGACAGTGTCATTTGATTTAAGTTAGATAGATTAGGCAGGACAGTCAGTGAGTTAGCTGCACTTACAGTGTATTGTGTATATATATGCATCCCAGGTGTTGTGTGTATATATATATATATATATATATATATATATATATATATATACACTGTATTCACTTTAGCTAGATCCGTTCCTGTTATCTTCCTACTGACAGGCAGGCTTGTCTTGTTACAGTATTTACAGCTACCTGAAGAAAATTGCTGGTGTTCTTTTGATCCTATTAGTACCACAGTCAGGCAGCTAGACTATTTACAGTTAGTATAGTGCGTCCTCCTCACAGTGTTCAGTTAAAGCTACAAGTTAGTTTAGTGTGACCTCTGCACAGTGTTCAGCTAAAACTACAAGTTAGTGTAGTGCGTCCTCCTCACAGTGTTCAGTTAAAGCTACAAGTTAGTTTAGTGTGACCTCTGCACAGTGTTCAGCTAAAGCTACAAGTTAGGGTAGTGCGTCCTCCTCACAGTGTTCAGCTAACGCTACAAGTAGTGTAGTGCGTCCTCCTCACAGTGTTCAGCTAAAGCTACCTGTAGAAGGTTGGTGTTGTTTTCCTGATCCTATCACTACCGCAGGCAGCTAAATAAGCTACAAGTTATTTTTTTTGCGAGCTCTGCACAGTGTTCACCTAAAGCTACCTGTAGAAGGTTGGTGGTGTTTTCCTGATCCTATCACTACCGCAGGCAGCTAAATAAGCTACAAGTTATTTTTTTGCGAGCTCTGCACAGTATTCACCTAAAGCTACCTGTAGAAGGTTGGTGGTGTTTTCCTGATCCTATCACTACCGCAGGCAGCTAAATAAACTACAAGTTAGTTTAATGCATCCTCCTCACAGTGTTCAGCTAAAACTACAAGTTAGTGTAGTGCACAGTGTTCAGCTAAAGCTACAAGTTAGGGTAGTGCGTCCTCCTCACAGTGTTCAGCTAAAGCTACAAGTTAGTGTAGTGTGTCCTCCTCACAGTGTTCAGCTAAAACTACAAGTTAGTGTAGTGCGACCTCTGCACAGTGTTCAGCTAAAGCTACAAGTTAGTGTAGTGCGTCCTCCGAACAGTGTTCAGCTAAAACTACAAGTTAGTGTAGTGCGACCACTGCACAGTGTTCAGCTAAATCTACAAGTTAGTGTAGTGCGTCCTCCTCACAGTGTTCAGCTAAAACTACAAGTTTGTGTAGTGCGACCTCTGCACAGTGTTCAGCTAAAGCTACAAGTTAGTGTAGTGCGCCCTCTGAACAGTGTTCAGCTAAAGCTACAAGTTAGTGTAGTGCGTCCTTCTCACAGTGTTCAGCTAAAACTACAAGTTAGTGTAGTGCGACCTCTGCACAGTGTTCAGCTAAAGCTACCCGTAGAAGGTTGGTGGTGTTTTCCTGATCCTATCACTACCGCAGGCAGCTAAATAAGCTACAAGTTAGTTTTTTGCGAGCTCTGCACAGTGTTCAGCTAAAGCTACCTGTAGAAGGTTGGTGGTGTTTTCCTGATCCTATCACTACCGCAGGCAGCTAAATAAGCTACAAGTTATTTTTTTGCGAGCTCTGCACAGTGTTCACCTAAAGCTACCTGTAGAAGGTTGGTGGTGTTTTCCTGATCCTATCACTACCGCAGACAGATAAATAAGCTACAAGTTAGTTTTTTGCGAGCTCTGCACAGTGTTCACCTAAAGCTACCTGTAGAAGATTGGTGGTGTTTTCCTGATCCTATCACTACCGCAGGCAGCTAAATAAGCTACAAGTTAGTTTTTCGCGAGCTCTGTACAGTGTTCACCTAAAGCTACCTGTAGAAGGCTGGTGGTGTTTTCCTGATTCTATCACTACCGCAGGCACCTAAATAAGCTACAAGTTAGTTTTTTGCGAGCTCTGCACAGTGTTCAGCTAAAGCTACCTGTAGAAAGTTGGTGGTGTTCTCATACTACAGGCAGGCAGTTGATTTTGCTAGCTGCAATATCAGTATATATATATATATATATATATATATATATATATATATATATATCCCAGCTTAGTGCCGCTACAGGCCATTAGTATGTCTGGAAGGCCAACAAGGAGAGGCAGACAGTCACAAGCCAATAAAATAGGGCAAGCAGGCTCTGTGTCTAGAGGAAAGTGCTGGTTGTGGAGATGGTGCATCCTCAGCAGCACGTGGCTGTGGGACACGCTTGGCCTTTTTTTCGGCAGCTGGCCGTGTTGAGCTGCAACATGCGGAAGACTTGGTCGAGTGGATGACCAAGCCGTCCTCATCCTCCTCATCCTCTCTCACCCATGCTCAGGGTACTTTGTCTGGCAAAGCAGCTGCCAACGCGGCCTCTTCCCTCGGCTCAATGGCATCAGTGACTCCTTCCCTAGCCCCACCATGTCCTCCTGAGGAGTCCCTCGAACTGTTTGACCACAGTGTTGGGTACATGCTCCAGGAGGATGCCCAGCGTTTAGAAGGCTCTGATGATGATACTGAGCTAGATGAAGGCAGTAACGTGAGCACGGACAGAGGGGGTGCCCAAGAAGGACAGCAATCTGGCAGTCATGCTCCCCCTGCTGCAGCATACTGCCAGGTTTACTCCAGTGATGAGGAGGGAGGGGATGATGAGGTAACTGACTCAACGTGGGTGCCTGATAGGAGAGAGGAGGAGGAGGAGGCACATCACCAACGAGGCAGGATGCCCTCCAGGGGCCAGCCTAAGGGCAGCACACTGACTGCATCACACCCCAAAGCTCTGCATGTGCAGGGCGCTGCTGTCTCTGCGCGTTATTCCAAAAGTTCTTTGGTGTGGGCCTTTTTTGAGATGAGTGCATCAGATCGCACTGCTGCTATTTGCATCATATGTCTCAAGCGTATCTCGCGTGGCCAAAACATCTCCCGCTTGGGCACCACATGCTTGACCAGACATATGTTGACCTGCCATGCAGTTCGTTGGCAAGCGTATCTAAAAGATCCACACCAAAGAACAAAGAGGACCTCTGCTTGCTCCTCATCAGCTGAGCTCTCCAACCCCACTATACCTTCAGTCCTCTCTGAGACCTGCACTGAGAGGAATGAAGGTTTAGAATTAGGTGTGTCACAGCCAAGTACTTGTGGGCAATCTGCTTTCGGTACACCAACATCAGATTGTACCAGGCAAATTTCCCTGCTCCAGCTGCTGCACCGCCGAAAGAAGTTTGCTCCCAGCCATCCACATGCCCAGAGGTTGAATGCTAGCTTGGCAAAATTGCTAGCACTTCAACTGCTGCCTTTTCAGTTGGTAGACTCTGCCCCCTTCTGTGAGTTTGTGGAATGTGCAGTACCTCAGTGGCAGGTACCCAAACGCCACTTTTTCTCACGGAAGGCGATTCCGGCTCTCTACCGGCATGTGGAAGGCAATGTCAATGCCTCGCTGGACAGGGCGGTCAGCGGTAAGGTGCATATTACCGCTGACTCATGGTCCAGAAGGCATGGACAGGGATGTTACCTAAGTTTCACCGTGCATTGGGTGACTCTGCTGGCAGCTGGGAAGGATGCAGGACAAGGTACAGTGTTGGAGGTTGTTCCGCCACCACGCCTCCAAAATGCCACCACTAATGATTGTGACACACCTCTCTCCTCCACCCCCTCCTCTTCTTCTTCCTCCATGGCCTCTTCCTGTGCTTTGTCCTTGGAACCAGTGGTGCTCCATAGCCGTTCAAGGGGCTACGCAAGTAGGCAGGCCAAAAGACGCCATGCGGTGCTTGAGCTGGTGTGCTTGGGGGACAGGAGCCACACTGGGGCAGAGGTTCTGTCAGCTCTGCAGGGGCAGGTTCAGAGGTGGTTGACGCCACGCCAACTTAAGCCAGGAATGGTGGTTTGTGACAATGGCACCAACCTCCTCTCTGCCCTCCAACAGGGACAAATTACCCATGTGCCCTGTTTGGCTCACATCCTTAACTTGGTGGTGCAGCAGTTCTTGGGCAGGTACCCGGGCTTACAGGATGTCCTGAGGCAGGCCAGGAAAGTCTGCGTGCATTTCCGCCAGTCATATAATGCCAGTGCTCAGCTGGCAGACCTCCAAAAGGAGTTTAACCTGCCCAAGAACCGCCTAATCTGTGACATGCCCACCAGGTGGAACTCAACGTTGGCCATGCTGCTGCGGCTGCACATGCAGCAGAGGGCCATCAATGAGTACCTGTGCGACTATGGCACCAGGACAGGGTCAGGGGAGCCTGTTTTTTTTCCCCACGCCAGTGGGCCATGATCAGGGATGCATGCACTGTCCTGTCACCATTTGAGGAGGCCACGAGGATGGTGAGCAAAGACAGTGCATGCATCAGTGACACTGTCCCCCTTGTCCACCTGTTGGAGCACACGCTGTGTGGATTAATGGACAAGGCACTTGAGGCAGAACAGAGGCAGGAAGAGGAGGACTTCCTTAGCTCTCAAAGCCCCCTTTATCCAGACAGTGTTCCTGGGTGCCGATCACACAGGAAGAGGACGAGGAGGAGGAGGATTGTGTCTGTATGGAGGTGGAGCCTGGCACTCAGCATCAGCAGCAGTCTTTAAGGGATCAGTCCCAAGAAACACATGGACTTGTACGTGGCTGGGAGGAGGTGGCTGCAAGCCATGTCGTCCTTAGTGACCCAGAGGACTCCGGACCGAATGCCTCAGCAAACCTACGCTGCATGGCCTCCCTGATCCTGCAAAGCCTGCATAAGGATCCTCGTATTCGTGGTGTCAAGGAGAAGGACCAATTCTGGCTGGCAACCCTCCTTGATCCACGTTACAAGGGTAAGGTTGCGGACCTTATCTTGCCGTCGCAGAGGGAGCAGAGGATGAAACCTCTTCGGGAGGCCTTGCAGAAAGGTCTGTGCAACTCGTTCCCAGAGACTGGGAGGTTACAAACTCCTGTTTCTGGACAACGTGTTGCTGAGGCTTCGGTCTGTCAAAGAAGGAGCGGTGGAGAAGGTGGCCGTTTGACCGATGCGTTCAGACAATTTTTTAGTCCGCAGCCCCAAGGTATGATCAGTTCCAGCAACCATCGCCAGTGTCTGTTTTACATGGTGCAGGAATACCTAGGGGCAAGATCTGACTCGAACACCTTTCCCACCAAAAATCCTCTGGGTTACTGGGTCTTGAGGATGGATCACTGGCCAGAGCTTGCACAGTATGCAATTGAGCTACTGGCCTGTCCTGCATCCAGCGTTCTTTCGGAACGCACATTCAGTGCTGCTGGAGGCTTTGTAACCAATCACAGGCTGCGTCTGTCCACTGACTCGGTCTATCGACTGACCTTCATAAAAATGAATCAGTCTTGGATCACCACCAGCTACCAAGCACCTGATGCTGTTGTAACCGAATATTTTTTTTTTAAATCTCAGATCCCTTCAAAGACTGCCTATGCTGATGCTGAGTGACTATCCTGAGTAATTATTATATTATCCTCTTCCTCCTCAATGATCACGCTGATAGCTTGTAAGAACATTTTTGGTTCTGGATGCCGCCACCAGTGCCTAAGGCACAATTTTTCAGCCCCTGTTTAACAGGGGCGTGTAATTACAATTTTTGATGCAATACTTTGCAGCAGGGCTCGTTCCTGCATTCCAACTAGAGTATCTGTGAGGGGTTGCACTGTTGTGGCACCAGCACCAGTGCCTAAGGCCCAATTTTTCAGCACCTGTTCAACAGGGGCATGTTATTACAATTCTTGATCTAATATTTCACAGCAGGGCCCGTTTCTGCTCCCACCAAGAGCGAGTGAGGACTTACAGTGTTGTGGCACCAGCACCACCACCAAAGGCCCAATTTTTCTGCCCCTGTTTAACAGGGCGTGTAATTACAATTTTTGATGCAATACTTTGCAGCAGGGCTCGTTCCTGCATTCCAGCTAGAGTATCTGTGAGGGGTTGCAGTGTTGTGGCACCAGCACCAGTGCCTAAAGCCCAATTTTTCAGCCCCTGTTCAACAGGGGCATGTAATTACAATTCTTGATCTAATATTTCACAGCAGGGCCCTGAGAGGGCTTACAGTGTTGTGGCCACAACAATACCTAAGGCCCAAATTTCTGCTGAGTATATAGGGCAGGCCCCTACTTTCAAACATCCAACTTACAAACCACTCCTACTTGCAAACGTAAGGAGACAACAGGAAGTGAGATGAAATCTACCCCTAGGAAGGGAAATTCTCTCCTGTAAGAGTTAATATGGGAAAAACATTTCTCCTTTCCACTAATGCTTTATCACCAATCCTTGTTTCACAAAAAACCACAAATTTTCAAAAAACATTTGTCATTGGGACAAAAAGTGAGGTGAAATCTTCTGAAGAGGAGCACAGACAGCAAAAAAAATGTCACAGGGGTGATAACCCTTCCCTATGTTTTCCAAAAAGCTTAAAATAGATTTTTTGGCTGGAGCTAAACACGTTAAAAATGTACCAGTTCAAAATTACAAACAGATTCTACTTAACAACAAACCTACAGTCCCTGCCTTGTTTGTACCGCCTGTATACTGCTGTTCAGAGTACAGAGCCTGTATACTGCTGTTTCCTTTTGTAATTTGGGTGCGGGGTTCCCCTTAATATCCATACAAGACCCAAAGGGCCTGGTAATGGACTGGGAGGTACCCATGCCATTTGTCTCACTGATTTTCATCTATATTGCCAGGACCCGACATTACATTAAAGCCGCAAGCAGTTTTAAATGACTTTTTTTCCTTTAAAAATTACATTTTGTGCAGGGACTGTTCTAAGCACGGGAAACACGCACTACTTTACAGGCATACTATAGACACCCAACAGGTACGAGATTTAAAGGAATATTTCAATTTTTTTTTTAATTTAAACATCATTAAAATCACTGCTCCCGAAAAAACGGCCGCTTTAAAAGTTTTTTTTGCATTGATACATGTCCCCTGAGGTAGGACTCGGGTCCCCAAACCCTTTTTAGGACAACACCATGCAAATTAGCCTTTAAAATGAGCACTTTTGATTTCGAACGTTCGAGTCCCATAGACATCAATGAAGAAAGAGGGGGAATTGGGACTTAAAATGAGGCACATGTGTGGTGTGCCTCCATCCCTAGTTCAAAATGAAGATGTTGGGAGTTTTGGGACTTTAAATGAGGTCCATGGACAGCGTGGAGGTAAATAAATACAATATATTTATTGTCATAAAATGCATCAAACATAACACAGCATGAACCATATAAAAGGAAAGAACATTATAGTGAATGTCATTCCAAATTTGTATACACCCATATGTATGTGCGCATACAATAAGGCATCGAGAGTACATCAATTATGTCAACAGCACGCCACCTAGTGGTCGTGACTGATAAGTAGGTACATAGAATGACTACACATATATATATATATATATATATATATATATATATATATATATATATATATATATATACATGAACAACAGCACTAAGCGGTGAAAGTAAAACTGGTAAGAATACGTAAAACCATGATTGATTGAAGAAAAATGTTCTGAGTTGCTAGTAGAGTGTGAGCATATATATCTGCATGACAAAGATGACCGACGCGTTTCGTGTAAATCACTCATCAGGGGGAAAGAGGCTCAACAATATCTGTAAGGTGTAGTAAAATGTAAATTAATCTATCTGCTATGTGCAACTATTTGTGGCAGGGAGAGGTGAAAAAGTCCCCCCTGGGTACTTACATGAGGTCAGTAAACAGAGATGTGGTGGTGGTGGAGCCAAGGCCAAGGTGGTGGTCCTTGCCGGGAGCTGAGGTGGGAAAGCCGTGCACCGGCGGAGCGCATGCAAACAAATGCCCCCCACACACACAGAAATTGGGTGGTTTTGTCTTGAAATGAATCAGATGTAGTACTGTGACCAAGTAACTGCCAAAAGGCATCTGGGAACAAAAAGAGGGGGGGGAGAAAAAGGGGGGGGGGAATGCATGAATAAATGAATATGTCATGATGTGTACAGGTCTATGAGTTGCATCAGGTTGAAGAAAAAGTAGAGATAAAAAATAATAAATCATATCCACTGCCCTAAAAGGATGGTATAACAGCGGGCAGTAGGGACAGTACCTGAGAATCAGGACTGAATGAGTGAAAGAAAAAGAAAAAACTAGCAGTGGTAGGGTATAAGGGTTTTTTTTTGTGTGAGCTTACATGTATCCCAGAGAAGTGGATAAGTGCTGTGATGAGATCTGTCTTCGTCCGTTTCTAACACCCAAACTGTGTGAGCGGCGGCCACATATATATACACCCCCACCACGTGCACGCTGACACCACCAGCGTCACGCCAAGCACGGCATATGCAGGGAGGGGCCCTGACATGGATGGAAGAAATACCGCCCATAGGAGACGCCCACATAACCCAGCTGGCCGGCTTGAGATAGAAAACCTAGTGCCTGCATGTTCGCGACGTCAGAGGTGATGTCACACGTGCGGCAGGAGGCGTGGCGCCGATGCGCTGTGGGCTCCCGCCCACTCCCCTAGCCATAGCACATCCCACCCCGCTCCGATGACAAGGCGGGGGGGAGGGAGGAAAGAGGGGGGACACGCAGAGCGCATCGCAACTCCCGGACAGCGGACGACAAACCGGCCTGGATGCTCCAAGAGCCACATCTATCAAAATTGAAAAATGTATCACAGCTGTGCTGCTAGATCTCATGGACACATACTGGTTGTGTCCATTGAGTGTATAGGATCCAGATATGGTACACTACCATCCAGACCCTGGAAACCTCACACATGGGTGGCAGGGGCACACTACCGTCCCTGTCCATGGACCTCCATTCCTAATGTAGACATCAATGGGGTTCTAACGTTCGTGCAAATTTTCGGTCCGCTCGCAGGTTCTGGTGCGAACCGAACCAGGGGGTGTTCGGCTCATCCCTAGGCGAGACCAACGCTATATATTAAACAAAGCTATTGGGTAAAGATAGGGTTAATAAGTAAATAAAATGATGCAGAATGTGCAGCATCTGTAATGCTCCCTGAAGTTGCCGAAAGGTGAAACTTGTAGAGCGGGGCTAGCAACATTAAAGTTATTCCTCCGCAAGTTCGGCATTAGTTTGTAAGGAAGCCGGTAGTGTGGTTTTAATGCAATATGCTGTGTGCTGGATGTCAGCACAATATAATGTGAGTGTGTGCAAATAGATGTGTTTGTTTTAAATGATTAAACAGTGGGTTTTATACTATGAGCAATTTTTTTTTCTCTGTGGCCGGTCCCTATGAGTAATGATGTAAGACATGAGGAGCCACTTGTCATGTATATGATTAGGAAGGAGTGAATGAGAAAAAATTAAAAAAAACACTTTTCTTTGGGATGCACTTTATTTAGATTTGATAAATTTGGTGAACGATCTTGTGGAAGGTGGACATTTTGCATAGAGTGGCTATTTACATAAAGCACTTTATTAATTGGTTTATGTAGGAGTATATAACTTACATGTTTCTTGGATATACATAATTGAAAAGTTGAAGGTGAAACAGAAACAGAAATTTTACACTCAGTTTGTAACTGCACAAGACACTTTATTTTGGATATAATTTGTACTGGTATTGTAACATTTTATAATATTATGAAGGAGACTATAATAGGTATATGATTTTGGAAAGTATTTGCATAATAAGACCACTCTAGTACATTGGGTTTGGTGATAAAAGGTAGGTGTACCCACATTTATAGGAAGAGTGCTGCAGAATAATTTTCTTTATAACTGAGTAAATACAGTAGATGTCAAACCTTAAAATTGTGCGTGCCTGTGAAACCCAAGATTTTCCATAAGTACATTTTAAAAGCTTATACAGGTCATCATGTTAGAGTTAACCATGAATAATGTCCCTAGAATTATTGCACTCACTTACGGCGATATGTAACATATCTCTGCCATAAAATCAAATCAATGTTAATAGATTCCATAAGGCGCTAGAACAATGCTAGAAATTCAAAACGAAATGTTAAAGTTCAATAAAAAGTCAGTGCAAAAGTCCCACACAAAATATAACTGCAAATAGCTGTGTTTCAACCATGCCGGAAAGATGATGTGATTTTCCCACTCCACAAGCAATCAACTCAAGTGCTCACCCTATGCAAGTCTGACTCACCAAATGGTTATGCCTTACATATAAATGCTTGGCATAAATCGCTCAGAATGCACCACTCCTTCTGCAGAGTCTTCCTATACACTGGTATGAATGATATTCCAGTGGTTCCTCAGATATTGGGCAAAGAAAAGGGAACTCACATAGTGTATTGCCATAAAAACACTAAAATGTATTAAACATCTAATAACTACTCACAAACATAAAGATGTCAAAGGCATATCATATATCCCAGCTGATCACATAGCAGTGCAATTGGCTGTCCCACACAACCTCGGCAACACCTCTAGGATAATGTATATTGTCTGTTTGCCGTGACCAGCTGCACCCTGACGCAGCGTTTCATCCACTGATTTTTTTCAAAATGCATTTTAACATTGATTTGACTTCATCGGAGAGATATAATTCTTATAAAGGAGGCAGCAGGATTGTTTTCACTGTTATAGATTAATTGTTAAAACACATATTTATCACTATTTATTATTGTTTGAGTTATATGATTTAGGTTATTTTTTACAGCGCTGTGTTATTAGAGTAGGTGCCCCAACATGTGCATTTACATATGCACATACGTGTATGTGGGGGTGTGGTTAGCTTAAATTATTCTTTGGGGGTGGTTAAGTGCCTGGGTGTACTTTTCTATTAGTACCCTGATGTCTCCCCTGCACTCCACTGAAGCTAAGGGAGGGCAGATTGTGCTCCATTATCTTCTTCCTAGCCACAGCAGCCAGGGAATGGAACAGCAGAAACCAAAGTCACAAAATTCTTATTACTACTGGGTTCTAACTAGCTAGGGAAAATCAGTAAACAGATATTCACTGGTCTCCTTCCCTTTTACCCAGTGACACTAGCAGGTGGGATAGCGGAACCTGAAAAACATGTAGGGGGTCAGTAGAAGCAATCAGGTGGCTGTACTGCTGCTGGATTTCTTCCACCTGAAAGTAGACAGTAGGCTACAGTCACTCCTACCAGATTAAAGTCAATCCCACTGGAGGACATGGTGACAAGGTGGATTAAAGGAGAAGTATTGTCAAGCTCTTTCGACCATACTTCTCCTGTGGGTGATAGAAGTGCACTTACTTTTGCACGCCTGTGATCCAGTTTCAGCCAACAGCGGGCTAAAGCTTGCTGTCGGCTGACTTCACAGAGCAGGTGCAGGCTCTGCAGGGATCCCAACAATAATGTTGGGAACCAGCCAGACATCTGACCAGCAGCTGGCTCATGCTGCTGAGACTTGGTGCTCAAAATATAAATGATATGCGCTGTCTCATTTGAATCAATAAAGTGGAGTATTGTGAACAAACACAAAATTACCAACATGTGATTAACCACTTCAGCCCCGGAAGAATTTACCCCCTTTCTGACCAGAGCGTTTTTTGCGATTCGGCACTGCGTCGCTTTAACTGACAATTGCGCGGTCGTATGACGTGGCTCCCAAACAAAATTGACGTCCTTTTTTCCCACAAATAGAGCTTTCTTTTGGTGGTATTTGATCACCTCTGCAGTTTTTATTTTTTGCGCTATAAACAAAAAAATAGCGTCAATTTTGAAAAAAACGAATTATTTTTTACTTTTTGCTATAATAAATATCCTCAAAAAATTATTTAAAAAACGTTTTTTTCCTCAGTTTAGGCCGATACGTATTCTTCTACATATTTTCGGTAAAAATAAAATTGCAATAAGTGTTTATTGATTGGTTTGCGCAAAAGTTATAGCGTTTACAAAATAGGGGATAGTTTTATGGCATTTTTATTAATAATTTTTTTTCACTAGTAATGGCGGCGATCAGTGATTTTTATTGTGACTGCGACATTATGGCGGACATGTTGGACATTTTTGACACCTTTTTGGGACCATTGTCATTTATACAGCAATTGGTGCTATAAAAATGCACTGATTCCTGTGTAAATGACACTGGCAGTGAAGGGGTTAACCACTAGGGGGCGGGGAGGGGTTAAGTCAGTACTATGGAGTGTTTTCTAACTGTAAGGAGGATGGGCTAGCTGTGACACGTCACTGATCTCTGCTCCCGATGACAGGGAGCAGAGATCAGATCAGTGACACTGTCACTAGGCAGAATGGGGAGATGCTGTTTACATCAGCATCTCCCCGTTCGTCCTCTCCGTGAGGCGATCACGGGTATCCCCGTGGCGATCGAGTCCATGGAACCCGCTACCCGACTTACGGAGCTTCGGCGCGCACGCAATGGCATGGCGGGGAATTCAATGGGACTTACCTGTACGCCCATTTGCCCAGCCGTGCCATTCTGCTGACGTACATCGGCATGCGCCAGTCGGGAAATGGTTAAACAAACATAATAACATAATGTGAAACCAAATTAATCTAAAAAAATTATTAAAAAAAAAATAAAATTCTAAATAAAAGTTCATAAAAAAAATAAAAATAAAATTGTATCTTTTAAAAAAAATACATATAACGTGTCCTGGAGTTTTTCATTTAAATTCATGCTCAAATCTTTCTATAAAATCAAGTGAACCACTTCCAGTGAAAGAATGTTTTCAGTCCGCTTTTCCAAATATAATTAAATGTGTCACTTACCAGATCTCAATGATCTCCAAGTTATAAGAGATCATATATCACATGAGGTGAACAGATGTGTGGATTCTGCATGTAACCCGACCTCCTCGATGGATAAATCCAGCAGCCTCCTAATTAGCCTCCCACCCCTACACACTCCAGCCTGGACTTGCCTAATGCTCTCCATTCGGTGTATGTGTGGGGTTTAAACATAGAGAAGACTCATCGCATAACACGTTTACAAAAAGGTTTATTTAAAGCTAAAATAATGCACTTACAGCAACTAGGATAAATTTAGGCAATAGAGAGGCAATCCAACCATGAGAGCATCAACAAGTATGGATCATCACAGCTCCCATCGCATTCCAACATGTTTCCCCTTAATAAGCTACTTCTGGCAATGGAGGATGGAGCAGAGACTTCCAGCACTGATTTTAAAACCGGCTGTGACACCAGAAGTTAATTACATAACTATGTTGACCACGGTCACCGTAGAAGAGGTTGTCAAAACACAACATAATGCATCAAAATTGATCAATATAAACAATAAAGGGATACCAAAATTGAATATAATAAATAAAAAAAAAAAAAAAATATATATATATATATATATATATATATATATATATATATATATATATATATATATATATATATATATATATATATATATATATATCATAAAAATTACATAAAAAATAAAAATACATTTTCAAATTATATAGAAATATTTGGATGATCACATGGTTAATGTTTCACTAAAGAGACACACAGTAATGTAATGTTTAATCAATACATATTTAACCATATAAAATATTATACCTCAGAAAAAAAAATATTAACCACACCATATTTCAAATGAATATTCCAAAGAATAAACTTACTAATTTATAGATGGTATAATTAATAGAGATTTATATATTTATATAAAGATTATTTTTAGGAGTATTTTCTAGGAGTGGGAACTCCAACTACTGTTAACATTAAATTAAGCTCCCACTCCACATAAACAAGTTGACATACTTTTAATAAAACTGATTTATAGCAGTAGGAACTCTAACTATTATTTAAAAAGGAATTAATATCCCACTCTAAGTTGAGACCATGTGGTCAGAAACTACAAAGGTCAAAACTCCAGCGGGTTTCATGTCTGGATATTTCTCTCTTAAGATTGCTTCTGCACCAATGTGGCGTGTATCTCTCAATCCCAATTACCTCCAATAATGAAGGATTTTTCTTATGGCAATAGGCAAAATGTTTAGAGAGTCTATGTTTATCAAATCCTTTTCTTATGTTGGCCAGGTGTTCCCCAATATGCACATTAAGTGCCCTGGTGGTCCTGCCAACATATTGGAATCCACATGTACACCTCAGGAGGTAAATCACTCCCTCGGTGCTACATGTGATAAAGCATTTTATTTTGTGTATTTTTTCTATGTGTGAGTGGATATAAAAGAAGTGGTGTGCAAAGTTTTAGAATACCTGCATACTTTACACCTTCTACATGGAAAGAAACCAGTAAGATTCCCAAACAAGGGGGCAAATCAATGATATTGGGGGCTATAGTATTTCTAAGAATCTGAGGTTTTTCTAAAAATTGCTTTAGGTTGATCTGGAAGGGCTGGTCCTAATATTCTATTCCCCTTCAGAATTTTCCAATGCTTTTTTAATAACCTATTTATCCAGTGATAGTGAATGGAAAAGGTAGTCAAGATTTCCCAATCAAAACCATTATCAGCTATGTTTGATTTCGTCTGAGAGGACAAAAGGGCACTAATCTAATTCCAACACTTTTCCCATCTCCAGTTCCAAACTTTCACAAGAATATAGCCCTTCTGAAGAAACCTCTATTTTAACATATTAGCTTGGGTCACATAATCCTCCTGTTTAGAATAGTTGCGCCAAAACTATCCTTTGGGGATATCTCATAGCCAGGTCGGATAATGACAACTGTCCTGGGGTATAAAACCATTTCTATCAGTACTTTTAAAGTGTGTTCTAGTGAGGAGCTGGTTCCCTTCCATAAAAATTACTAGATCAAGAAAATTAATAGCTGAAAACTAAATTCATAGGTGTAATTAAATCCTCTACGCATTGGAATTCAAACGGAACATAAAATTATTCAAAGATTCTATGTCACCCTTCCAAATAAAGAAGACATCATCAATGAAGCGACACCAAAAATGTAAATTTTCTTTATTGATGTACAGTGTCTGTTCCCCCCACAGTGCCATAAACAAATTAGTGAGCAAATTTAGCTCCCATGGCAACGCCTGTGCGCTGTAGGTAAAATTCTACTCCAAAGAAAAAATGACTGTGTTCCATACCAAACTTTAATAGTTCTAATATGAACTCTCTTTGGAACAGGGGAATTTTCCCATCTACATCCAGAAAATGTTTAGCCAGTTTATATCCTCTTTCATGTTGTATGATTGTGTAGAGGGATGAAACATCTGCTGTCACCAGCAGTGCTTCTCCCTCTAGCCTCATCAGTTGTTGATCATGTGTGTAGTGTTTCTCAGGTATGCTGGTGTATTTTTAACCAGAGGCTGTATAACAAAAATCAACATATTTACCTAGAGTTCCACATCCTTATTGCCTTGACAGTGAAAATCCCCCTGTGTAATTTAAGGTTAAACCACTTCTCCTCCAATCGTATTGTGTGTCCTCCTACACTCCCTGAGACAGAATAGTTTTTTCCTATGCTGGGATCACCATTGAGGTATTTGTAAATCACT